>NW_028229514.1:20559986-20877486 GCF_053477565.2 Lygodium microphyllum | reverse complement strand
ACCTGGTCACGGATCTCCCAGATCACTTCTTCTTCTTCTTTCAGTTCAATCTGCAGTTTTCAGCCCGTTTACAGTGATCGCGACGCGCACGATTTCGTCAATCTGTCTTTTTTATGAAAAATCTCCTAATTGGTTGAAAAAGCAACTAGCTTTTTGCATGCCATCCTAATCTAGAAGCTTTTTCTAACTTTTTCAGATTTTTACAATAAATAATATCAAAAATAGACTAAAATTATCCAAAAATCTAGTATTTTCGAATAATCCATGCAACTCACATTAGTACTAATGGCTCAAATCACATTGACTCTCTAGATCAATAGAGAAGTCGGATGATGATGTGTTCCATACTTTTTCACACTGTGTCCTCATAATATCACGACATCCACTCCCTTTGAACCTGCACATCCTCCGGTATGTGCTAAAATCCTAGTTGTCACCAGATTCTGAGTCCTCCTCATTCTCTGCAACCATATCCTTTGCTTCTTTATCTTCCATATCTTCCTGGCTAGCCCTTGTATCATGGCCACTATTTTCTTCCAATTCTGGCAAGTCATAGGCAGTAGATTCCCGCCTTTTGAATAATTTGATTCTGTTCCCTGCTACCAGAAGTTTTATGGCTATCCCATCCAGCTCATGTAATGCATAAATAGCATTATCAAACACACGTCTTACCACATAGGGTCCAAACCATCTTTTGGAAACTTTACGCATGGCACTATGTTGGTTATCTAAACTGCTATCATAAACCAATACCCAATCCCCATCTTGTATGGTTCTTGGTCTCACTCTATGTCTTTTGTCAAACCGTTTCTTGTTCTGTATCCTTGCTGCCCTTAACTTTGTAGTTGTTGCATCTATGTCTTCTGACTTTCTTTCCAACTGGCTAATGCGTAAGGCCAACAACTCCTCTCGATTCAACTCCTCCTCCCAAGGTAACACACTCCATGTGACAATCATCTCTTCTATCGGCATGATAGGTTTTTGACCATACATCAATTCTGCAGGCATATATCCTGTAACAGCACTATGAGTTGTTTTGTCAGTCCACAAAGCATAAGGGAGCAATCATGGCCACTCCTTTACCTTCTCTCCACATGCTTTTGCCAATGCCTTCACAATAGGTGGATGACCTCTTTCACTTTTGCCATTTCCTTCAGGGTTATAGGCTGAAGTTAAAGCAAGCTTTATTCCCAACCATACAAAGAAATCATGAGTTTCATCTACGTCCAACTCACCCCTATCTGCTGTAATTTTTTCCACACAGCCATATCGACAAAATATCTCTTCTAAGAGAAAAGTACATATGGAATTTGTCGACTTAGTACGTAGAGCTCTCCCTTCCACTTGATTAGTCAAGTCTTCACGAGCAAGCACAAGATACGTCATTTGGCAAAGACCTGTAGGCATTGTGACCAAATCCACCACCCACTTAAAATGAAGAGACAATGGATATGTGGGTTGCAATCCATCCCGATGTCTCACAATTGAATACATTTGACATGTCGTACATGTTTCCACAAAGTGAGCAACATCCTTATACATACCCTGCCACCAATATCTTTATTTGATCTTTGTAAAAGTACCCCAAACACCTCTATGACCAGCCCATAAGCTTTCATGAAATTCTTGCATTACTTTTACTTGTGAAGCTTTGTCACCCAAAACTCGCAATGGTATACCCTATTTCTTTTTAGCATGTTTTCATAAGTATCCATCTTTTAAGAAAAATCCATAGGCTTTCCTCTTGATCTTCCTAAACTCCTCATCTGACCATTCATCTCTCTTTGTTAATGTACTGAGATATTGACTAATTCTCAGCCACTCTCCTGCATATTTGTCTTCCAGAAACACTTCTACACAAGATGCAAAACATCTAAAGTCTTCTCTTTGTTGTCCAAGCTTCTGTTAATGCTATAGCAACACCTTGCATTTCTAAATTCACTCTTGCAACATCATTTTCAGCCATAAGAAAGTCATCTTCTTCCTCCTCATCCATCATCCCATCTTCATTCTCATAGCGTGCTCAAGATAACATGTCTGCCACTGGGTTATCTCTTTCTGCAATATGCTGAAATTCAGGGTTCAAAGATTTGATGTATGCAATCCACCGGAGCATAGCAATGTTCGGGGTAGCAAAACTAGTAATCATACCCAATATCGGCAAACAATCAGTCTCAATGACTACATGAGCACCCATAAAATACTCCTTATCACATTTAAGGGCTGTCACAATTCCCCATAGTTTTCTTTTTACCTGTGGATATATTCTCTGTCATTCAGTCAATACTTTTGCACCAAAGCGTATTGCATATCTTTGCCCTTCCTCATCATCTTGCCCAATTGCCCATCCAATCTCGATTGGGCTTGTATCAATAGTAATAATGATAGACTTTCCATGTGAATAGTCAGCCTTTCTCAACGTTGGAGCAGATTTTAAGAGTTGCTTCAATTTCTTCATTGCTTTCTGATGCTTCCTTTCCCAATGAAATTTCTGACCTTTCCTTAGAAGCTGATAAAGAGCATCGGCTACATGTGCAAAGTGAGGAATCCATATCAAATAGAACACACATGCACCCAAGAATCTATGCACCTTTAATGCATTCGTGCATACATCTCGCATTCTATCAATCCCATCTATTTTTGCTTGAGATGGCCTTTGCCCATAAGGCCCACACATATGCCCAACAATCAAAACCTCTTCAACTCCAAAGACAAACTTTTATCCAGAAAGAATTAAATGCACCTCTTCTAGACGTGTCAAAATCCTCTCACAATCCACAATATGGTCTGCAACAAACTGTCTATATCTATGAGCATCTATCTCTTCATTCTTTTCATCCACTGCACACCCTTTGATCGGAACATCATCCAAGAAGGGCATAGTCAATTGTGTTATAAAATCCCTGAGTACCCTATTCATAGCATTTGTCATGTGTGCCACTGAGTTTGTTGCACCCTGTGGGAGAGTACACATCCGCACTAACCCCAAAGGAGTCTTCATGGTTGTGATATCCCTGCTTTCAATTGCAAGATGAAACTGATCATACCCCGAGTAAAGATCACCCAAAGAATAGATCACTTTGCTTGCAAAAGCCTCTGCAAATTCATCAACCACAGGACCTGCACCCACATTTCTTATGGTCACTTTATTGACCGGTTGTATGTCTTGAATAAATCTCAAAGCCCCATTCTTTTCGGGCACAGTAAACCAAAGATTTGAGTATGGGGCTGAAGAAGGCTCCAAGATTTTCATGCGAATCTTTTCATTTAGCAAATCCATCAGCTTTGGCAAGTAAGCTTTAGGCACTGGAATAGGCCTCAAGTTCCATGGTACATGTGGCACAGTAAATATGACCATAGGAGAGACAACATTTGGATCCATGCGACCTATTTCACTTGGTTGAAATGCAAATGCCTTCCCATGTCTAGCCAACATATGCATAAAACAGTTTCTCTCAGCAGACAAAAGAAACCCTTCTGCACCAACTTTCAATTCCTGTAATGTTTCAAATGTAAATTGATGACCTATATCTTTAGGATCCCGTAAGCTTGGCTGCCTTGACACTTTTTCATACATACCCTCACTCTCTGGTGGAAGTGGCAAAGCAATTGGTTTCACCTTTTTGTCAACTGTCTTATACTTTGTCTCCACAAGTGCTTCAGCCCATTGTAATCCTTCCTGTTGAGCAAACAATGCTATAACATCATACATATCCAAAGAACATACTGTTTTCAGCCTCATTTTCTGCATGTATAATTGCTGAAATTTCAGCCATAGTGTCAGTAATATTCAGCCCATAAAAGATGCTTGAAATGCCATCATTTTTAGCTAACAACCCCAATGCTCTTAGTTTCTTAATAGCATGTTTCATAGATATGCGTTCAGCCCTACACATAGCTTCCATAGGCTTAAACCAACATGAACTATTTGTTGTAAACTGAGAATTACCAATACTAAATACATGCTTCATTTCATCAAGAGGCGAGTACACCCTCTGAACAGCACTACTGTAGCCCCGCATTACAACAGTGCTTAATGAAAATCTAGGTCTTTGAATTTCCTTGCATTTGGAACCAAAGGAGACTCTCGAAGCATATCACGATTTCTAGGATGATTAACACAAATAGTAAGAAATTGGATTGCTTTTCTTCCATCCTTGCTTCTGACTCTTGCATAAGCAGAACCATCATCAAGTACCTTTGTTTCCATATGCACACCTCTAATATAGGGCTGTCCCAAAATCACTGCATATGAGGAATTATCTTGCACAAAGAAGTGTTGCTCTTCCTGTACATCACCAATTGTCACTTTTACATTAGGACATGCAGCATAGAGCTCCCCTGAAGATTTATTTGCAGCCCTCATACGCCAACCATGATCAGTGTCCACAGGCCATGCACCATTTTCATACAATCCCTGCTCAATGACATTTATCTCAGACCCATGGTCAAGTAAAGCAACACAAGGAGTTTCACGTTCCCCTATTTTCACTACCGTTTCAGTGGTAGCTCTAGCCCAATGATTCCTTGTGTAATGACTGCGAGGAATAAATCCTAGAGTCTCTTCTCCATATTGTTGCATTTGCCTTACTCCACCATGCATATTGCTACAAGACAATGCATTTTCAACCACTTTCTTCTCTTTTCCACATGCTGTCCATTGATTAGTAGCATCCTGCATAGACAATCCAGTACTTACTTCATGCTCATATTCAGCCCGAATACCCAACAAACCAGTTTCCTCTTCAAATTGCAGCAATGCACTAGTGGTATCACCAAGAAACTGACGCTTCCCTTTAATTATGTCAATGATCTCATCATGAAATTCTCGCTTGGCAATGCCAAGCACCTCTCCCAAGGTAAATTCCACCCGACTGTTTAAGATCCGTTCTTCAAGAACCTTCTTAAGATCTATGGCTGTCTCAATGTCAGATTACAACTTATATCCTGGCTGCTTGCCCTTCTTTTTGCCCTCTTGTTTGTTATCCTGTTTTTGCTCCTGACTGACCTCTTCCATAACATGCTCGGGAGGTGGCTGATTTGCAGCTTTAGGCTGATCCACATTTCTTCTTGTCATTCTTTTAGATGTCAGTGCAATATCTTCATCTCTTTTTCATTTTTCTTTCACAAGTACATCCATGTTTTGTACCTTTGCTAAATATGCATACACTGAATATGCATCTACCAGTGATTCCCAACCAGTTATGCCACGAATGTCTTGCCTTGCATGAGACATTTCACTATCAGTGACCTTTCTCTTTTCAGCTGCATGTAAAGCATGTGTCCATATTTCAGCCTTTGGACCAACCATCACTTGGCCATGCATTCTATCCAACTGTAGACCAAAAGTAGAAGCATGTACCGATGCATAAGCATTTTGGACAGGCAAGTCTTCCAACAACTTCTGCATACCTCCCTTTCCAAAATTCAAAGCAAGAGGCAATCTCATTTCTTATGCATGGATCTTGCCATCTTTCCAAAAGATAAGCTGTCGTGCCAAGGCCTCTTGATAGGCAACACAATCCTTTCTCTCGTGCTGCAAACTGTCACACCACATACATCTTTTTCTAGGTTTAGGGGCTGCTGCCCGTCCCCTTTCCTCTTGTCCTTTTTCATCCAATTTTGCAACCTTCAATTGAAGATCCCGCATCCCTTTGACCAATTCATCTAAGACATCTTCCCTAACAGAGGGAACAATAGCAGGTATAGCCATAGGGTTAGCCACAAAAGCGGGTGGCTTACTGGATACTTCAACTGTCTTACCCGTAACAGTGGGCAAGCTAGAGACATGCAATCTTCTCTTCTTCTATGCTTCTTCACAAGTGCAGTAACAGCTTCCTTGACATGTCTCCACTCTGTTTTCAAACTTGTCTCTGTAGTCTGATCCTCCAACAAATCATCAAGCTTCTCTTGAAGCTCAGGATCAGCTGCCTGTAGAAGCAATTCAATTTTTTGACTTGCAAGAGCTTGCTGTTCTGCAAGATCCAACTGCTCAAATCTACTTTCAAATTCTCTTAACAATTCTGTAGCCACAAGACCCTTATTGGGTTGTATAACCCACTCCTGAAAAGTCTTGCGCATAATCAAACTGGTGTCCTCAATATATAATTCTTCCATGAGTGTCTTCTTGAAGGCTACCCAGTATGCATCCTGCAAGTATAATTCAGTAATGTGTGCTTTCAATTCATGAACAGTAACACATACAAAATACTGGCTCCATGCAGATTGAGCCACTCCAAAGAATTCCATCTTCTGAGCATAGGTATGTACATATGCAGATACATTCTTGCCATTGAATAACTTCACCTCATGCTCAATTGCTTGCAAAGCATTCATCACAACACTTTCTGTTTGAGCTGAAGCTTGCATCACAACCTGTTGTTGTTGTTGTTGTACCTGCATAAGCATATTCATATTTTGCACCAACTATTGCAAAACATCACTGGAGATTGTATTCAAAGGTTCTCCCATATTATCTTTCCTTCTTCTGTGACGACCTTTCACGTCGGGTTCACCAATGTCGGAGGGGTTTTTGTCAAAAGGTCGAATCCACCGAGGATCAGAAGTAGAAGGAAGTAGAGATAGGAGATGGAAGAGAAGATAGAGAATACCCAAGTGGTAAACACGACAAAAACAAATCACAATGAATTGATTCAATATGTATTGAAAGAACCTGGAATCTTTGTACTACTCAAAAGCAATCTCCAGGCATTAGTTCTCCTGGAGCTCCTTCGTAGACCAAAAACATGGATAAGAAAAATCAGCTCTTTCTTTGCTGCTCGGAACCCAAATCTGATGGCTCCGTTGGCTCCGAAAGGGTGGTAAAACCACAGGACACCTGCTCACGGATCTCCCAGATCACTCCTTCTTCTTCTTTCAGTTCAATATGTAGTTTTCAGCTTGTTTACAGCGATCGTGACACGTGCGATTTCGTCAATCTGTTTTTTTAATGAAAAATCTCCTAATTGGCTGAAAAAGCAACTAGCTTTTTGCATGCCATCCTAATCTAGAAGCTTTTTCTAAATTTTTTGGATTTTTATAATAAATAATATAAAAAATAGATTAAAATTATCCAAAAATCTAGTATTTTTGGATAATCCATGCAACTCACACTAGTACTAATGGCTCAGATAACATTGACTCTCTAGATCAATAGAGAAGTTAGATGATGATGCATTCCATACTTTTTCACACTGTGTCCTCATAATATCACGACATCGTAATCTAATCTTCCATGTGAACACCAAGCACATTGGGATATACTATCACTTCATCACAAAGGTGGTAAAGGATAAGTCCATTGAGCTTATCAAGATCTCGACTGACAAGAATGCTACCAATCTACTCACTAAAAGTCTCCCAGTGGAATGATATACCTTCCTTAGAAAGATGATGGGTGTAGGATGAGATGATATCTATTTCTGATCCTATTGTACTTATATATATACATTTTACTTTCTCACTTTTTTCTTGTTTTCTCCTCACTCAAGCACGTTCACCTTTAAGTAGGAGGTTGTTAGGGGTTAAAAGCTACTAGTGCTTAGCCATCTACATTTACTGTACACTTAGTGCCCGCACACCTATATACTATAGGTGGTAGCCACCCATTATTGTCACTTTATTCTTTACAATACAATAAAATATGAGAAGGTTGGTCACACATTGTGATTGTTGAAGTTCTCACATATCATCTTGCTCTTTCTTTCTTGAACCTCCATAGCTCTTGCTTTTCTCTTACTTCCATTTGTGCTTCCACGCTTTCTCTACCTTTCACCTATAATTTTGTTGTATTAAAAAAAATGTCAAGACAAATATTTCAAGATGTGCTTTAAAATAAGCATTTATAAAGCTACCTTCTTAATTATATACTTGTTTTTCAATATCTATGTGAAGAATATATATACCTAATGTGAAAGCTTCTTGATTGCAAGCATTGTGAAAAGAACAACATTACACATATGATTTCTTTTAATATCTTTTGTGCTTTTTTCTAAAACACCAAGTGACAAATGTGTACGAGCTCTTTAGAAAGTGTAAATTCCATCATACAAAATGTGATTTAATATGTATATCACATGAACAAAATATGAAGCCAATGTCCAAAGTATGTATGCTAAAAAGTATTTTGCCATGCAAAGTATGGCTTGGGTCATGAAGCATACTTTGTTTTTGTAATGCCATGCCAAGTGCCACCTCAAGGTGGAGAGTCCCTAATAGTATATACAAGGCAAGGGCTCAAGTTTGAAGGGTTGTCCAACTTTTAATGTTTTCAAAAATTTGAATATATATATTAAGAGAAACTAAGTAATGTGTAAAGTGCTATCATGTCTAAAAGTAATTAGATAAAACTAGTCAATTACACAGACATCCTTGGCAAAACCTTCCTTCCTTATAGTAGCTAGGTCCTTGTGAATCCATGATGAGACTTTACTAAAATAGTTGGTAAGATTGACAATGACCAAGGGAGCATTCCCAAACACCACTAGATTCATGACATCCCATAGAGACATCAAAACAAAAACTCTGATAATATTCCAAAATGGCACAAAAGTAGGGCATATGGCATATTTTTCCTCTTGCTCCTAAGAGCACTTGTCCAAGTGACCTTGTGTCAAAACACATATGAATGTGAGCATAATCTCATAGTGTGCAATGCATCTTGTCTCACATAAATAACTAACACTAGAAATCAAATAGTGTTAGCTCTTGATATGAAAATAGATATCTTAAAAATTCGAATGGAAATAAAATAAGGTGTTCATATAGCACATTATTTTTATCATTCAAGAACAAATTTATAGTGTATGCTCTTTGGCATTGCAATGTGACTTGTGGCCTTTTAAACTTTTAGAATGTTTGTGATCATTTGACTATTGTCTTCTTAGTGGTAAACAAGATTCTTAGGCTAGCTATAGATTTATTTGGCTTTGCAACTTATTTCCCCAAGTTTTTGGAGCAAGGCTTGGTAATGAAAAGCTAGTTGTAACATGCTTTGATTACCGAGCCAATTGTGTTTATGTGAAGGGGAATGGATGGGAATTGGGTAGCAAGCAGAAGCAACATGACTTATGACTTAGCAAGCAACATGAGGAAAAGAGGCCAACCATTCTGACACTCACCACCCTTTGGCAACCAAATGGGATCTTCTTGTTGATGGTATTGCTTAATGAGATACTTTGTGAAGGTTGCTTAGAAAAGTGCAATGTCAAAAGACCCAAGCGCCTCCATGGCTCCTCCCCGAGGGAAGTAGGCGAGTACAGAGCCAGGCATTGAGTCTTGTGTTACTATTGGTTCGCGGGTGTGTATTACTTTGGGCGGGGGGCGATGGTAACTCACACCACTGGGCGACGTCACCCTACCAATTAAGATATGGAGTGACGCCCAAGGATGGTGCACTTGGGCATGATGCCGTCTTTGGAGGAGGGGACACTGCTGCTCACTGAGCTTCCGGAGCTTTTGGACACGTCAGAGGAGTCCTTGATGCTGCCAGAGGAGGTGGTGGAGGTGGCTGCAGACCTCCCGGACAGCAGCTTATTCAGTATTCTCTTGGGGTTGGAGAGCAAGCTGCGAGCCTTGGGATGATGCCTCAGAAAGGCTTGCAGATGGCCTCCTTCATGTTGATTATGAAGCTCATGATGATGATGATGTTGTTGTTGTTGTTGTCCTTGTTGATACTGATGATGATGAGGGTGCTGTTGATGATGATGATGATGGAAGGTGCCATTAGCATGGGCCATGGTGCTGACCTTCTCCCTCAACGCCTCCACCTCCATGGCATGTCTGAGGGATTGGTCCCACCCCTGATGCAGGTGGTCATGTGAATGCCTACTGCTACTAGTGTGGGTAGTAGTGCTGCCAGCTGCCTCATGTGAAGACCTGCTACTTGGGATGATGGTGCTGCAAGCTTCCTCTTGTGATGGATTGCTGTTTAGTCCTGAGCTTCCACTGTGGTCATGATCTATTGCTGCTGCAGGAGGAGGAGGAGGAGGAGCGGGCAAGCGGCCTTTCAAAGGGGCCACCCTGCCTCCTGCCACCACCCCATCTCTTGCCCCTTCAGGTAAGTGCACTCCCCCTGCCTTAGATGTGGCCCTCAGCTGCTCACAGAACAGCACGTGCACCACCACTCTCAAAGGCAGCCTCTCATTTTGTGCTGCATGCATGCATACATCTATAGATAGCTTCCTGCAGTCCATCAGCCCACAGAGTCTCCTCTTCTCACTTTTGCTCAATGCTGGATGTTCCTGCGGTCAAGTGCAGAAAATTTGTTCAGTAACTTTGCATCTTGGCTTCAGCAAATTCATTCGTTGGTTTAGAGTATTACCCATAATTTTGCCTCATGCTTTCTTTCTCAGGTGACTTTGAGTACTTGACATCCTAAAACCTTCACTGGAATTTTTATATTGTTCAATTGAAATGCAGCAGCCACAAGTTTGCAAGATAAGAAAACTTAAAGCTTTTTTCTGCCATCCAATTGACACTAGAACTCACGTGCCTCTTACTTGGAGACGTTTCTGAAGGCTGGGTAATAGGTCTCAGGTCATGGAACTCATACCTGTTGCGCTATTCCACTCAACCAGATAAGAGCAGATCATTGAATTGTTGAGCCATACGTAAACTGACATGCAATGCCATCAGCCTGCCAAGAAGCCTTTTGTTGGTCGACTATGGGTGCAAAATGCATTGGATCAGGACTTGCCAGGATGGTGTAAGGCTTATACAGGACGCTGCAGAAAGGTGTATAGCTTCAAAAAGCATGCTAGTGACCTAGACATGATGTTACAGCAAACTATGATGGTCACACAAAGCAAGGACTCTGGATAGAAAGTACTTGGACAAAGAGGACAAACAACGACAAGCCTCCTCTCTCAGCTTTAGGGTCAGTCTTTAAAAACAACACATACATACATCAGAAGGGATGAGGATTAAGTTTTACCAGTGCTCTAAATGCAGAATAAAATGGGGTGCCCTGGATTGGATGACTGCAGTCAGAAGGCAGCAGATTTAAGTCCTAAAGGGTGCCCTGAATCTACAACAAAGTGGGACTACATCACCTTTCTTTGTTAGCATCAAAATAGCATGACTACAATGGAGAATGGGCTGTGACACTGACCACAAACTCTTCATTTATGTATGCTGTTAATTTCATATTGCAGCATCAATGCAAGAACAAATCCATGGCAAGGAAATCTGGCATACCTTCAAGAAGATATCAATGGCTCGATATAGACCATCATGGACAGAGCGTGCAGAATCTGGAACAAGGTCAGCAAGGCACATGAACTTGGCCAATGGCAAGTTGGTGTCATTAGCTATCTCTATCAAGTACCCATCTACAAGTTTTGCAACTTGCACATTTGCAGCCTGTATTGCAGCATCTTCTGTAGAATTTTGCCTCACTATTTGATCAGTACCATCTAGTTCAAGATCTAGCTGTTCTGCAGAGTGGCACCTCCGTCTCTCGACCTTCTTGTACTCTCCATCCCTCACCTGTTTTTCTCCTCTTTTCAGAGCACTACAATGGCCACTTTGAGCAGATTGTTTGAAAAATTGCTCTACAATCCTTTGCAGCATATCCACATCATAGAACCCTTCATCATTCCTTGTAAGTATCAACAAGTCATTCAGTGAAGCTTCTTTCAGCTGTATCCCTATCCTCTTAACTAGTTCCTCTCTCCAATATGACTCCACACCCAACACAGTTGCTGCTTTCAGCAGCCTCATCATGAAGATGAACAAGCACGAGTCTTCTTCAGCTGGTAAAAGCTTCACAATCATCTCCAACACCCATCTATGCTCTGACTCCGCAACATCATTAGGACTCTTGTTTACTAAGTGTTGCAGCAAATGTTGACCATCATTAGCCATGCCTGGCAGCCACCTGTATGCGTACACCCTTAATGCCTCACCAATCAACTGTGGAGACATCCTCCCTTTGGATTTGATGGCCAGAATGACTTTACAGTACAGTTCCATATCCAAGTCACTTATGTCTTCTACCCACCAATCAATTGGAACTAGGCCATACCTCTGGCTCCAGCTACCAGTGCAAGGAGGAGTGTTGCAGCTTCCACAAGTAGAGTTCATCCGTGTGTAAGTGAAAGACCAATCCACTTTTGAAGGATCCACTGAAGTTTTTGAAGCAATTGCATCAATGCACCTGCTGACCATATTTAGATCTTGTGACCAAGGCAACAATGCCTTGGTAGTTTTCAAAGTAATGATGGAGTCCTTCCAGGCTTTGAAAACACTGGAATTCAAGAAGACCTCAAGCTTGAATATGAGGTTTCCTTTTTCTAAGTTTTCTGTCATCCCCAAATACTCTGCAGCACAGCGCACACTTAGAACATTATGGGCATTCAGCGTTATGGCTATGCCATAGCAGAACTTCGCACAGAGGTCGAAAGCTGCAGCTCCTCCTGGAAACTCTCCAAACCTGACCACTTCATCAGGAATGTCTGATACTAAGCTATGCAATCGTCCACATTTTGAGAGAAGAGGAAACTGCAACCAATGTAAGAAAACTGTTTGTGCAGAGTCTTTTTGGAGACAAAACCATGTGAAAGGTGCAACATATGACTGGCCCGGCCTTTCTAGTATGTTGGATCAAACTAGTCCTAATGAGCTCCTTATTTCAGAGTAATGCAGATAGGTGTAATATGCATCAAATCTGCACAGTCATTGGCATCCTTCAAGCCACTTATATATGCATGTAGCAAGTATGCCTTTCAAATACATATGTGCACGTGCATCTGTATAAGTTCAAAACTTAAAATGTAAGAATGCCTGTCTGATCTGCCATATCTTATAAACTGTCTAAGCCTCCAACGTTCTGCAACAGTAGAATTAAAGGATCAGCATCAATTCAAACAGATCAAGGAATTTAATTTCTACCTTGTGCAGATGAAATGCGGAATCATTAATATGCAGGGTGATGTCGCTAGCAGCAAGATCTGTGGCAACGGTCCTGTCTCCAGGGAAAGGGCAAGCAGACACATGTTACACTCGGAGATTCAAAAAATATATGTAATGTTTAAGCTTGAAACAATGAATTTTTACTCACGTGATGTTTCCATCTGTTTGGAAGATGTCTGGCTTCATGCCCACTTTCATGTACTTCATTTTGCAAAAAGACGATGAGCTCCAAGAGAGGAATGACAGGGTTAAGGGAGCAAGAAGGGTGATGTGTGTCCTATGGGAGCAATACTGGTGAATTAAATCAGAAGACTAATGGCAAATTAAACCCATTAAAGTGGAGAGTTCCAATGCAGTGGATGCCAGATGAGTCTGAAAAGCATCTCTGGTGTAAGTCTCAAAGTTCATGGGCATGCAAGTGACTGACAATGCAATGGGTGAAACAGCATTAAGAATAGCATAATGGGATGGTGTGTATTTAAAGGCTTGGACAACAGGACTCTCTGCACATTGTTTGTGCAATGTGCACTTTCCTTTGTTGATAAGGACGTGACCATGGGATGGATAGAAAAGCAGGGGTATCAGTGCAAATTTTTCCCTTGTTGGCTAAATCAGGTCTTGGAAGTAAGAGCAACTGAGGGGGAGGGGAGCATCAATGAGGGAATTAAAGCTGTTCGGGAATGTGCATCCTCATATACTCGGGATCAGCAGTAATACATTTAATCGGGCTGTGGGTAAAGGTGCTAAATTGTTCAGGGCTGTTGCTGATTAATGCCACTGAAAGGCTCGAGCAGCCAGCTGATTGGCCAAGATACTTGGCCGAATGGGCGAATGCTCAATGTTTTCCATGTTGTGTTGGCTGATCAGAGCTGGCAGTGACGTGTGGCTATGGTGGTCTTGAAGCTGACAGAGAGATGCGAAGCAAACAGTGCACACGTCGTGCAACCTTAAATGTGGGAGAAGAAAGATCCCAGATTGGGAAACAACAACGAGAGCCCTCCCCACCCCCTTCTCGAGTCCCACAGCCCCACACTAGCAGATAGTTTATAGATCAGAGAGGGCCCAGCTCTGCGAGCAGGACCACCAGAGGACGTAGGCAGCAATCATGAGGGAAGCCACAAGACGAGACTCCAGAGAGAGAGAGAGAATCGATCCTCGGTGGTCCTCCTAGATTTTGACTGATGTTACTAAGTGAATTTCCATGTCTGAAACTCTGAAAGGAAAAGAGAGAAAGAGAGAGAGTGTGTGTTTGGGGGGGGGGGGGGGAGGAGCGCGCGCGCGTGTCCTCTCTGAGAGAAAGAGTATGTGTGGCGCTCTCTCTCTCTCTCTGTGTCTTTCTGAGAGCGAGTGGACTGTGGAATCCCCAGAGGCTTTCAGATGTCAATGATCAATCCCTGTTTGCTCACGTCAATTCGCAGCCCTGCCACATGGGCCCGTGTGAAAGCGGCCCTACATTTTCAACTGTTAAAGCCTTCGAGGGGGATGTGGGCTACTAGTCGGCTTAGTCATCTAACGCGTGGACAGCAGGCTTGACTTGACCTTCTTTGCTCCAGGTAGGCTAAAGTGGCTAGTGTTCTCATGTCATGTCCACGGAAAACATTTTGAACACTATCCTTTAACCTTGACAATTTGGAAGTCTTTTATCGACCTTTGTATTTTTTTTTCCTGTCGCGAGAAGGAGAGGCTCCACACACAATCTTTTCAAAATAATCAATCATTTTATGTTTATTTCCTTAAATCGAGAGTATTAAGAAAAGGGCTACTTTTAATTATTTCCTTTGAAAAAAGGAGAAAATTTGTAGATAGAAAGCGACATCTAACTGCAAGCGTAAAATTATAAAATCCTTTTCTCCAAAAATTTCAATGTCTCTTTTTCAATGTCAAATTTCTTAATGAGACCTCATTTGGTCTTATGTTTTTTATGGTCATTTTTGATTCGATGTAGAGGGCTTCATTCACTTAAGCTTGATGGAGCTAGGGAAACAAAAAACTAATGATGCATGTGACCACACAAATGATCTCTTTGTGTTCCTCAACTAATCAAACTTTCACTTCCAAACCAAATTGTGGGTCTTTTGCAACACCACATTGGCTTTTGTTCAAATGGAAGTTTATGGAGTGGTCCTTATACTCCCTTCACTACCTCCACTAACCATCACATGGTAAACAATGATTCCATATTCCTCTCTCTCTCTCTCTCTCTCTCTCTTTGTGGGCCTAGCTAAAGATGAATCTAGGTGATGTAAAATACTAAAAGGAATAGGTTGAGAATGAGGATGACCATTATCATGTCTTGGCATGGCTATTATTTCTAATAAAATCTCTTTAAAGTGCATTCATTACTACTAGTCGAGGTGCTAGATGGCACCAAGCCTTTGCATGCATGTAGTAGGCTAAGCGACCTATTGATTCCCCTATAGAGTTGAAGCAAAGGGAGGTTAGAGGAAGGATTTGAGAGAGGCTATGTATAGGATGGATGTTGACTATGTTGGAGTAGTCCATGGGGAGTAGATTGATATGATTGAAGTGGAGGAGCTCTAGGTATTTCGGCAAATACTCAATGAGAAGAGGACGAAGGAATTGGGGTTTGAGAGAAAGATCATGTGCACCCCTATTGCATTCTCCTTTTCCAACCTTAAGAAAAGCTTTGTCATTTCCTCTACTATTGGTGTGTCTTTGTACTTCATGGACTAGGTCCTTGGGGCAACGGAGCTAGAAAGGTGGTTTGGATACACCTACTAGTCTCATGCTTTTGTCAACTAGTTTTGTTTTGCTAGGGAATGCCTCTTTTTCATCCTTATAAGCTTCATTATGATGGGAGAGAGTTTGTAGTGGGCAATGTGGTGGGCTTTCAAGACAATATTGTATATGCTCTACCATGGTTAGTGAGTTTATTGCTTGAGGGTGCGCTTATATATGAGTGTCCTATGTGGGTACATTTTCCTATCTTGCTCAACTAGTTGCATACTGAGGTTGGGGCTTTGGTAGAGGTGATGGGTAGGGTGCTTTATGTTTTTGCTAATAATTCTATTGCCAGGTAGTCTTGAAAGTGGATGTGTATTCTTTGGGATCACCACAAAAAAACCCCATAACTATTGGAGCTATTTGATGCAAATGGACTAGGACAAATTTGTGGCATTCCTTGACATATGTTATGCACGTCATTCCTATGGCCATTTTGCAAAAGCTTGTTTGAACAACAATGTGGAGAAGGATGAAGTGTGCAAGGAGAAAATTGTTGTTGGTGAAGGTTCCAACAAGTCTCAGAAGGAAGGGGATAACCCACAAAAGGGCTCAAGTACAATCCAACTTTGCAAATATCTTACGTACTTAGAAGCAGTTGAATGGTGGCATTCTTGCCCAATTGTCTAAGTCGAGCCATTAGACTTTGGCTAGTCAAAGGAAGATCTTAGATAAGCCTATCCCTAAACCGACACAAAGCACTAACAATGCCTCTAAAGTGAAGGAGAATGTCAAGCCTTTGTAGAACAACGCATAGAAACATGGAAAATCAAAGTCACTTAAAAAACTCGCTAGAAAGCTACTATTGGAAAGAAAATTCTATGCATATCTAGGGGAGGGCAATGATATTAATCTCTAATGCTAAGTTTAGTATCCAACTTCTTAAATACAACACACCAAAATTGACTATCAAATTTTCTATCCCGATCAGAAACTATATTTGTCGGAAGGCCATACAATCGGTATATGTTTTCTATGAACAATCTAGCCAATTCTAGTGTTTTAACATTAGTTGAAGTTGGAAAAAACCTAGCCATTTTGGTTTGGTTAACCTATCCACAATCACCCACATAGAGTCGTGTCTCCTCTGTGTTTTGGGTAACCCGACAATAAAGTCCACGGAGATACTCTCCCATTTTCCCGAAGGCATCTCTAATGGGTGGGGAAGTCCTCCCATTTTCAATCTTTGAGCTTTATTAACTTGGCACTTATTACATTTGACCACATAGTCAAGGACGTCCTTATTCATTCCAGGCCAATAGAAGTGCCTTTTAATAAGACTATAAGTCTTATTAACTTCTGGATGTCCCGCACTAGGGGGTATCATGACACTCAAAGAGTACATGACGCCTTATTTCTTCATCTTTTGGGACACATATCCTACCCTTGTAGAGTAAATAACCATTATCAATGGTAAAATTCTTCCACTTGAATCCCATTTGAGCAACCCCTGATGCTCCATTTCCTTGTTGAACATCCTCAAATGTTCCTTCCTCAGTGGAGGCCCTTCCATTTGGATCCCCATTTTCAATTGCTTCCCATATGTTGGAATATGCCGGATCAACCTGGCATTTCCCTTTTAAGGATTCAAGCAAATCAGAAGTAAATTGAGTAAAACTCAATTAATTTATGATGGGCATTCTGCTGAGCGCATCAACCACTATATTGTACTTTCCTTTTCTATACCTTATCTCATAATCGAACTCTTGGAGGAGTTTGGCCCATCTGGCTTTATGCCATCCAGTTGGTCATTAAGCCACTTAATGCTTTCATGATCCGACAAGATTAAAAGTTTGGCACCATACAGATAGTGCCTCCATTTCTTCATTGCATGTACTATTGCATACAACTCCCTCTCATAAACGGAATAATTCTGTTTTGCACGGTCTAATTTCTTGCTTTCAAAAGCAACTGGTCGACCCTCTCGTAATAGGACCACGCCTACTGCCCTATCACTGGTATCAGCTTCAACCATGAATGGTTTATTGGGATCCACAATTAATAGTACTGGAGTTGTAGCAATAGCTACCTTAAGTTTTTCAAAACTTTCATTTTGGTATGTTCCCCAATTAAAGCTATTCCCTTTCCCTTTAAGTTGGTCCATCATTGGAACAGCTATCTTAGCAAAATCTTGAATGAATCTACGATAAAATCCAGATAAACCTAGGAAGATCTGCAGCTCTTCCAGGTTCCTTGGAGATGGCCATTCAATAATTGCCCTTACTTTTTCTGGATTCATCTTGATTCCCTCTCTAGAGATAATATGTCCCAAATATTTGACCTCTTGTGCGAAGAATTCACATTTAGTTTTCTTCGCATAAAGGGAATGGGTTCTTAACAATTGGAATACTAACCGTAAGTGTTCCAAGTGTTCTTCTCTTGATTTACTAAAGATCAAGATATCATCCAAGAAGACTACTACAAAGTGTCCTAGATAGGGCCGTAACACACTATTCATTAGCTTCATAAATGTAGCTGGTGCATTTGTGAGGCCAAAAGGCATCACCAAAAAGTCATAATGCCCATATCTAGTACAAAATGCCATCTTAGGAACATCCTGGGCCTTAATTCTTATTTGGTGATAGCCTGAATCTTGGTGAAGAATTTGTTGAGATATCGAGCTCCACTCGTGATATGCCAGGGTGACCGTTGTGTATTTATGTCACCGACTTGTCAGTTGTAGACGCGGTTGGTACACCGCCCATGAATAATAGCTACATGATAGCTATCCTTATCTACTCTAGTTCGTGGCTCAGTTAGTATGCCACCTTAGTTAGTTGAGTTTGGTTTGAGACCCATATATAGGGTTCTCCTATTTTCTTTGTATGTGAGTTCTTTTGGCTTCCACAACTAAGAAGAGGAAAACTGTTTTCAGCCTCCACCCTTGTGTGTATTCCCCCATTGTGCAAGCAAGAAAGCTACAAGTGAGACTCCTTCCTTCTCTCCCACAATCTTGACATGGTATCAGAGCCTTGTTCGTGGTAAGGAGCTCAAGAAAGCAAGCCAAGCTCGCGGTGTTTTGGTAAGAGGAGCAGTGTTGCTTTCATTTTCTGTTTTGGGAGCAGATCTCTGCAAGTAGCACAGTCGGAAATTGCAGGAGTGCATTGTCTCAGGTTGAGACGCCCTTCGCGGTGAAGCAAGAGGGCAGTATATGTTGCGGGAAAGCGCTTTAGCCCTTGGCGACCTTGTTTTTTTGATTTGAGGCCATTTCGGGGCCTGTTTTGGAGGCGGAAGTTTTCTGCACGCACTCAGGAAAAGGCCCAGTTTTATACTGTGCGACCACTGTTCTACAGGTCGGTGAAAAGTTACCACAGAAATTGCATCGTATGCTTATGTGCAGAGACATTGGGAGTTACAGAATCATCCTTGATTCCTGTTTATGCAAAATCGTCACTAGGAAGTGACTGTGTGGTCAAATACCACTTTCGCCAGTTTTGCAGATTTGCCCTTGTGAGGGTGAAGCTGTGTTTTTTGCAGTGACAGAATTTTTTGCAGTATTCTGTAATGGCGTCTGACTCTCTTTCACAGATTGTCACTGAAAAGCTTGACAAGAACAACTTCCAGGCATGGAAGTTTAGAATGATGAATTTCCTTATGGGAAAAGGATATTGGGAATTTGTTGCAGGAAATGAAGAAGAACCAGTTCTTCTTGATGTTCCCAATCAACAGCAAATGCAGGCATTCAAAGCATGGCATGAGAGAGCCAGGAAAGTTATGTACTGGCTGTCTATCAGCATTTCAGACTCTATGATTGTGCATATTCAGGATGCAAGTACGCCAAAGGAGGCATGGGATACTCTGTCAAAAATGTATAGTACAAATACGCAAGCGAGGAAAATGCAGCTCAAGCAAGAGTTGCATAATGTGCAAAGAGAAAATATGAGCATCAATGACTACCACATGAAGGTGAAGAAGATTGCAGATGCACTTGCTTCCATTGGGTCGCCAGTGGAAGATGATGATTTAGTTTCCGTGACCTTGAATGGTCTAGGAAATGATTATGCACAGTTTCGGACATCCATTTCAGTTCGTGAAAGATTTCCTGATTTTGAGGAGTTGATTGCTCTTCTAATTTCTGAGGAGCAGAGAAATGGTGGTGCATCTTCTTCAGGAGGAACTTCAAAAGAAGCTGTCTTCTACTCAAATGGTGGAAGAGGTAGAGGCAGAGGTAGAGGAGGCCGATTTGGAAACCGTGGTAGAAATCAGAATATGTAGCAAACTCAAGAAAACCAGTCCTATGGAGGAGGACATGGTAACTCTAGAGGCAGGGGGAGCCAAAGAGGTCGTGGTGGATGGCAAAGAGGCCAAAATGCAAACAGTAATATTGAATGCTACTACTGTGGTAAAATGGGTCGTATGGCTAAAGACTGCTATAAAAAGCAGAATGACATCATGAATGGAAAACTGCAAAAAGGGAATTATGCATCTTCTAGTAGACAGGGTGATGACAGAAATGAGCACTTGTTTATGGTGCAGCACATGAACAATTCTGTGACAAGTGCAGAAGAAAGCAATGATGTATGGTATGTTGACTCAGGTGCATCAAACCACATGACAGGTCATGCAGAATGGATGGAGGATGCAAGAAAAATGGAAAAACCAGGATTTGTGGAGACTGGTGATGATACTGCACATCCTATTGTGCAGATTGGAAAAATTCCTTTGTCTATGCAGGATGGGAAAAAGAAATACCTGTCCGATGTATTTCATGTCCCGAATATCACCAAGAATCTGGTTTCTGTTGGTCAAATGGTTGAGCAGGGCTTGCAGGTCAGATTTAATCCTCATGGATGCTTTGTCGAGGATATGAAAAATAAAGGTCACTTGATAGCAAAAGGAAAGAAGAAGGGCAGAATGTTTACATTGGATGCAGACATGCCTGAATTGAGTGCAGCAATGTTTGCACATGGGACCGGTGTAGTTGCAGATATTGATATCTGGCATAAACGCATCGGTCATGTTAATGTACAGCGACTTAAATCAATGCAGGCCCAAAATATTGTTGCAGGATTGCCAAAATTCAAGGTTGCAGAAATGCATAAGGTATGTGATGCCTGTCAGTTTGGAAAACAGGCAAGGAAACCATTTCCTAGACATGTTCAAGAGAGTGAGAAGCCATTGGAATTAATCCACTCTGATGTGTGGACTACTAAAGCTGCATCTCTTGGAGGCTGTCATTATTTTGTCAGTTTTATTGATGACTATAGCAGAAAAGTTTGGGTGTATTTTATGAAAAAGAAAAGTGAAGTTTTTGGGCATTTTAAAACCCTTAAAGCTATGGTTGGAAAAGAAACAGGCCTGCAGATAAAATGCCTAAGGTCAGATGGAGGGGGAGAGTACCTCTCAAATGAGTTTGCAAGGTTCCTGCAGGAGCATTGCATAAAGCAGCAATATTCATGCAGTCATACCCCACAACAAAATGGAATTGCAGAAAGGAAAAACAGGCATATTGGAGAGGTATCTCGTGCCATGCTCAATGAAAAAGACTTGCCAGATTTTTATTGGGCTGAAGCAGTTGCTACAGCAGTCTACATAATGAACAGGACTCTCACTGCAGCAATACATGGAATGACTCCAGAGGAGAGGTATACTGGTAGGAAACCAGATATTTCTCATTTGAAAATTTTTGGTTGCATTGCCTATGTATATGTGCCAGATGAGTTGAGATCCAAGTTGGATCCAAAAGCTGAAAAGTGCATCTTTATTGGTTACTCTCTGCAGCAAAAAGGGTATAGATGCTATAACCCTTCTACTCGTAAGTTTACAGTGAGCAGAGATGTTGTTTTTGATGAGATGAGCAGCTGGTATAAACCAGTAAATGTGATTGATGATGTAGATGCACAAAATGATAATGCTGCACAGAATTCACAGCAGCAGTCACAAAATATTAATGGACCTGGAGCGTCCTCTAGCAGTGGTTCACATTCTTCGCCATGAACAGGCAGATTGAGATCAGGAGAATCTTCTCAAAGCAATGCAGATAGTGGTATGCAGGTATCACGAAAAGGAAAAGAGAAGGTTGATCAGCCCATGTTTGATGTGAATGCAGGTCACTCTTATGTGGACGGTGAATCCAGTGGCTCAGAACAGAGCATTGATGATGAGTTGGGTATTCCTTCTATTGTTACACCTGGAGTAAGGAAGACCAGGGATGTTTTGAGAGCACCTAGGAGTGAACCTACTTTGCGCAGGTCTATGAGAGCTAGGTATCCTGTGGATAGGCTGAAATATGATGGATTTACAGCCATTCACTATGCATATATGGTTAAAGTGATACAGGAACCAGAACCCACTTCTTTGGAGGAAGCCATGGGAAAAGAAAAATGGGAGAAAGCCATGGATGAAGAAATGGATGCCTTGGAAGCAAATGCTACATGGGAATTGATACCTTTGCCTAAAGGTAAAAATGCAATTGGCTGTAAGTGGGTTTATAAGGTGAAGCACAATGCAGATGGTTCTGTGAATAGATACAAGGCAAGATTAGTAGTCAAGGGGTATGCACAAACATATGGCATTGACTATGAAGAAACATTCAGTCCGGTTGCAAGGATGGCAACCGTAAGAGCAGTCATTGCTATGGCTGCATCAAAGGGATGGTCTTTACATCAGATGGATGTAAAGAATGCCTTCTTGCATGGTGATTTGCAAGAAGAGGTCTATATGGAGCAGCCGCCAGGTTATGTGCATGCTGTTTATCCTGAGTTTGTTTGCAGGTTGAAGAAAGCCTTGTATGGCTTGAAGCAAGCACCTAGAGCATGGTCTGACAAGATAGGACAGTATCTTGTCACTATTGGCTTTCAGATTTCCAAGGCAGATTTCTCACTTTATGTGAGAAAAACAGAGAAAGGTATTATGCTACTTGTCATTTATGTTGATGATTTGATTATGACAGGTGACAGTGATGAAGATATCCTTCATGTGAAAATGCTATTGAAGCAGAAGTTTGAGATGAAGGATTTGGGAGAGCTGCGTTATTTCTTGGGCATTGAGGTGATCAGATCACCAAGTGGGATACAGCTCTTGCAGAGGCAGTATGGATTGGACATGCTATCCAAATATGGGATGACAGGCTGTAAGCCTATTTCAGTTTCTTTGGAGCAGAATGTGAAGCTGAGCACAGATACAGGTGAGCTTCTAGAAGACCCTACTATGTACAGACGCATAGTAGGAAGTTTGATTTATATGACTATTACCAGGCCAGATTTGAGCTATGCTGTTGGATTGGTAAGTCAGTTTATGCAGGCTCCAAGGAAACCACATTTGGATGCGGCTAGACGCATACTCAGGTATGTGAAGTCCACATTACAGTATGGACTATTTTATGAGACTGGGGTTCAGATACAATTGCATGGATACACTGATGCTGATTGGGCTGGTAGTATTTCTGATAGACGATCTACCAGTGGATATGTGTTCTCTTTTGGGAGTGCTGCAGTCACTTGGAGCAGCAAGAAACAGCCTACAGTTGCCTTGTCAAGCACAGAGGCTGAGTACAGGGGTGCAGCAATGGCTGCATGTGAGGTAGCTTGGTTGCATAAGCTACTTTATGATATGCATCAGTCTACAGATGGGCCAGTTGTCATTTATTGTGACAACATGAGTAGTATACACTTGGCAAATAACCCAGTCTATCATGCTAGAACAAAGCACATTGAGGTGCATTATCACTATGTGCGAGAGAGGGTTTTACTAGGTCTTATTGATCTAGTTTATGTCAGCACAGAGGATCAGGTAGCTGACATATTCACGAAGGCATTGGGCGCAGAGAAGCTGCGCAAGTTCAGAGACCTGCTTGGTGTGCAGGAATTGGGATTGAGCTCGAGGGGGAGTGTTGAGATATCGAGCTCCACTCGTGATACGCCAGGGTGACCGTTGTGTATTTATGTCACCGACTTGTCAGTTGTAGACGCGGTTGGTACACCGCCCATGAATAATAGCTACATGATAGCTATCCTTATCTACTCTAGTTCGTGGCTCAGTTAGTATGCCACCTTAGTTAGTTGAGTTTGGTTTGAGACCCATATATAGGGTTCTCCTATTTTCTTTGTATGTGAGTTCTTTTGGCTTCCACAACTAAGAAGAGGAAAACTGTTTTCAGCCTCCACCCTTGTGTGTATTCCCCCATTGTGCAAGCAAGAAAGCTACAAGTGAGACTCCACTTGTGATACGCCAGGGTGACCGTTGTGTATTTATGTCACCGACTTGTCAGTTGTAGACGCGGTTGGTACACCGCCCATGAATAATAGCTACATGATAGCTATCCTTATCTACTCTAGTTCGTGGCTCAGTTAGTATGCCACCTTAGTTAGTTGAGTTTGGTTTGAGACCCATATATAGGGTTCTCCTATTTTCTTTGTATGTGAGTTCTTTTGGCTTCCACAACTAAGAAGAGGAAAACTGTTTTTAGCCTCCACCATTGTGTGTATTCCCCCATTGTGCAAGCAAGAAAGCTACAAGTGAGACTCCTTCCTTCTCTCCCACAATCTTGACAGAATTTTACCCCTTGTAATTGATAAAAAAGATCTTCCCTTTCTGGGCATAGGAAATTTATTCTTCGCCATTATCTTATTAAGTGCTCTATAATCAACACAAAGTCGCATAGAGCCATCTTTTTTCTTCACCAATAAAATTGGCAAAGCCCAAGGTGAATTGTTGGGTTGTATAAACCCCTTATCAAGGTAATCCTTGATTTGTCTTTTGACTTCTTGGTGTTGTGTGTCACTTAGCCTGTAAGGTGGTTTAGAGACAGGGCGTGTATCCATATCTATGTCAATTGGGTGATTTACATCACCCCTATCTTGTGGAAATTCACTAGGTAAGTCAGATGGAAACACATCTTTAAATTCATCTAGCAAACCACTTAATTCATTATTTACATTCAACTCACAAGCATAAGAAAATTGCTACTTTATATTATAAGAAGTAAAAGTGCCTTGTACAGGGAGGGAACATAACATGTATACCTCACAAGTTTCCTTCTTTATCAACTTTTGTATTTCAAGGAAATACATTAAAGGGTTATTAGATACTTCATGTTCACCTTGAATCACAAAGTCTTACCATCCCTTTCAAATTCCAGTGTATTACGATGATAACTATGCTTTAAGGATGGTTCCAATCCCCATAGCCACTCCCTCCCTACATCGATATCGGCACTTTCCGTATTCATAATTTGGAAATCAAGCTTATCTTTATATCCTTGGATATCGATTTCCAAATTGGATACCATTGTATCCCATATTTTGTTATCTTGACCTCTCATCATTCGAACAATATATTGATGCTCACTCTTTTGTTGGGGAAGTTTCAAATTTTTGACAAGTGCATAACTTATGAAATTGTGGGTGGCAAAGTCATCAATCATGACTCTAACCCTCTTCCCACCTATTGATCCATGCACTCTAAGTAAATCATGTGGCCCGAAGGTAGGTTGCCACATGGAAGTTGACATACGATACTTATGATGTACATCCTTGTGCAAGACCTCTAAAGATTTATACTTTTCATGCCCCTTTAATTCCAAGGTTTGCACTATATGAATTTGTTTCTCTTTTCCCTTACCCTTGTCTTTATCCTTTCCTTTATCTTCCCCCTTCTTTCTTTGAGGGCAATTCCAAGTAGCATGGTTAGGGGATAGGCAATTAAAACACAACCTTTCTTTTTTGGCTTTATCAAAGTCTTCTTGACTTAGCTTTGGCCGTACATATTGTCTCTTTTCAAAGGGCTATTTCTTACCCTTAAGGAATGGCATTTTTCTTTTGAATTTGCTAGCAAATTTTGAGGCCTCAAATTCCTTAGTCTTGGGCTCTGAGTCAGTGGGACTAGTGAGTGCACTGGACACATATTATCTTCATTGATTAATGCAAATTTAATTGCCTCTTCAAGCGTCTTAGGTGAACTCCTTTTCACTTCCTTTTTACAAGCCTTATCAACTCCCCTTATAAATACTCTTGCCTTTTGAAATTCATCTATTCCTTCCGATTTAAGGATTATCTCACGATATTCCTCGAGATATGTCAGCAAAGGTCTTCCCTTTTGTCTGACAAAATCCCAATCTTCCCAATTTCTTTCCATTTCATTCTCAGGAATGAATTTTTTAAGAAATACGGATTCAAATTGAGCCCAATTTTCAGGTATTTTATTTGCCTCCTTTAAAGTTCTCCACCATTTATATGCCTTTGGCCCCAAGGTTAAACTAGCCTCCAACGCTTGAAGATGTGGTGGAGTATTCTTTAATTTGTGCAAATCCTTCCATTTTTGGAGGAAGTTAAAGATGGTGTCTTTGTTTCTATCTTTTTCCTCCCCATGAAACTGAGGGGGTTTTATGTCTTTTAACACTAGGCTATCGCTTAGCTTTTGGTGGGGTTCCCTTGGGTCTTGCATAGTCACATCTACATCTTTTGATGAAGATGGAATATCTGAGGCCTCTGCTTTATCTTTATCCCTTTCGTCCCTTTCTAAGAATAAGGCTAATTGGGATTTTTTTTCGGTGAGTGCTTGAGTTAGTAACTCCATTTGAACCCCATGTGCTTGCACACGAGCAGTTAAATCATCAAATTGCTCTCGTGTAGCAAAAAATTCTTCCCAGTGTTTTTCTTGCATTTCAGTTTCATGGGGATCCACCATAGGGTGGTCCCCAGAATTAGACCCTTACATTGCCCCCTCTCTCTTTCCCCTCCATCTATACACTGGAATTAGAAAGAAAATGTAAGAAATTTGTAGACAAAGGTGAGGCACTTCCCTGTATTGCATCTACAAGCAAGGACAGGCATGTGGGAATCAACGACAGTATGGTGCATGGCTGGGTTGGAAGGTGATGTTTGCTGATGGGCTACTCATCAGGTCAAGTGCCGCATGGACGTCAAGCAGCTATGTGGCCGGAGCTACAGGTGAAGTTGCAACCCAGCATGCAAACTGGATGACTACAGCGACAATCAGGAGGATTGCGGCCAAATTGTCGAGCAGGGTTGGTCCATGAACTAAGATGCGAGGTTGTGCATGGATGCAGCCCTTAGCAGCGGCGCTTGTCTCCAAATCACGAGTGGACGAGATCATTGTCGCCCGTCTCCAACTCCCGAGTGGCCCTTAGAAGTAGCGCCCATCTCCAAGTCGCGAGTGGCTCTGATACCAACGTCGTGTTGCGACCAATGTTGTGTTGCGGAACTCTATGTTTGCAATCGCCGGTGTAAGGAAGCACGAGAGTCTGTTGATTCACCTCCTAGCCACGCTAAGGAAGATGCAAGAAGAAAAAACTTGTCTCCTCCTGCCAGTCGTCAATTTCTAAGGAGTTATACTAATTTATAACTCACTTACTTCCTAAGCCCCCTGAACCTCGTATGGGCGCCCAAGTCCCCCGGACAATCCTCTCTCATGCTATTTCCCCATAAGTTACATTCATTAATGTAACATTGGCCATGCTCAAGATTGTATCAATTTTCACTTTGAAATCTCTTTGATGTATAGCTTGGCCATGTGCTCAAGCAAATAGTGACTTTCTCCTTGAGTTCACTTTGAGGAGGCAAAGCTTGGCCATGTGTTCAAGCTCATGTGCAGTATCTCCTTGGGATCTCTTCGACATGGTAAGGCTTTAGCAATGTGCTTAAGCTTATGTTAACGCTTCCATCAAGATCTTTTTGAGGTAGAGCATGGTCATTAACACTATGCTAAGGCTCAATCAAATGATTGCAATACAAGGCCTTCATTAGCCATTATGAAAAGGTTCATGGCTCCAAAGCAATAGCCTAGATGGTAAAGGCTTGAGGTTGTAGGTCCAAGTCTCTTGATTATTGTGTGTAGAGACATCTCTCCTTTGTTTGTAAGGCTCCATCTATGGTTCACATGTTATTTGCAATGATGGAGCTAATTCATAAGGGCCACATTCATACACCATTTGAATTCTTAGATTTCATCTTCCTTCTCACTTGGAGGCCCAAACCTTAATGCAAATAGGCTCTTTTGTGGACCCTTTTGTCTATGATGATGTATATTAGTAGAACATTGGTGGGTAGGGGTCACCCAAGAGGAGTGATGATGTATATTAGTTCAACATTGGTGGGTAAGGGCAACTAAACTTTAAGCCCACAAAGAAGCTTAACAACTGGTTTGAGGGCCTCATCAAACTTAGACATCTTAATCAGTTGAGCAGCATCCAACAGAGTGCTATTACAAAGATTTGCTGGAACCGAAGAAAGAAACTTGTGGTGGCCAAAAGCAATATTGTTTTTGAGACACCATATATTCATCAAAAGCAAACCCCCTAATGACATTCCACACCTTGAAGGTGTAAATACCTTACCACATAACATCTCTCTCTTTTCCATAAAAAAAAGGAAAAAACGGTAGGTAAAGCTGATCCAAGAGGAGTGCACGAGCAGCCCCTTTGACTCATTGGGTTCAAGGAAGTGCTGGCCTCCGATGTGGCTCTTGTGTGGACTATACCGTTGATCAGATGATTAAGGTTAATGCGAGGGGCTACTTAAGCACGTAAGGTTCAAGGCATAAAGAGAGAGAGAGAGAGAGGGGGAGAGAGGGGTTATATAACAATGTTTGTTGCGTGTTGTATAAGAATGTGTGTTGTGGCTTTTGGGTGGCAGCGCCCGCAACGCGCGCCTTCTCCTCATCCCCGCCAGCCTGTGCTGTCTGGGTCCTCTCCACTGCTCAAGGCGACAGGCCACTTCCAAGTTCCTCTCTCTCTCTCTCTCTCTCTCTCTCTCTCTCTCTCTCCCGCGTCTGTCTGTATGCTGCTGCCTGCCCGCCATCAAGGGAGGGTCCCAGGTCAACCTTGCCACACCCTTGCCCTGCGCCCTATATTATATCCATCCATCCATCCATCCATCCTCTCAATGCTCTTCGATTGCCCACGAACGTGATGTGACTCACCCTCATCGGCGTGTATCCTTACATCATACACACCCATTTCTTCCTTTCTTTATCCACACTTCCATCCCATGCACATGGGCCTTTTGCTTTTCACTATTCCCTTGTAATGTCCTTGCATCCCCCTTTTCACACTTCTTTTGCTTGCCCATGGGCTGATATCAGGTTAACGAAAGTCATACCTGCTTTTACTTGACTTGACATAACATGCCATTAATTACTCTCCATGCAAGCCTTTTCAGGGAAGGGAGTGTTACCTTGCCTTCCTAGTACCAACGGGTCCTTTCTCAAACGCCCCACTCAAGTCATGGCTCTTAGAATGCTCCCCGACCTTGCATCATGGCTTGGACATGCAACAAAAGCTATCTCACATGATAACGTTGATTGGGGTTGCCATCCTTAACTTGATCACACCCACTTAAGGTTCATGCCTTCATGCACGCCCTGCATGGGGAGCTCCGGTAGGGGTGACACATTCGCACCACACCTTATGCCTTTTTGGGTCACATCATGTCACAAGAGCCTTATGCCTTAGATGTCCCTCCTATGTCATGGCTTGCTCATGGCCTACGGAATAGGGTGTTCATCCTTGCACTTGACTCAACTTGGCACTAGGACATGCAAAATCATGGCATGGGAACAACCTGGACTTGAATCCACACATTTTGGACCACATTGCCTTAGCGCGCATCACATGCCACTTCCCACCTCTCATGGTGTGCCTCAACTTTGAGTTCACTTAGCTCACACCTAGCTTACACGGCTTTTTGAGACTCTTACAAGTAAACTGAACATGGTGTGGCATGTTCTTTTGCCTCCTTATTTGTAATAAGAATATGGCTACATGCACTTTGAAAGTCTAGTCAAGACCCTAGGCACGGCACTTCCCTAAGTTTCTAACCACCCAATTGAACAACATTTGATGTGACCTTATCCCCACCTTATTGTTAACTCAATTAGGATTTTAACTCAATCTCAAGTACTGATATTATAAGTTCCATGTTCTTAACTCAAGTACTCCCTCAAAAGCAACATGTTACAAAAGTAAGAATAGTATGAATATAGCACAAACACATATGGCTCATACTTGAACTTAGGGATAGCCTTGTGGAGGAGACAATAGAAGTGACTCAAGCAAAAGTATAGAGGAACAAGCATGTAGGAAATGAGAAGAAAAGAATAGGCAACTACAATATATGGAGCTCTTTTGTATAAAACAAAAGACAGTGGCCTTTGGCCTAGCCCAATATGTTTTGATTTCTGTTTGTCTCAAGTTCAAACCTTGCACATGTAAATGTACACATTTTGACTTTAGATACTATTGTCAAAATTACATTGCTTTTAATGAGATATTATGGCAACTCCCATTCTATAAGCTTATTTACAAAAAGTAACCGGATCACTTTGGATTTCAAGACATAAGGCATCTATAGTGTTCCACAAAAATTATGTCTTCCCTTGCTTCAAATCAAGTACTATCCACATGGTGTGAAGGGGACAACAATCGAGGTGGTCCCAAACAATTGAAACCCATTGATACATTTTAGTTCTCACTAAAAGTCTCTCCGGTTGGTTTTGCAGGTAACAAGATCACCTCTTCACTATGTATTTATTACTTTGATTGGTATAAAGCATGCTTCATTGTGCTACAAGGTTCCAATGTATATTCCTCCACTTGAGAATGGTTCATTATACACCATATATACTTTATGCCAAAATACCAATTTTTGAAAAAAATGCAATCATGATTGTTTCAAAATTTTCTTTATTGTCACTATGAAGATAACAATCTATGGAATTTTTTGTGATAAGCTTATTGTTCACTCTCACACACACACACACACACACAAAATAAAGCTAAGACCATAATAAGCACTTTAATTAGCCTCTCAAGTATCAACTAATGGACAATGTCTTATTTGCAATGTTGTTTAATGTAGGCAAACTTATATGCTCTAGCAAATAGCTTTATGAACTTCACATCATAAGGTAAAGCATGCCAAAGTTGTACTTATCAACTATGCTCAATGAGCAAAAGATTTGATATCTACTTAGTATGAGGCACTATTAAAATTTAGTACTCAAAAGCTATCGAAGAATTTATAGATGGAGTAAGGTCTTATGCTCCCTTGTTGTGTACTTGAGTTTGCATACAATATATAGATAGTTTGATCCCTTTTGTGTGAAAGAAAAATAGCAATGGAAAGTCATGCCAATGGAAGATAATTTGAAATGGAGTGTAATCAAAGAGAAAAATGAAGTCTCAAAGGTCATAACATTAAAAGGTTAAGGGTGAGAAAAATGAAGGGTGAGATTGATTAAATAAAAGCTTAAAGGACATGACAAATGGAAACTCATAATGATGCCTATAAAGGGAGAATTCTTAAAGCATAATAACTAAAAGCAACAAGAGACATATAGTGAGACAATAACTAAATGCAGTAAGAGACATATTGTAAGACAACAACAAGTCATAAGAAGCCCTATAGCAAGAGTGCTCAAAGGCATGATAACCATAGGGATTAACAGACAAAGAAATACATTTTCTCATACACGAGCTTGAATGGAAACCATAGTGATAACACCTTAATGAAAAAAACACTTAATTGTCTAAGTGTCCCTTTGTAGCACTTTATCTTCAATGTTATTGCACACTATTTCTTTCTTCTAGAAAGCAATGTACAATTATGAAATTAGTAGAAAAAGGGGCGATTCATTATTCTAGTCTTGATAAATTACAACATTGGAGTAAAAAACAACTTGTAATAATGATCTAAAGGAATTGGTTACTTGTGACAATTCAAGTTGAAGCATAAAAGAAGGCTTATAATTATGTTCTAACATTTTATGCGCTGCTTGAAAACCATATGAACTTTTACTTATAAGAGAGCATGAATGGGAAAAGGTAAAATGTAATGATTCAGAACTTTTAAGGTAGTAGAGAGTGAATTTTTTGAAGAACAAATCCCATGCATTTGCCAAGGCAACGATCTCTAACATACAAACTAAAGAGAGAGCACCTTCTCATAGTCATTCTTTTCACTATCGCTCACCTTTTACTTATGTACGTTTCTTCTAAGCATTAAAAATCACTTGACAAGAATCAACAATCACTTGAATGAGCATAAAAAATCATGTGAATGAGAATCGTCCTGCATTCTAGAGTACCTATCAAGAAGCTTAATTTGAGCACCAAAAGTGCAATAAAGGGACACACTCAATACGCTGTATTTTAAAGGCTAACAAAAAATCTTCAACTTGCAAAGACCATGTTTCCATACTATGAGTTGAAACTTTGGCAATTCTTATAATATTGTAGGTTTAAATAAGTTTGTCTATTTTTCTTTTTTGCAACAACAAATTAGAATTTTGATTTTTAATAAAAGAGCAAACATGCATGCTATAATCTTTTGGATGGTCCATTTGGAGACCAAGGATACTCAACATCTGTTATGTAAGAATGAATGACCATGTACCCACTTTTAGTTTTGTTGAGAAGTATGTAAGTTTCCTAGGCATAATGTACATTTTTAAAAAGTTTTTTTGGCAAAAATTGGAACACATTTTCTTGATCCCATATATACCACAAACTTCTTTTCACATGCATACCTATTTGAGTATGTGTAAACTATAAGAAGGTCAACACAACCATCACCAAGCAAGACAATTACCCGTTGCTATACATGGAACACATGAACTTGAGAGCCAATTACTCAAGATTTGATGAGTGTCCCTCTCTTCAATAACTCAGTACCCAACTAAATAAGGCTTTGCTTAAGAGTGGCCCACAAAATAAGTGGAATTGCCATCAATGTGCTTACATAATTTAGAGCCTTAATCCATCTTATGCTTTTCTATGGATGTAGGGTGCATTGAAGTAGCTCCATTCTTATCTATATCACAAGATATGAGATCTAGCCACACTTACTTTCTTCATGGAACTTTGAGTGCATCCATTCATGATGCATGCATGCATGCATGTGTGTGTGTGTGTGTGTGTGTGTGTGTGTGTGTGTGTGTGTGTGTGTGTGTGTGTGTGTGTGTGTGTGTGTGTGTGTGTGTGTGTGTGTGTGTGTGTGTGTGTTGAGTGATGATTTTCTCTTTCGGCCCACCATGCGTGGGGATTACACTAAGGCCCTCCTAGATGAACTGATTTTTCATCACCCTTTGAAGGGCATGGTTAAATATGAGAGTTACCTCGTGAGAACTCATTCCCATAATATTAATATACTTAATCCTTATCATCCCCAATTGTTTGTAGTATTTTGAGAACATTGTTAAAAGTACCCCCTTGTTGGGATATACATAAATTAGGTGGATTACACCAAAATGGGTGTTGTAATAGACCATCTCAAATTGCATTCTATTTTGTAATGAAATGCCAAGAATTGAAATTAACATGTGCTTTTAAACTCTCTTATCAATTCAGAGACATAGACATGTGTGTATACGTAGGCATGTGTGCACACAAAAACATGATGTTTTGAATTATTATTTTGACGTTAAGATTAGAGTAGGGCCTAGCAAAAGTTTCTAGCTTTTTTATACTAGGGTAATGTGTAAAAGTATTTAAACCTCAACTATTGAGCTACGATTGAATCTAATTAGCAAATATCTAGAAGATGGTACTTATTGTTCTCAATAAGATGTACTCTAGGTTAACAAGAGAGAAACAACTTGTGCTTCTCATTTGAATAGGAGATACTAATCAAATATCTTAGAGATTAAATTAATCAAAGTACACTTTGATTATGATGTGATTTGGAAACCCATTGGATCTTGTGTCTTAAATTAATGTTGGTTAGATTTTCTTGGTTTTAATAACCATTGAAAACAATGTTATTTCTGCTTTTAAATCCTAAAAACATTGATACATTTAACAAGAGAACATGTTCATGTTTTGGCCTTTATGAGATGCATAACAACACATTTAATGACAAACACGCAACGTGTGAAGGTAAGACAGAAAAAAGACCATGTCATGAGTATCGAAACCTTCCAATTACATTAGACTAGAGTTACCTTGAAAAGCTAAACAAAAACGTTCCTTTGTTGCATCCTTCAACATAGCTTCTAGAATATATAATCAATACTATTGTTAAGTAGATGATCAACATATGAATCCATTCTTCTTTAAAATGCAATTTTCTCAAGCGAGATCATACTCAATTTAGAGGTTTGGACCCAAGCATAAATTTGAACTATACTTTACTACGATTCTTTTTGCATGTAAAGGCATCCTCTTTAATGGGATTCATGGTAAACATTTATTGAGGCACTTCCATGTGCATATAAGGCAAGGTGGTAATGCCCTATACAAAACAAGGAGGGTATAAATTTGGCAAGTGATGACATTATTGTTTTACTTATTTATAAGTGAGTTTATGTAGAAGAAAGTCATAATGGTTGACTATGTATAGCATGTTGTGTTAGGAAGGGAATTAGCTCTTTTTTGTTGATGGTGGGGAAAACCATCATTGATTGATTGCAAACACCCTTGGACATTTTGCAATGCTATGTGTGAAGCTATAAATCCACCTCAATATTCAGATCTCAAATGAAATTTTTTGGAAGTATATGTAACTATAAAATCTCTTTTCCGACCCTAACAACCCATATATCAAACAAAAAGCATTTGAAGAGTATAAAAATGCAATATGTGACAAGTTTGGAGGTCATTTGTGAAAATTTTATTGTGCCCATTTTTTGTGGGAATATTTAGTTAAAATTCTTTACAATTTTTTAAAAAACCTTAAATTTCCCCCAATGTAAGATGGAGTTGAAACTTTTCATTGTGTACCAAACCTTTTGAAAAGTGGTGAATCAACTTTCTGAGACTAATTAATTCTATTTCCTAGTACATACAAGTATCATACATTGTGATTGCTGTGAATTACCTAATTGAGTGGATGAAGCAAGAGCCATGCAAAAGACCAATTCGATTTCTTCTCATTTTCACATCTTGCTTTCATTCTTTCCTCCATTCTCACTTCCCCAACTTTCATCTCTCCTCCATCCCACACTCCTTGAGCTCACTTGGCATGCACCAAGCAAGTTGCTTGCCTTTTCCTGATGAAGACCATGTGCATGGTCTTGCTAGGAGCAGAAAGTGGAGCCTCCTCTAGGACAACTCAATAGGTACTCCCACTAGAGCATGAAGAATGCTATAGAAGGAAGAGGAGATGGAGACTAGGCATTGCTGCCCTACGTGTGATGAGGCACACTCAATGCGGCTACTACGAGTGACGAGTTTGGAGTTCATTTGTAGTAATATTCCCTAGGAAAAAATGAATATTTTATATAACTTCATTGTCCCACTTCCAAACCCTAACAACCCATATATTAACGGAAAGCCCTTGAAGAATAGGTTCTAAATATGCAATCTTTGACAAGTTTGGGGCTCATTCGCAAAAAAATTATAGTTCCTCCATTTTTAAAGGAAATATTTTGATCAAACTCCCCTTACAATGCTATTTTTGACCTCAATTTTCCCCTAATGCCCTTAACTAAGGGGATTTGTGTCATTGGCATTTGTTGTACTGATTGACATATAAATGAGAACTCTTGACAAGGATAGACCACTACAATTAGATTGAAGAACCTTCACATTAGTAAAATAATGACTTTGGCATGCCCTCCAACTATGCCTAAGTAAAGTCTACATTAGCATCATAAAGAAAAAAATTGATATAATGGCTTGGCATGCCCTCTAGCTACGCAGAGCTACATAAGCATCATGAATAAAAAAGTTGATACTTGGTAGTATGGGCGAACTAGATAGGATTAGACATGGGATTTGCCAACCAATTTTTGTGGTTGAGGCATTACCTTTATCTATCATAGTAGTGATGAAAATGGTCTCTTCTTACTGCTTTACCCATTACTTCATTCCAAGCAATAGGGAGCAAGTAGGTAGTTTTGATCATGCCCTTGATTGGAATGGAGACATAAAACACCTAAAGCTAGATGCTCTTCCATGAGCCATCTATTCTACTTTTGATGCAATTCAATTTCATACTTTTCACTTCTGTAGTTGTTTTGGTTTATGTTGTCATATGTTGGTAACATTTTCTACTTGCTAAATGAGCACAAGTCTGTTGGTACTTCGAACTGGAAGTAGCATTAATTAATGTACCATGCATCAAAGACAAGGAATTCTAGGAGTAGGAGTATTGTGTAACATACATGTCCCTAAGGTCACCTATCCTCAGGTGGCATCATCTAAACCCCTTAGGATACATGAACTTAGCTAGAAAATAGTTTCTAAGTCTTATCTCAAAGTGTGAAAAATCAGGATTTTGACTTGCAAGGAGAGACTTAAGGGTCCTTATACACATGCAATTTGTTTAAATAACTATCTAACACTTATCCTAAAGAGATCACTTTGTATACTCTCAAGGATGAGAGTAACCAATATTGGTTCAAAGAGAGTGTGAAATGAAGGAGAGATAAGCATTGGCCCCTTTGTCATAGCTCCTAAAACAATGCTAGCAAGGGTTCTAATCTATCACTTATATAGTCATGATTGATTGGCTCTAGTCCTAAGTAATCACATAGAAAGCCACTCGCGCTTAGGATAGGTTGTCTGGACCACCATTCACATGCTTTCAACCTATACACCCAACATCTTTAGTTTTCTAATTAAGAATCCTACCATGCTATGATTACATAAAAAATCAACTTTCTTAATTATTTCATAACACAAGGTTTATTATTTAAAAAAGTGAAAACAATCATTTTAGATTAGTTATCTGAAAACAAATTTGTACAACTTGTCCTCTTCAAGTACAAATATCCAACCACCTACTCAGGGAGGGTTTCTTCTCCATTGATCATGGGGATTGCATCTACGACCCTCCTACAACCAAAGCTCCATTGGTTCCCATGATGCCATAGAAGGGAACCTACTTGCCATGGATGGCCTCTTGCCTTAAGCACTAGTCTCAAGGCTCTAGGTAGCTATAATTATACCTTGGGGTGATGGAGCTTTGGTGAAGACCTTATGTGTGACATTGAATCACTCATGTCTAGTAAATGTACATGCTTCATAGCATTTTTCCAACCACAACAAGCAAGCATGAACAACCATACCAATGTACCAAGTAGTCCTTTCATGACACTTAATCCATTTCAGGTTAATATACCTACATAACCTCAATTTCCTTTTATGGAAGGGTTTAGAAATAGACTTGCATTTATCCTTGAACATAATTAGATGTGTCATGAAGGGACCTAAGAGGAGAGAGAAGATTGTTGAAGGAGAGAGAAAGACTACAAGAAGACAGAGAAAGAAGGAAGAGTGTGAGAAACACTAGAAGAAGAGAAGAGAAAGAAACATAGAAAAAAAAAGATGATGTCATGAAGGAACCTAAGAGGAGAGAGAAGGCTACAGGAAAGAGACAAGAAGAGTGTAACAGAGAGAGAAAGTCTAGACAAGGAGAGAGAAATACAGAAACGGAGAGAGAAAGACAAGAAAGAAGGAGAGAGGTGGGTAACAGCCATGAAAGGACATGAAGAGCTCGAGAAATGAAGGAAAAATTTGAAAAATATGATGTTGTACATATGTCCTTTTCCCTCTTATATGCTCCTAATTTAACTATTTACAATCCATCCCCACTTGGATGTTTTTGTCCTTTAAAAAAAGGGACTTATTAGAAATTTCCAAGTGATTGAAAGGGGCAAACTACTGTACATGGATTGAAAATAAATTGCCTAAGCTTCAAGGATTCACTAAATAAGTACAACTAGAGGGTTGAGAATCAAGTGCAAATTATTGACATCCATTTGGAAATATAAAAATGAAATCTTGGATCAAAATGTTTTCATTAAGAGCTCCTTTCATATGTCAACACTGTGTTGTTGTCCACTGTAGACCTTACTGTACTAAATTTGTAATAACTTTGGATTGGCTAATCTCTTTAAGTACTTTTGGTCTTGACATTGAAACTAGCTATTAAGAAACTATAGACCACAGCCATGATTAATAATAGCAGCCTTGCAATTCTAGAACTACACATGATCATGGAGATGTTTGCTCTTGATTGTGTATATGTTTGCAATCATTGCTCCAACTCAGTCTACCTATCTCTGTGCTCCAACATAGTTTACATGGCTCCGCTAATAACCAGCTCACAACTTAGATAAGTCAAGTTATTATTCTATGTACACAAAGGCAAGGTCCATTACTAGATCAAGGCCATAAGACAACCTTGTTATCCCAAGTTTTCTCTCCTCCAAACAATGAAAACATCACGTAGCTCACTGCTATTATCACCCTAGATAGATGAGCAATGTGTTGAGATTGTAACAAATATATAATGGCTATGCCCTTATGCTAGAATGAACATAACAAACCCTCATCAAACTTAATGGATGATGCCCTAGAAATTTTAGAAAGAACAAGCCTATATCTGTCAACTATTTTCGTGATTGTGCAGAGTCTCTGATTAGAAATTTCTTTGAATTCTAGCACTTATGTGTCTTAAGAGGTCATCTTGGCAAGAGTCTCTTCCAATAGATTTGATTATGTCACTGTTGAAGATTTGATTCTAACTCTGTTGAAAGTACATAATTTTCTTAGCAAGACCGACTTACTTCTCCCATAAATAAGCAATCTTCTTAAAGGAGATGAATTCTTCTCTCAAAATGGCTACTTCACACTACATCCTTTCATTGTGGTTGAGTTAAACAAAAAACTTATTGAAATGGATAGCAATGATGCTCCAACATTTGTAAAGAATTTGCAGAAGGTTCTTGTTATTATTGCTTTTGCCTCACAACTTCTAGCTACTTACATGATGGAGCATGTAGATTTTGGTTTTGTGGATATTGCAAAATTTGAGCCTCAGCTCATATACTGATGTACAATTTTGTTCATGTTAAACATGACAAGGGTTATTGAGCTAGCATGGGTAGTTGAGTCATTGTACCTTTCATTGCAGATATAATGTCTAATCATCCCAATTACCATTGATAATTTGCTGTTGATAGTATGTTGTCATTCTCCCACCAATGCTTCAAGAGACATATCACTAGAAGTGCTCAACATCAAACCCTACAGCAATAGGCACTGCATCAAGTATTGAGTATCCATCACTTCTTTGACTTAAATCTACCATGCTAGATAGGTGCTTCAATGACAAGCAATTCAAAGTGATAATTGATAATTTGTTGTTGATAGTATGTTGTCATTCTCACACCAATGCTTCAAGAGACATATCACTAGAAGCACTCAACAGCAAGCCCTATATCAGTAGGCACTGCATCAAGTATTGAGTATACATCACTTCTTTGACTTAAATCTACCATGTTGGATAGGTGCTTCAATGACCAGCAATTCAAAGTGATATGACATGTCACCCACTGACCAAGTATGAGCTCAGTTTTATAGTTGCATGAGAGAGGGCAACCAATTCCTTTTGCTTCTCTATAACTTCGGCAAGAGCATCATGAAGTGCATTTGTAAGTGGCCCATGACAACTTCCAACTTGGTTCACAAAATAATACTAGAAACTAAGTTGCTAGAGACGAATAATGCAACAAGAATCAAGCGTCGTGAACATGAGATACAACAATTATGAAATTCAAACCCTCAAGCATTGATTTGATCTCAACATCAAAGCTCCCTTCAGTCAACCAAATTTGATTCACTTTTGATAGTTGAAGTCAACCACCAATTCTCTTGTGTTGTTGCATAAAAGGCCATTCTCATATGCTACTAGATAAGGGTCAACATGATAGGCTACTAGATGACAGTAGTGATGTTCTTCAAGCTAGTTCAAGTGGTTCCAGTAATCAAGCTTCCAAAGCCCTTTTTAATAGATAATAAAATGTCTCTTGAAAGGGTATCAAGAACTGTTGCTTGTAGGCATATTGCATTTCATGTTAGGAAAGATCACATGAAATCTCTATTTGATGTTGTCTCTTAGAAACATAATCAACCCAAGAAAAATGTAGAGGAGGAAGAGGATTGTTTGATGAACAAGATTTGTCACTAAAGGATGATCTAGCAGGTTGCTTAATGAAGCACATGATCGAAAATTAGGGTGGAAGAACTTTGTTACAATAGATATAATAGCAACAAAAGACTTGATCACAACTAGCATCCTTCCCACAGATTGCATCTCAGAAGATAGTTTAACTTATGTTTATGTCACCTTCTTCTCAATGTTTGTACAATAGATTGTCTATGCACACATTTCACACTGATCTTCAAATCGAGGTAAAAATTTGGGGTTCACTGGGATAATTACTGTTTGAGAAGGCAAAACTCCGACAGGGTAGAGACCTAACATACCATGCCATAGGTTGAGAGCTGATGGTGCCCCCTCCTCATATGTGAATTCTACAAATGAAAATGCAAATTTGAGTACTAAGCTTGGATCTCCATGAACCCAACAATCTACAACCTGTCTGCAAGTAAGAGAAAGTGTTGCAAGCTGCTCTTCTGTAACCTGCTAATCAATATCAGAGACATATACTGTTCTTCATATGCTATCATCCACCATGCGTTTCTTACCATAATTTTTTGCATATTTCTAGTCTGCCTGCCATACAAACAATGATCACAATAATCAAAATGTGAAGAGTCAAAAGGCGGAAGATACTGCAAAGCACGGAGCATTTCATTCGTTTAAGAGATATATGCCCCAAACGAGCATGCCAAAGGGATACATGGGAAATAGAACCCATAGACAAAACATGATCCAATGTAGCTCCACATACAAGTAAGGGATAGAGGCTGCCAAACTTGGCACCTCTTGCAAACACAAGCCTACCACGAGTAATATTCCATGCAGAGTCACCAAAAGACACAAAATACCCTGCATCATCAAGCTGTCTAGTTGACATAAGGCTGCGAGTCAACACAAGTACATGGCGTACATCATGCAAAATAAAAGAACTGCCAAAAGGAAACTGTCGCACATCTCCAATGCCCACAATATCAAGAGACCTGTCATCACCAAGATGCATAGAACCAGACATGGTATGATAGGTATGAAACCAATCTCTATAGGGTGTCACATGAAAGGATGCGTCGAATCCAAGAGCCATCACTACGCATACATAGAATGTATCTCAAAAGCCTATAAGGCATCGCATGAAGAAGCTGCAACTATGTAATCATCATCTGAATCAATGGCATGCATGACATTAACCTCTACTATCTTCACACTGGACTTTGCAGGTATAATACTGCGCTCAGAAGACTTTTCCTACACTTTTTCTTTTCCCTTTTCCTTGTGCTTATCATTGCGCATTTTATGGCACTGCGGCCTAATATGTCCTGCTTTCCCACAATAATTACAGGTAAGATCAGACTTCCATCACGGGACTTACTGCGACTACGTGACTTGGACCTGGACTTTTGAGAGTCCTTGCCCTTATGATCATTATCATGCATGCCATGTCTGCCACCTCTAACGGTCAATGCATGTGAAGAGCGATAAGCATCATTGTTTCTCCTCTTGATTTTCTCAGTCAATAAGCACTCTCAACATCTTTGATTTTCAGCCCATCAAGCTTGTTCGTGCATATGGCAGTACAAAAGACATCCCATGATTCAGGCAAGGTGCCAAGCAGAAACAACGGGTGCAAGTTGTCTTTGAACTCAATACCTTGTGACAACAAACTCTTCATGATAGCATGAAAATGACTGAAATGAGATGAAAGGGAGGTCCCCTCCATGTGAAGGTCCATTAACTACTTTAGCCAATACATCAGTGACACAGGACTTTGTTGCGCATAGAGCTCCTGAATCTTCTCCCATAAATCCATGCACTCTAATTTTCATATTCAATAACATTATGATGGACCTCTTCTGAGAATGACAAAATAATGGTAGACTTGTATAGCTCATCATCTTCCATCCAAACATCATCATCCATATCCTCAGGTTTAACACCCTTGAAACATAAGGGTTTAATCTGCAACTTTTGTACCAAAACCTGCCATATTTGGGACTTCCAATACCCATAGTTGGTGCCATCCAACTTGGCAATATTAAAAAGAAGTGTATCTTTTAGATGACCAGTCATACTATCCCAAATCAAAGCAAAAAAGCGAAATTGTAGGTTGCTATAATTAGTAGAAAATGCACTAGAACCATTGGAAGCTTGAGGAGGAGGCGGGAGATTAAAACATACCTGCAAATGAAGGTGCCATGACTGCCATTGAAGCTCGGGTTGAAGCTCTTCAAATCCGGGCTGAAGAGAATGTCGGGCAAGCTTCGATTCCTTTGCTTTGATACCAAATGAAAGGGAAGTGGAACCTAGGAGGAAGGAGCTTGGTAGTGAGAGCTATGGCGGATAGAGAGCAAGAGCCAAGAGAGAGAGAGACTCAAAGGTGGAAACTCCAACAACCACAATGTGTGGCCGGGCCTTCCTTTATTCAAACTGTCACTAAAAGAATAAAGAATAAGTGACAGTGATAGACACCTTCCACCTGCAGTGTGTAGTGGTGGGTACTGTCAGTGTAGTAATACACGGGCGGCTAGGCGAAGGCGCCTTCACCCCCAACACTAAGAGCTAGTCAAAGATTCTCATAGTAGTAAAGCAACTGGACAAATACCAACCAGAGCTTCATAGAGTAGTTCAAGTAGGTCTGTGAGGCCAACGGCCTCATTGATCTCACTCAACACTCGCAAGATTTTGGTATGTACTTAGGTGATAAGGGTAGGACCTGGTACACGAGTTTAGATGTTGTTGAGCAAGCCAATTTTAATGGCCTAAAAAACCTCTTCATTAAGAGATTTTTTGAACATGGATATTTTGATAACATGCTAGTGCGACTTATGAATGTCAGGTAGAGAGAGAAAGAGGACATTCGAGATTATGTGACCCATGTGAGGAGCCTCTTCAAGAGAACCCCTATGGGCAAGAGACCAACCGAAAGAGTAGTGTCCATGGTATTCATTAACAGAATATGAAGTGAAGGGCTCTACAAAGCCTTGGCCGGCAACTTGAGCCTGTAGCAGCGAGATGCGCTGGCAAGGGTCTTTAAGGAAGCTATTAGAGTGGACCACCAGCTCAAGGAGAGAATCTCCAGGAGCTCTAATCAAGAAGAGTCCAGCACTAGGAATTTCGAGAGAGCTTCAATACCAACCAAGAGATCAAGCCCAAGTGCTCAAGATAAAGGAAAGGTTACTGATTCAGGGCAAGAGCTAGCAGAGATAAAGATGGATGTAGCCAAATTGCAGAAGATAATGAGATGACCAACACCGCCACCCATCCAATCCATGTATTATGGCGGAAACCACCTGCCAGTTGAGTGTCAGGACCCTAGGTCATGACCTTATGCTAATTGCGGTAAGTTTGGCCATGATGCCTTGCATTGTCAACTACCTCAAAGACTCCTATACTCGATGCCTTAGGTCAACCCTACCTTGCGAATAGGCCACCAAACTTCTTTGGAAAGGGAGCCCAATTGGCCCTCCCGGCACCTAATGACACTAAGCCGACCATCCCTAGGATGGAGATAAACCCTATGGGTATCCCTAGACCAACTGGACCCTACGTAACCCATCCACAAGAGAAAGAGGCAGAGGCCTAGGAAGGTAGACACAAGAGCCAATCGTGTGTTGGATTTGCGATCACCCAGGAGGGCATACACAAGAGCCAATCGTGTGTTGGATTTGCGATCACCCAGGACATGTTTCTTTAGCACTGGAAGCAAGCCAATAGAGACAAGGTTGACCTAAGATGCGTTGAGTGTGGAATCATTCATCTCTTTGTCAATTTCCCTAGAAGGAAGCCATCCTCTAGTTCACCAAACAAGCCATTGGTCCCATTGGGGTTGTTCGGTGTCAAGACGCTCAATGGGAAGGCCATACATATCCCATTGCATGTCATGACCCACGCACAAACAAAGCAGGCTGGCATATCATTGCCAGGGCCTAGCAATCTCAACACAACCTCAATCGGAAAGAAGAGTCGGAGACAGAGGAAGAAGAGACCAGACGTTAAGGTCACGCTCAAAATTGAAAGTGCCACGACACTGCCTGCCGTATGAAAAGTCACTGATGCAGAGGCAAAAATGTCAGCTTTGAAGGCAGTTACAAAGGGAGGTGCTAAGGTCGGGGAGTACCCCTGGTGCACAAATCAGATGTTGAATGCGTATGTAGCGAGCACCAAAAGGTCCCCAAGAACAAAGAACTCTACTAAAACTCATAAAAAGCAAGAAGAGAGTTTGCATGACATGAGGCAAAAAGACAAATTGGGTACAAACTCCCCCCATGCCTTGTGTGAGCACTTCACAAGGTATGTATTTATAAATTTATTCATCTCAAAGCTCAAAAATAGCCCAATTTTACAATTAGCATGCTTTAGCTTTTGTGTTTTGCTTTTGTTCAAATAAATAATAAAGCGGTTGGGCGGCCCAAAAGTCGGAGATTGTGCCCAAATACAATGTCCAATAATGAAATATTTAAATTGAGCATCCATGCCCATACAAAATAATAAATGTTTGTCACCAAGTGCTTCAATAAATAAGCGCACCTAAATAAATATTAGCGCCACACCTTTAATGATAAGACACACGTTCATAAAAAATGATAATTTCTTTTGGATAATTTGAATACACACTATCACCCAGTGCTTCCCAACACCACCGCTGCCTACTCTACACATTAACTAGAGCATTCACAATTGTTAGAAAATAATACAATTAAACCGACAAAAGTGAATACCTAGCAGTTTTCAACTACAAAATAAATAAATAGGTTAGAACTCTATCCTAACCTTAATTTAATACGAGTGCACTCTAAACTCATAAACATCCATTAATTTAAATATTTATTTTGTAGAATCACCTGCTACGGAATCACCACATGCACACTAAATTAATATGACGCCCAAAAAATACAGGTGTCCCTGTCAACTTTTTGCACAAGGAATCCACCTTGTGTATTAGTCCCGAAAAATAAATATAGTTTTAGAAATCCATCGCAAATCCTCATAGAATTCCCTGTGGAATAAAAAACTCACGGAATCCATCTTGGTCTCACGAAATCCACAGTGGAATATGCCTCCTGGCATCATACCCTTGGGGTGGGATAGCAATTGTGCTCAATTGCTATTAGCTCAATGTGGAGCAAGCAATGAGGGGTAAGCACTTAGATCGCGGATGTGCATCCATTGGGCCTCTTCAACACGATGATTTTTAAACTTAACCAAATATCTAGAGTATCTATGGCCAATTCTAATGGTCATAAAGTCAGTGTCTAGAATAGTTTCAAGTTCAAGGATTTCAGTTTCTTCTTCTAACAAAGGAGGGTTTTCATAAACAAGGTGAATAAGTAATTGGCCTCTAAAAGGTCGTAACAAATTGATATGAAAAGTATTGTGGATTTTCTAGTGTCAGGGTAGTTCTAAATTAAATGCATTGTCATTGATTTTGTGAATGATCTTGAAAGGTCCATAAAACCTAGGGGCTAACTTAACAACATGGTGTTTCTCAACACTTTGTAATCTTCTCTTTTCAATGCGTAACCAAACATAATCATCAACTTTGAAACTCATGACTTTTCTTTTCTTGTTAGCTTGTTTAGTGTATGATTGCTATGCTTTCGCAATCATGTCTTTGACTTCAGCAAAAATAGTAGCGTGCATATTGGCAATATCATCAGCAGCTTTAACTTTGTTTGATAATGATGTAACAGGTGTAGGCAATCTATGTCCGTAAAATGATTTCAAAAGGTGCTTTTTGTGTAGCTGTATGTGGTGTATTATTGTATGTAAATTGAAGTAAATGCGAGTGTGTATTCCATGTTTGGGGTTTGGAAATTGTGTATGCACGTAAAAGAGCTAAAATTGTAGTATTAGTAGCTTTTGTTTGCCCATTTGTTTCACGATAAAATGCAAATGAGAAATCAATCTTAGTATCTAAATTAGCAAAAAAATTAATCCAAAAATTATTACAAAATCTAGAATCACGATTTGAAATAATAACTTTTGGCGAACCATGGTTAGTGAAAACAATCTTAAAAAACAATCGTGCAGCTTGAGATGGAGTTAATGTTTTCTTGCATGGAAGGAAATATGCTTTTTTTCTAAATCGATCTACAATAGTCCAAAAATCATATCATGATTAGCTTGGGTGTTAGGCAAACTGGTTATAAAATACATTGAAATATGTTCCCATGGTCATTCAAGAATTGGTAAAGGCATTAATAAACCATATTGCTTGCCATGGTGTCACTTAACTCTTTGACAAATTAAACATTCAGAAACAAGTTAGAAATATTAGATTCCATTTGTGGCCAGTAAAAATCTTCAACCAATGTACGTAAAGTAGAAATAATACCTCTATGGCCTTGATATAGGGGACAATGAATTTTGTGTAACACAAATGATCGAAATGGAACAGTCACACACAACATTTTCTCATAAAACATAAAAACAATCAGAATAAGACAATGAATCTATTGGAATCCAGTTATTAGCAACTAATTTATTCCAATCAGCTTGAAAATTGGGGACTTGGTCATAGGTATCTTTCATAGGAATAAGAGAATCAAAAGATATAATAGAGATATTATGGATACTTGGTCTTCTACTTAAGACATCAGCAACAACATTCTCTTTTCCAGGTTGATATTGGATAAGTGGATGAAAACTTTGAATAAAAGCAGCTCATTTAATATGACGGTCAGAGATTTGTATGGCTGACTAAGGAGATGTTTGATACTTTGTTGGTCATTTTTTATCATGAATTCACATCCCATTAAATAGTGTTTCCATTGATGTAAGGCTTATACTATAGCTAGTAATTCCTTATCATGGGTAGAATACTTGATTTCAGATGGTTTAAGTTTGCAGGTAGAGTAGCCTATAGGATGTGAATCTTACATAAGGACAGCTCCTATTCCAGATCCACTAGCATCAGTGATGACTACTAAGAAGAATAGTCTATTAAAGTCAGGTCATTGCAAAACAGGGGCATGGGTTAAAGCATATTTCAGTAAATCAAAAGACTTTTGCTGATTATCAGTCCAATGATATACAATACCTTTTTTAAATAATTTCGTCAAAGGTAATGCAAGCAATGAGAATTTTCTCACAAATTTTCTATAAAAGCTAGCAAGACCTAAGAAAGAATGTAATTCATGCATATTTTTAGGGATTGTCCAATTCAAAATTGCTTCTATCTTTTTAGGATCAACTTTAATACCATTCGATAAAACAATATATCCCAAATATTCAATTTGGGTTTCGAAAAATTCACTCTTTTCAGGGTTAGCATATAATTGATTCTCTTTCAATAATTTAAAAACCAAAGATAAATGTTCATAATGCTCATCCTCATTCTTATTGAAAACCAATATGTCATCAAAGAAAATAATTACACAATGCTAATGCTTCAAAAATATGTGATTCAACATACGACTGAATGTGGCTGGTGTATTAGTCAAACCAAAAAGCATAGCAAGGAATTCATAATGACCAAATTGAGTTCTAAATGCAGTTTTGAAATTATTAGGTGTATCCAATCGTACTTGATGGTATCTAGATTTGAGATTTATTTTGCTAAATATTGTGGTCCCTTGTAGTTTATCCATGAGGTCGTCTACCCTAGGGATAGAATATCTATTCTTGACAGTGATCTTGTTTAGGGCACGATAGTCAATGCACATCCTATATGTATTATTTTTCTTCTTAACTCATAGGATAGGTGCACCAAAAGGAGAACTAATGGACCTAATGAGTCCTTGGGTTAACAATTCTTCAACTTGTGCTTGGATTTCTTTTTGTTTAATTTTATTGTGTCTATAAGGTGCTTTACATGGTGGTTAAGAACCAGGAATTAAATCTATTTTATGATCTTCAAGACGTGTAGGTGGTAAACCAGGCGGTAAATCAGTAGCAAAATAATCTTTAAATTGTGAAAAAATTTGTGCGTGCCTAGGATGGATTTGATTTTCCTTAGCTTCAATTTCATTCACCCATACTAAGTATGTGTTAATCCCAAGTCAAGAAGGCCGAAGAATTGATGAAAAAGCGAGAAGAGGATGGAAAAAGAGCAAAGACATGCAGGTGGCCTCTAAAGCTAAGCTGGGGCCAAATGCGTAATTTTAAATAAAATGTGTCTCACAAAACTCCAAAAGCTCGTGTAAAAGAGCGCCGGGATCCCTCCTGTGCCAATTGTAAAGTATTAAATGGGTGTAGACTAGAGGCATAAGGTTAGAAGGGGGAAATAGACAAAGGACCTTGCCACAATGGCCGGTCATGTAAAAGAAAGGGATGGGTACCCATGGGAATTTAGGGTTTTGTATATAAAGTTTAAAAAGTGAATGGAAGCTCATTCTTTGGTGTGTGGCTAACAAGAGCTCTTCTCTTCTTCTCCTCTCCTTGCTTGTGTGTGCTCTCGAGAGAGGGAGTGTGAGAGTGTGAGAGAGTGAGTGTGTGGGAGTGAGGGATCAAGAGGGTGAAGCTCTTCACCATCTCCTCTTCTCTTCTTCTCTTCTCTTCTCTTCTCTTGCGCGTGCGGCTATGGTGGATGGATCTTGGAGATGGAGAAGGCTTGAGAATGCTTGAGCTAGCATCTAGAATCGTGGAGCTACCAGTGTGAGAGAGAGAGAGGGTAACTCATATCGGCATCAAGGTAAGCTCACTACACTCATAGGATTGACGATGCATCGGTTAGGTGAGAGATAGCCATTAGAGCTCGCTTGGAACGCTTGAAAAAATAAGTGGTCCGTGGGTCTTGGTGGTTGAGCGAAAGCTCCCACATTTGCCGAGACCAACGGATTCAAGATTGAGCGCTTGCACGCCTCATATCAAGCATCGAAGTAAGGGATTCACCCCAAAAAGGAGCTTGAGATAGGTAGGAAGGTTGGGTGTTTTGATTTCAAAATAAGTAAGTATTTTGGGTTAGTTAGTTAGTTTGATGATTGGAAGACATGGAAAAAATATTTTAGTTTGTTGCTTTCGATTCTTGTTGCATTTAGTATAGGATAGGATTAGGAAATCGAATCGAGAAAGGGTAAGATTTACTGTTGCCAAACAGGGAAAAATAGGGAATAAATCATGCAAAAAATAGCAAAAAGCTTGCTTGGGATGCTTAATGTCGGTAAGTGAGTGATTGGGAGCATCAAAACCTTACCTGGGAGGGGGTTTAAAAGCCATGAGGCCAAGGGAGAGCTCATTTGCAACCATTGCACAAAGAGAGAGAGAGAGAGAGAGAGAGAGAGAGAGAGAGAGAGAGAGAGAGAGAGAGAGAGAGAGAGAGAGCCCGCAAAGATTCAATTCAATCTCATCATCGAAGAGCCTACCGCTCACCTCAAGTATACCAATCACTTCCCTTGGTACCTTAGTTAGGATCTGGAAGTTTGTGGTTGCAGTGATTGCCTAAATCACGAGATTTGATCAAAATTGTCGTCGCATGTTGCATTTGTCGTGTCGCGTTTGGCCCGTTCGAGCGGCCGTTTTTGGGTCGAGTCCCAGACTCTGCCCTTGGCCCTTGCCGGCTCAACCCCAGAAACCCTAATCGGCCCTCGGCCCAAGACTTGACTTGGCCCATCCAAGTGATGGCACTCAGCCCTCGGCCCGCGAAAAGTTGACCAGTGTGATTTGTCCTGTCCAAGTCACCCACTCGGCCCCTGCAATTCGGACCAGTTAGGCCGAGTATCTATTTGCCTCAACTTTTCAAAAATTTTACCTGACTCAGTTGGAGCTCAGCAGCGCAAACTGTCGCAAGCCCTCCTGACGCTCAGAACTTGATTCTGGCATGCGGAATAGATAAAATCGTAAGGCGCAACCTCTTAGCAGTTTGAGTGGGCTGTCATGAGAGCTAGAAACCTAGAGACCTAGAGGCAACCCGCTGAGCCATAAAACCCTGATTGGACCCAAAAATGGACAAGTCAACATAACCGAAAAGCCCTAAAAGATGGCCAGAGAATTGATCGACAAAGCCTATCAGGCCCAAAACGAAGCGAGGGTGAGTAAGACACTTAGAGACTGTTTGCCACACTCACCTTGAATTTCCGCACTTGAAGTGTACTTAAGGAAAACTGAAAGCGTGATTGAGCACAAGTGCACTTGAAAGAACACATGCACTGAGTGGAGATGAATTTAGGACTGTATTTAATAAGTCAAGGAACTCACTTGGATAAGCCACTCAAGGAACCCACCAATAGGAGAGAACCCACAGACGGAGACACGTGAAGTAGGACCTAGCAAGCGGCACTAATGAAGTGGATCTGACAAACCTACTCAACCTGATCGATAACCTGGAGGAGCACGAGAACTCGACTATGGCAGAATAAATCTCAGACCACAGGTCTAATGAGGAACTCGACTTAGGTGTCTTCCCAGAGGCTATTCAGCAGTTGGTCAGCAGCTATGATGCGCACGCCCGGTATGAGCACCGCGGTCGGACAACAGATGCTATCATCACAGACTTAAAAGAAGAGAGAAAACTAGCCCAAAGCATTCCAAAGCATAGTCGAATACAATAGAGACTAGCAAGCCAGGAGCCAGAGGCAAAGCACGGAGTTGCATGAGGTGCAGCGAGTGCTAAACTTAGCCGGTAGAAACCGAACGGATCATGAGAGAGCCCTAGAAGGAGACCTAACGTTGAGTGAGCTTCTCATGAAGCGGCTGCTAGACAACACCGCAATAGAGCAAAGTGCCGTAGCATTGGCGACATCAGTGCTGGCAGGATTAAGAACAACCCAAGGCTCTAAGAGCCAGTCTAAAATCCCAATAGTCATAAAGCAACTCGACAAGTACCCATGACGATCCATACAACTTTGTAGAGCAGTTCGAGCAAGTCTGCAAAGCCAATGGCCTCAGCAACCTGACTCAGCACTCTCAAGCGTTTGGGCTCTACTTAGGTAACAAGGGCAGGAATTGGTACATAAGCTTAGATGCCACACAACGAGCAAATTTCAATGGCCTCAAGAATCTCTTCATCAAGAGATTTACCGAGCCTGGATACTCCAACAATCTGCTAGTATGACTGATGAATGTCAAGCAGAAAGAGAAGGAGGATATTCACAATTACATAACCCACCTGAGGAGTCTCTTCAAGAGAATCCCTATGGGTGAACGACTGACTGAAAGAGTAGTTTCAACTGTGTTCATCATCGGAATTCGAAGCGAGGAACTATATAAGGCTTTGGTAGCCAACTCGAGCTTGCAGCGAGATGCGCAGCTAGGGTTTTTGAGGAAGCCATCAGAGTTGATCAGCTAAAGGAGCGGAGCTCCAACTCAGAAGAAACCAATCGCGAAGTTTAGAGAGAGCGTCAACCTCTAGTGAACGACCAGCCCCATCATCCCAAGATAAGGGGAAAGCCACCGAGATGAACCAAGACTTGGCTAATGTCAAGATGGAGAAAGCCAAGCTGCAACGCACCCACACGTCCAATATGTGTACTATGGCTGAAACCATTTGTCGACAGAGTGTCAAGACCCTCGGTCAAGACCTTGCGCTAACTGCGGCAGGTTCAGTCACGACATCATGCATTGCAGATTGCCCAGAAGACTTTCGTACTCTCAACCATACGGCCAGCCTTACCTAGTGAATAGGTCGTAGCCACTCTACGGAAGGGGAGTCCCATTGGCCCTTCCTGCGCCTGATGACATTAAACCGGATGTCCCTAGGGTGGACACAAACCGTACAAGCATACTTAGACTGCCTGGTCCCTCTGTGACCCATCCACCGAGTGACGCTTTAGTCCACTACATGGAAGAGCCAAATGAGGAAGAGACTTACTTATACCCTTATGTCTCTCATGACGACGAGGGCAATGTAATCCTTATGGATTATCGACCAGTACTGATGATGGCATTGGGGAGAGGACGAGGTAGAGGCCTAGGAGGGCAGATGCAGGATCCAATCATCTGTTGGACTTGTGGTCACCTAGGTCATGTCTCATCATGTTGCCCCGAGAGGCAGCAGCAGAATAGAGACAAAGCTGACCTAAGGTGAGTTGAGTGCGAAATCACCCATCTCTTCGTCGATTGCCCAAAGCGGAAACCTTCTTCAAGTTCAACCAACATACCATCTATCCCATTGGGGCTGTTTAGAGTCGAGAATCTCAATGGGGAGACCACACCTATCCCATTGTGGGTCATGACCTGTGCCCAGATGAAGCAGACCGGCATATCACTACCAGGACCCAACAACCTCGATGCAGCCTCGATAGGGAAGAAGAGCCGCAGGCGAAGGAAGAAGAGGTCGAAAGCTAAGATCATACTGAAAACTGAGAGCGCTACGACTCTGCCTGTTGGAAAGAAGGTCAGACGCAGAGGTAGAAACTTCAACCCCCAAGACAGTCAAAAAGGGAAGTGCCAAGGTAGGGGAATACCTGCATCTGAAGCGCCAACTCGAGGCCATAGAGAAAGTGAAGGACTAGGTGAAAGAGGCCCAAGAGCACTTTAGGGACGCTGAGCCCATCCTAGAGGACAAGATCGATGATCTCCCCAGCATAAGCACACCAGCCTCACCCCCTCGACCAAAGTCAGGAGATGCAACCGCACCGCAGGCAGCACCGCTTAGGCCAAGCCTTGATGCTGTAGACCCACAAATCAATCATAGTCGTTGGCCAGGACAATCCGGTTTAGAGGAGAGATGAGTAGTCAACAGCCTCCTTACCACGCTAGTGATCACTCCTGTGACGTTAATACTGGGAGACCTACTTAACCAGCATCCCACCCTATGGTAAGATCTCAAGCAGTGGGTTGAGGGGTCACAAGAACAAGCTGCGGATTTGCACGATCATGATGCTAAAACACAAATACCGAGTCTAATGCTGCACTCTGTGTCAAAATCCTTGCATGTTAATGACTTCTGGGAAGGCACTGAGATGCATGCAGTATTACCAGTCCTAGCCTTAGGCGACTCAATGAGAAAGGGGATCGTGGATACGAGAGCCCGGGTTAGTGTGTTGAGCCACACAGTACTTTAGACTTGGGGAAACCCACCGATCAAGATCGCTCGGTTTAATGTCACATTAGCAAATGGCATGAGAGTGAAGCCATTCAGGGTACTTAAAAACAGGCTAGTGAAAATCGCAGATATCTAGTTCTTTGTTGACTTTATAGTCATGAAGGGGGTGGACTATGATATCATGTTAGGCCGACCCTGGATGTGCAATGCCAGAGTTATCGAAGATTGGGGTAATAGCTTGATCTTCCTAGGCAACAGAATGGAAGCTGTGAGGGTAGAGATGGACACTTGGAAGACCTCACCAGTAGTTGATTTGGATGCCATCTCTACGATGCTCAAGGGTGATGCTCAAGTCAAGAAGCCTTATGGGGCCTCGACCAAGTATATCCCATGCCCAGAGGAGATGAGCGGGATTGGATGCATGTTTTTGCTACAGTCGACCTGTCGTTCTCGGATCTTGAGGCATATGAGCAAGCCATCAAGATGAGGGGCAGGCCTGATGGCACGCCTACCATACCAGTTTGCATGATGGCATGAACCCTTCGTGGGAGACCTAAGCCCCTCACCTTCCAAGTGCCAAACAACAAAAGGGAACTCCAGGAGATTCTATAATACTTTTAGCTGACAACCCAGCACCAAACTTCAAACCACTCTAGGATCTCTTAGGCGAATCCAAGTGGCAATGGACCATGGTGCATGACTTAAACCTTACGTACAACTGGGCCCTAGTCCTTGATCAACGACAAGAGATATACCAAGCCCTAGGAGATGACGAGCAGTCTGATCTAGAGGACTCTGATAACGAGTACGAAGACTGCCAATCCTTCAGTGACGAAAGTGAGGGTGAGATAAACACAGTAGAAGACGACACTGAGGGACATGAAATAGAACAAATACGGGCGGACTCCAAGCCATAAAAAAGGAGTGCCTACAGGATAGAGCGAGGGGTCATGTGCATGGATTGTGATCGTGTTTGGTTAGAACACATAGGAGCCATAGACCTTGAGCAAGCAGTCCTAGCCCAACTGGGAGCGACATCAGTGCTTAGGACAGAATCACCATCTGAACTGCGACCACCAGGGGAGACCCACTAATGCCAAATTAAGCCCATATGGGGGTCGCTCATACGCACTTCTCGGCAAGTGTAGGGCCGCCGTTTCTATCGAGTCTGAGACTATACCAATGATCTTCTACGTGTTTCCAGATGCCAAAGACGTAGGTACGGAGTCACTGCTAGGGTGAACCTTCAAAAAGCAAACTCATTGCAACGTTGATTATGAGTTACAGTGCATCCACCTCGCCATAGGCAACGTTCGCATTGTTACAGCTTTTAGCAAGGGCTGCGCGACCTCACCCCCTCTGCATGGCCACCGGTAGAAATATTAGCAGCCAAATCTAAGGAGCAGGGTAGTGCTCAGTCGCCACCCACCACCTCTCAAGAACCGTTGCTCATGGTAGCAAAAGCTAAGGCCCAACAGCCTAGGTTTCAATGGAGGCCTAAACAGTTGCAACCACCACCCAGGAGTCGATGCACACAACCTCATAAGACTTGAAGCTCTAAACCTAGGAAACAAAGGCGTAGTTACAGAAATCGGCGCATGATCAGGCAAAGGCGGGTCCCTAAGGCCCTCTTGCATATGCAAGGCTACTATGAGGGGAATGCCTGGATATGGATCCCTAAAGCCACATGACCAAGGGCACCACTTGTATGCTGCCCTCAAGCTTGATCACCCCGAGCCCCATAAAACCTCAAAACCATAAGCCGCAGTTCTTCCTAGACCCACATCCATCAAGCTCATCCACGCGCATGCCCAAGAGAGTCGAACAAGCCTATCGGCCCAAACGACAGACATCGTCACATGAGACATCACCCGCTAGAGCCAATCCGACTACAATGATCAATTCTGAAGGTAGCATTCCATTAGAAGTAGCTGCTACTTCCCTAGCCCTAAGCCAGGAAGTCCAACTGCAACCTCAAGAACACCCGCAACCACAACTATTCATTGTCAAAGACTCTAGTGCTATCAAACCCCAACCACCAGCATGTCTTAAACCCTCCTATGAGCAAAAATCATTTTTGACATTGGCCTCAAATCTAGCCGAAGATACAGGGGATGACATGGTTGATTGCATTAGATGACTAGATGCCACTTTAAAAGAGCTAGCTCTGAGCTACGACCGCTTGGACTTAGGCTTATTGCTCGAGCCATTTGCAAGCGAAGTTCGTACGATGCCTTGTTCTTGGGAGGCGTTTGAACTCACCTTCGCAAAAGTAGCTAACTCCACTGTTGAATTGCTCAACAGCGAGATCTCTAAAGAGCAAGCCCTCAAACAGTGCCTCATCATGTCATATGATCAGCGAACCACTTCTCCCATCACCGACCAAGAAATTGCAGAATTATCCAAACTTGCTAAGATTGAATCCCCATTCTTGAGGCATTGGTACACTCTTAGGTTGCAATGGGAAGTAGAAGGCTGCCAAGTCATGACAAACTCTAAGCAGCGCTGTGCAATCAAAACAGCGGAGTATGACCCCACTTATGTCACGCCAACCTCGTTTAGAGTGTTAACTACTCTTAACACCATATTGGGGAATATGGAAAATTTTCAAAAGTTTGGGATACGTGGTCAATCTTTGGATTTGTCATAACTTGAACACTATAACTCCAAATCGAGCGCTCTATAGCTCAATAGATTCCATTTTTCAAGCACTTTCCAATGATAGGTCACATCATATGGTTTTGGGAAACTTATGGGCATGTTATCCAGGTGCCATCTTTTTAGTATTCAAAAAATGGGAATTGATAGATTCCCAAACTCACTAATATTGTGTTTCTTCTTGGCCGACCCTTGGAAGAGCACATCAAGGGACACCCTTACCTCGGTCGCTACTGACTGAGGAAGAGCTACATATTGCTAGCCACGTCGCTTTCGATGACTTTCTAATAGATGTTCTCACTTACATCACACACATGGGCACTCGACCTTTTGATCTAGACCGTGAAGCTCAGTTAGAGTACAACCCCGATTTCTACACTTGGTTCCTACGTTGGTAACTCGTAGACCCATTACAGAATGTCCTCGACTTCCAAAACCTTCAATCCTAGGAAGGATTCTTCTCGAGCTGGGAGGGGAGGGGAGGGGAGTGAGGTGAATCAAATTAAAACCAAGGAAAATCAAGCAAAATGCATAAACATGTAAACAATGAGCAGGGTAGGAAAATGGCAAGAGAACTTTGAAATAAAGGGCAAAAAGTTAAAGTCGGAAGGGAAGATTCTACATTGGATGGGATTTTAATGCTTTCATTCAATGAACATATAGAGTCTTTCTTTTTAATTATGATTTTTCCAGCGAATTGTTAATTTGGAAGCATTAATGGAAGCTTGGGATTATGATAGGAACAAAAGATGTCGCAGTAAGACCGTGCCCATTGACTTTCGTTCATGGAGGAGGAAAGAGTGCAATACTGCATCACTCTTGAAAGTTGCGCCTACTACCAGCTCAAGTTTCGAACCATCCACAACATAGAGGGTGTGGTGGCCAAGGAGGAAGCGGCCAAGAGAGTCATCGAGCAATGCAACCTCACCAAGTACCTCAAGAAATTTGCGCAAGAACTTGACCACACGAAATGTGTGGAGTTTCTCAGGACATACAACCCTGACAATGAGTGCGGTAGCGACACGGTAGGAAGGGGAGAAAATGCTAAATAGATACAGGTTCACTTAAACCCAGCCTTGGTGGAGAAGGCGTTGGGACTGGAGCCAAAGATAGAGAAGAAGCAGAAGAGGGATGTGTATGCCATGCTGAAAATGAAAAAGGAGGATGTGCTAACTAATGACAACATCAGCATCCAGGAAATTCTTGATGCGGAAGCTAGACTACAAGCGAAGCTAGTATACGCCCTCTTCTCTAGCCAGCGCTACAACGCCTTATTGCATCGAATCAGCGTGCCTGTGCTAGAGAATGTAGTAGCTCACACCTTTCATGAAGTTGACTGGAACGGATATGTACGCAAAACCATCGACCAGGTGGCTAAAGCACTAGCTGTAGGAAGTACACCAGCAGGAGGCGAGTCCCCAAGGCCACGGAAAGAAAGAAAGCCTCGTCCAAGGCCTCGTTTATTGCCTATGGAAGCATTTTGACTGCGCTCATCTAGAGGCAACAAAGGAGACACAAGATGCAAAAGAAAGGGAAGGAGAAATGCCTGACAGGTCACCCCCTCACCAAGACCAAGAGAGGTCCAGTGACAGGACAGAGAGTGATCAGGAAGGGCATGAACAAGAAGAACAATCGAGTAAAAAGCAGGCCAAGAAACCCAAGAAGAAGACGACACAAAAGAAAAAGAAGCCGGATGAAGGCCGAAAGAAGGAGAAAGAGGATTTGGAAAAGGCAAAAAGAGAATCCCTCAAGGAGGCCGAGGAGAGGGAGAAGAAGAAGAAACAGGAGGAAGAAAAAACAAAGGAAGAAGTCAACAAGGCTAAAAAGGTGTCAAAAGGCTGAGAAGAGAAAAAGGAAAGAACAGGAAGAAAAAGATGCTAACCGTTAGACGAACAAGGTGAGAAATCTAAAAAAGCTAAAGGAGAAGACAAAGGCCAAGGCAAAAGTGAAACGGAAGACGAAGGCGTGCCAAGAAAAATATGGAAGCATAAGAAATGCAAAAAAGTCCTAAATAAAGGAAAAGGGCGGATAAGAAAAAGCGCAAATAAATACTTTTGTAAAAGAGCGCAAGCGCATCATGGTTTTAATTTAAAGAGTGCTGGGCTCTCATCCGTGCAATTTGTAAAGGTAGATGGGCAGTAGGAATGAAGCTAGGAAGATAGAAGGGCAATGGGAAAAAGGGACTAGGCCACGGTCGGCCATGTAAAAAAGGGGATAAGGGGATGATTGCCCAAAAGGGATTTAGGGTTTTGTATATAAAGTTGAAAAGTGAATGAGAAGCTCATTCTTGTGTGTGGCCAAAAGTAGCTCTCACCTTTTTCTTCTTCTTCTTCTTGTTCTTGCTTGCTTGAGCTTGTGCTTGAGAGAGGGAGTGTGAGAGTGTGAGGGAGTGAGTGTGTGAGGGTGAGGGACCACGTGGGGTGGAGAAGCTCTCCATATTCTCCTCTCTTCTTCTCTTCTCTTCTCTTCTCTTATCTTACTCACAGAAATGGAGCTTGGAGCTTGGAGTGGGAGGATAAATCTCGCTTGAAGCTTGCACTTGGATCATGGAGCTACCGGAGTGTGTGGGAGAGGAGGCAACTCGATCGACATGAAGGTAAGCTCACTACACCCGTAGATATGGATGGCGCGTCGGCTATGTGAGAGGTAGCCATTAGTACTCGGCTTGGAACGCTTGAAACAATAAGTGGTCCATGGGTCTTGGCGGTTGAGGAAAAGCTCGCACATTTTGGTTCCATTGTCGAGACCAACGGATTCAAGCCTTGAGTGCTTGCACGCTTCGAATTGAGCATTGAAGTAAGGGTTTTCCCCCGAACCGGTGCTTGAGGTAGATAGGTAGGAAGTGAGGGAGTTTGAAGAGGTATTCGATCTCCTTAGCAAGTAGGTTTTTGGTTTTTTGGATTTGGAAAAGCATGTTGGAGTAGGGCAGTTATTTGCTTTGTGATTTGGGTGCATTAGGGTAGGAAAAAACAAAGAAAAAGAAGAAAAACAAGCATCAAGGTTTCTACTGTCGTAATAGGGCATGAGGGCTTGATTCGTTTGCCAATTTGCATTTTGGAGTTTATTGGCTATTCCAAGTATATACAACTCTTCCTCTCCATCCATAGCTTTGATCTGGAGGTGTGTATGATAGGCCTTGACCTGAGTCGTGTGATTTGGTCGATTTATCGTTGCGCCGACAAAAAATGCGTCATGCTCGACGTGTCCGAGTGATGGAGATTTTGGGCCGAGTCCCAGAATCGGCCCTTGGCCCACTACCACTCGGACCACCTGACTCGGCCCACCTGACTCGACCCTCGGACCACTCGACAATTGGGCCCTCGGCCTTGCCGACTCGGCCCACTTGACTCGGATACCCACCGCTCGGCCTGTCCGAATTGAGCATTCCGACCAACTTTGAAATTCGGCCTTGGCCCACTCGGCCCTCGGTCCACTACCCCTCAGACCACCTGACTCAGACGCATGGTAATTCGGCCCTCTGACCGCTCGGCCACTTGGCCCTCGGCCCACTCGACTTGGCCCTCGCCCACTTGGCCCTTAGGCAACTAGACTGGACTGGCCGAGTTTGACATTCGGACCAGTTACATTCAACCCTTCCTACTCGGCCCTCGGACGAGCCAAATCAGACATTCGGCCCTTGCAATTCGGACTTGTTAGGCCAAATTTAGATTGTTTCAAATTTTAACCTGTAGACCTTGAAACTGATCGAGAAACCATATAGAGCCGAAACCACCTCATAGATCGATCACTGGGCTAAAATCTAGAAGCAAGTAGTTCAAAATTGTCTATAGAAGGTCCTTCAAATCACATATGGCATTTACCATAACGGCCTTGCGGGCCAGGGGGGATTGCCCCCCCGGACCCCTGTAGAGGGAGCTCTGCCCCCTCCTCACCTCCCCCAAGTAGGTTGGAGAGAAAACCGTGCCGTGATAGGTCCTCCGAATTGGACCTTGGTGTAGTAATGGTTCTACACGAGCATGGATTCTCACTTGCAACTTAAGAGTGACCAAAAGCCCATACCCGAATAGAGACAAATAGAGACCCTAAAACCTCAATGGGCCAATCTAGCCAACAAGGGCAAAAAGGCCACACTACAAAAATACATACATCTTACATTCGGACTGAATGTAGTCAAAGCGAAAATCAACAACATCAAGCTACAACAACGAGGATGAGTAGATATGACAGTCCTGACGATAGATGCTCCTTGAATAGCACTGCACTGACGATCCAAGATACCAGTGGAGAATCCACATCTAGTCGTGCAGTTGGGGACTCAAGGGCATTTGTCAGAAGGCTTAAATTTACAAGCCAAGACCCGGAAGACGAAGGCATAATACCACCTGCTTATCTTAGGGTCAAACTCACCGCAAAAAGAGAGCATACCATCGATGCTCTGATTAATGAAGGAGCAGATTTCAATATCTTGACCTATGAGGAACGGACCCTTCTAGGCCAACCAGAGCTGACACCGACTAACGCAACTCTTAGCCCTTACGGGGGACACCCACAAGCACTTATAGGGAAGTGCAAAATCCTCACGACAATTGAAACTGAGAGCTTGCCTATCTTGTTTCATGTTCCTCCAAATAATGCTACTTGCGGAAAGGAAACCCTCCTTGGAAGACCCTTCAAAAGGGCGACCAAGTGTGAGGTCAACTATGTAGCACAGAGGATACACCTGACACTATCGGGTGTAAGGATAGTCACGACCTTTAGCAAGGGTGACCTCATCAGACCTTGAGGGAAAGGCAAGCAAGGTGTTGACGTAATAGTCAAGCCTACTGATGAGAACAAGGACTTGTTGGAAGAGTTAATACAAGCATAGGTCGAACAACGAGAACTAGTGAATGAGGCCATGCCTGAAACAAGAAGGTCAGGAGACAATGCCAAGGACGGCCTTTGGACTTACAAATATTGTAGAAGACCCCAAAAGAAGTCCAAGCCTTATAGACGAAGGCATCGATAGAGAGTCAATACAACGTCGCGATGGATATCCAAAGCGTTGCTACGTGCTCAAGGGTACTATGTGGGTAACTGATGGATTTGGGTACCAAAACCCCCTGTTGAACCTCCTTTGTTGACTGAAGGCCAGATCGTATCAAGAGCAAAGAAGCGTAGGAAGAGATCTAAACGAAAAACCAAGTCTCAAGTCAAAAACAGTGGAGTGACTGAGCCCCTCATGGTCGAAATTAAGAAACCCAACGGGACCAATTGGAGGGTAGATCCTCAGCCTAGCATGCTTGACAAACAGACATCAGATGTAATCATTGAGGATACGCAAAAGCCATTAGTGCCCAAGAAGCCTTTGATTCCCCAAGAGGATAACAGGCATCATAGGCACAACATTGCTCATGGCAAGGTTAAATGCTCAACAAAGCAAATAACAAAATCATCTAACAGCCACGAGCAAATCTCCGAGCCAGTGTCAAAGCCACTTAGGAGTCCCAAGTCTCCTACACCCTCTTCCCCTAAACGTACACAGGAAGAACAACACTCGTCAAGTGCGGCTACTCAATCCCAATCTCTACCTATATGAGAGCTTCCAAATGTCCAAGAGGTAGGACATGACACCACCCTTAGCTCTCAACCTAAGGATATGCATGTGCAATCCACCGTGGCTAGCTCAATTGATACTCGATCTATGCAAGTGAATGCTCTAAGGGCAACAAAAGACACGACCACTTCCAATTTCCCTAAGGACTTGATACCGCAATCCACCAATAGTAGCAAGTCCATTGAACTAGCTGCTACTACTTCAAATCAGGGATCACAACAGTCACAGCCCTTGGCCGTAACAATGCCCCTTGCGTAACGTATCCTTAGTAGTTTACCTGTGGAGGAGGTGTTGCAACCAACTTCATTAACAACTCCAACACTTTCAAAGCACCTAAAGCCTAGACTGGAGGAGTTAAACAGAAGGGAAGAGCTAGACTCTCCAAAAAGGGAGGTAGTTGTACCCTCACAACCTAGCAAGGCTATTCAGCAAGCCACTGCTATGTCCCATGAGGACACACCAGAGCAGGGGGAAAGTTGAGGCCCAACCAAGCACATCAATGGTTGACCTAGTCTAGGGTCCTGAGTCATTGAGAGATGCACCTTCACTGACCAAGAAAAAATGAGAAAATAGCGAAAACAACAACAGTTTTGCAGGTGGTTGTGGACCCAAGAACATTGAGACTCTGAAAAATTAAAGCAATCGTTACCATCAATGGCTTCTTGCAACACTCAATCCACCGATAGAGAAACTCGCATTGATCAATCAAGAGTGGATACAACACTGTCACAACAGGATGCTAAGACCATGCTGGTCACATCCAAGGAGAACCATGACATAACTACCATAAAGCCTCATGAGAAACATGAACACCTCGAAGGCATAATCAATCCTGGCATTGATCAATCTTGTTCATCTAGGCCTGAGCCCCCCGCTCTGCTAAAGCCTAAGGAAACCCTTGGAACTTTGCATGAGAGAGCAACCAAGCAACCCCTCATAGAACATAGAGATATCGCAGAGAGTGCTTGACCGAGTGGGAGACTAAACTGAAATTATTCTCACGTGTCTATGTTCATGCAGACATGGGCACATTCCCTAGGGAGCAGCTTGAGGAATATTTGCCTTATCCGCTATTGTGGGAAGAGCAAGAATATCTTGATGGACATTATGACAAGCTCTTACATGAACGCATGTGACTAATCTCTGACGAGGAAGTTGACAAACTACACTTCACCGTGACATTTCATGAAATGCTCTGCTAGCCAAATCTCTTAGAGATAGAGCAACTAAAGTGACAATCAGAGGGTAGAAGCCAATTTGAAAAACATTGGTTTGAAAACCGCGCTACAATGGCCAAAATTGGAGCCCAAATCATGACAGTCTCAAAGGAGCAACTGGCCAAATGGCGGTCCCAAAGAGACCCGACCTATGTGGCACCAACTTCATTTCGAGTTCTAGCTATAGTTTGAGGTATGGATCTAGCTGGAACTAGCCTAGAGAGCCCTTTGATTGATAAAGTTCTCACTGAGGAGGAGCTACATGTTTCGAGTAGACTCGGACAAGGCACTATGCTACTCGATGTTGCCAAATATTTATTATTGCTAAGTAGGCTACCACAGAAGCTAGATATGTGTGCCACACTCGAGTATAATCCTGAGTTCTACAATTGGTTTTTATCCTCATCACAGAGTGACATGGTTTCGTGAACATGTACATAAATAAACAATGTGTTTTGTGACTGTGTAAATAATACCAAAAGAAGCAAAGGCCAACACACCCCATGAGCAATGATGACCAAGTGCAGGTGATATGCATCAAGTCAAAACTAAGGGATTCAGGTTGGCGATGCCTTGTTTAGCTGGACATTTTCATTATGGTTGAAGCATGTGACTTTCATGTACTCTCATGCTTTTCCAAGTGAATGCAGAATGACACAGGTCAATGCCTACAAGCGTTTAATATCTGATTCACCACAAGACCACCGACCCCACAAAGAACCATTATGGAGGAAGTGACATGAATACCAAGAAACGAAAGCCATGACGAAAGTGCCACTGGATGAGAACCCAAGGACACCTCTGTAGAAAGCACATATTGCAACTGAGCATGGCCAAAGCATAATCATTGATTACCTCCTCCTTGTTGGCTAAACTCTATGTTCGGGCATGAGCCACACTCTCAACACGGGTGAACGTCTCTTCATCATCCAAGATTCAATTTGCAAGATGCTCTGCCCTTGTCCATGCACAACTCACTCCAAGTGCTACCTCAATTGTTCGATGTCTCACATGTTACAAAGAGGTTTGCAAAATCTCAAGTGTATCTCTTCATCTCAACAACAGTTCCTCTAGCATCAAGGCTGGTGACACAATCATCTCTGTAATATCCATTCTTCATAGCCTTTGGATCCCAACATTTCTCAATCCAAATGAAAGGCTAAGAGCCTCAATGTATGGCATTAATTGTATTCATTTTTTCCACCAAAAAAATAAAAAAAGAAAGAAAGAAAAGAAAAAAAGGAAAAAAAGGAAAAAGAAAAAAAGGAAAAAAAGCACACACGATCACAGCACTGCACTTAGGGGTCCTCAAATTAGGTACGTCTAGTGACCTTGGTCGGTTGGCTCCCTCCCTAATCCCCTAGCCCTTTGTACATCCCCCATAAATTTTTAGGGAACATTAAGGGTAGGACATACCTAGGGAGCTCGCCTCACCTATGGTTAGACCTGTCACCCTGAACCACTTGCACAATTCTTTTGCACTCCATCTCAATGCCATTACAATCAACAGTGGTAAGCAAGGCATGAAAGACAATGGAAAAGTACACCATACTTTTCAAGCACTACAAGTAGCCACTAGCTACCAAAAGCTAAGACATCAAGGAGCTCAATTATGCTACACTGCCTTGACAAGACCATAATGATGTCTCAAGCAATCTTCAAGTGTACTCCTCATCTTCATCGACAAATTTTTCCATCAACTTAGCCCCTTGCTTCACTAACCCATTGCTATACAAGGAACCAGGCCGACAGTCTTCCTACTAAGTAATACCTAAATACGCACGTGTACTCACTTAATATTCATACTATAACCTATACACGATTTGGGTCCTCAAGTACAGGACAATACTCCAGGCTTGCTTAGAGTTTGACTTGTCTCCCAAACTAATCAAAATATGTCTTGTGCATGATAAGAAGACTAGCACTACCCCTTAGGGAGAGACCACATGAGAGGTTTTCCAATCGTAGGTATTAAAGACTTCAACGAAAGCGCCGTCACCTCTACATCAACACTCAACTCTGAACTCTTGTCCTTTACTTCATCATGCAAGACCACCAGAGAATCATCAGGAGAGCAGATGAAGTAACACCTTCCTCCACACCACTACTAACACTCCTCCACGACAGCCACCAATGTCCTTGCCACCCACGTCTTCGGTGCATGCTAAAGCCTGCTACCTATGATGGTGAGTGCCATGGGACTGGCACTCGTCTAGGAGGGGGGTAATGTTAACCGTTAGACGAACAAGGTGAAAAAAATGAAAAAGCTAAAGTAGAAGACAAAGGCCAAGGTAAAAGTGAAACAGAAGACGAAGGCACGCCAAGAAAAATATGGAAGCACAAGAAATGCAGAAAAGTCCTAAATAAAGGAAAAGGGCGCACAAGAAAAAACGCGAATCAATACTTTTGTAAAAGAGCGCAAGTGCGTCATGGTTTTAATTTAAAGAGCGTTGGGCTCTCACCCGTGCAATTTGTAAAGGTAGATGGGCGGTAGGAAGGAAGATAGAAGGGCAATGGGAGAAAGGGCCTAGGCCATGGTTGGCCATGTAAAAAAGGGGATAAGGGGATGACCGCCCAAAAGGGATTTAGGATTTTGTATATAAAGTTGAAAAGTGAATGAGAAGCTCATTCTTGTGTGTGGCCAAAAGTAGCTCTCCTCTTCTTCTTCTTCTTCTTCTTCTTCTTCTTCTTCTTCTTCTTGCTTGCTTGAGATTGTGCTTGAGAGAGGGAGTGTAAGAGTGTGAGGGAGTGAGTGTGTGAGGGACCACGTGGGGTGGAGAAGCTCTCCATCTTCTCCTCTCTTCTTCTCTTCTCTTCTCTTCTCTTATCTTGGTCGTGGCGATGGAGCTTGGAGCTTGGAGTGGGAGGATCAAGCTTGCTTGAAGCTTGCACTTGGATCGTGGAGCTATCGAAGTGTGCGGGAGAGGAGGCAACTCGATCAGCATGAAGGTAAGCTCACTACACCCGTAGATATGGATGGCGCGCCGGCTATGTGAGAGGTAGCCATTAGTGCTCAGCTTGGAATGCTTGAAACAATAAGCAGTCCGTGGGTCTTGGTAATTGAGCGAAAGCTCCCACAAAAGAGAAACTAGAGGAAGAGTACAGGAAAACTAAAGAAGAAAGGAAAAGAAGAGCTGCTAAGGAAGAAGATGAACTAAGAAGGAAGGAGGAGGAGGACTTGGCCGAAGCCACACCACGGTCCATTGAGTAGCAGAGCAAGGCCGATGATTTGGGAACCTAGAGCCCGCTGAGGGAAGAAGGGCCTAGTTCCAACACGCAGGTACCAGAAATCACACCGCCCATTGTCCTTGAAGGCAAAGGCAAGGCCCTTATCCATCGTATCCCCCCCCTCATGGTGCCTCCCACCGAACCAACCACCCTCACCCCTAGCATCCCCACTAGTGTAGAGATCTCCAACTTCATGGCATGGATGCAATATTTTATCAATAAAAAAATTGCCCAGGGAAAGAGCACAGAGACCACAACCACGGGGCAAAAGAGACCAGCCGCCGCGCAGATGCTGAGTCGAGACAAGACCAGATCGTCAAAAAGTGGAAGCATCGACCACTTCAATCCACACAACAGTGACACCACTAGCCAATTATGGCGAGTACGTTGCCGAGTTGCTCTCTCAATTGGAGAAGGCTAAGGAGGAAAAGAAGATGGCTGTGGTGGCTGAGTTGCTGGCGAAAAAGGAGTCGGTAGCCACTTTCCAGCTCGTAAAGACCCGCACAATAGCCATGCAACAATGATAGATCTTTGATCTCAAACATGAATTAAAGGCCAAGGAGGACATGAAGGAGAGCTACAAGTAGCGGCTGGAGGATGAGAATTAGAAATTGGTGCAGATGCAGAGAGAGTATAATCTCCTCCTAATGCAACATGGGGAATTGGAGGCAAAAACTACCAACATCGAGCAAATGATGGAGGAATTGAATGCCAAAGAAGAGGAGAGAAAGTAGGAGAGGGAACAGAAGCAAAAGGAGATCGAGTCTATGACCGATCAACTACACTTGGGAAGGAAAGAGCAAGAGAACATGAGCAGGGAATTGAAAGCCCAAGAGTAGAAGCTCTTAACCCTGGTACAGAAGCAGGGAGAAAGCATGAAAGAAATGAATAAGAGAGCAGATGAATGGGCAGCGCAGAACGAAAAAAGGGTGAAGACACTGGCACGACACCTCGCTTTGGTGGAGAAAGAAAAAATCCTCGCAGAGAGTAAAGCACAAGCCGCCCAAAGAGCCTTCAGTGCTGCGCAGCAAAAGGCCTTCATTAACACACTAATGGATACAGCCCGCCCAGAGGAAAAGGAGTGATTGGAGGTGGTATAGAAAAAACTGAGCATCGCACATAGATCTTTGCATGGAGGGCCGTAGATGCCACCCCAACCTGCAGAGGTTATGCTGAGCCTAGAAGAGCAACGAAAATACCTACTCTACTAGCCAGCCTAACCCCCCAGGAAATTTATGCAATGGGCTTTGAAGAAGGAGCACAACAAGAAGACAGGCAGGGGGAGGAGGCTGAGCTTGAATTTGTTATGGGGAGATTCAAAGAAGAGGTGATCCCACAACCCTCCTCACTGTGTGTCCAAGAACAGCGATAGGTTGATCCATCCGCAGAGAGACAAGCAGCGCTAAGGGAGAGACGGAGAAAGTTAGTTGAAGAAACCAAGAAGCAACTAAGACCCAAACCGGTCGTGTAGCCGTCTGCACCCCTCCCACCGTGCCCCGATGACCTCCCTGCTCTGCTAGATTCCACGCGGAACTGGTGATTTGGGAGCAGTAGGAAAGAGAAAAAGACCTATTCACCTTCAGCTTCCTCATGCCAATAGCCTGCGGAGGGTGCTACCACTCAAGGTGATGGAGAAGGTGATCGTGACTGGCCTGATTGGGACAGAAGTGGCTGGAAGAAAGGGAGAGGACCCCCACTCTGTGGGGAAATGAAGAAGCAGAGTTTTGGCAAAACAAGATATTTGAAGTACCACATACTGTACAGGGATACAACTGCCAACCCCTATGGAGGAGGCGAGTGTGCAACATCAGCATGCTCGCCTGGATGGCTTTTTGCAACACCCTGCCCTATGAGAGGAACAACCCCATGTTCATGGCGTACCCTCATAGGGTAGGTGTGGATTTTGTTGCCACCCTCCATGGGCATTATGATTTTCCTGTCATGTACAACACCAATGCTGCCTCCTTCAAACATGCCCTCCTCTTCGACTCGGGAAGCCTAAATGATTCCATGACACGTTTCCTCGCATATTTCTCTTCATGCTCACATCCAACCTTTGTAACTACTTGTAATTATCTTAGGTTACTTAAGTTACTACTCAAGCAGGACCCGACCCCATAAGAACGTGGCATGTCTCCCCTCTTTTTTGACCCTTACGCCATCGATAGTTGTGCCATGGCGCGTCTAATGATGAGGGCTAGCCTTCTCCCCTCTTTTTGCTTAGATCTCCTAGAGGATATGAATGACAGTCAGTTCACTAGATGCAACCATCCTTTCCTCTCCACCACCTCCCTCCACGTCTACATGAATCTCAAAGGACACATGCAAAGCCATCAATTGTTTAGCAAATCCATTCGACCCCCTTCTCCACCTAAATCAGACGAGGAGAATTAGGCATAGGCTGTCGTTCTACTAGTGTAATACTATTTTTTTAAAAAAAGGGGGGACAAGCATACAAGGAAAAGCAAGAGAAACATTACGCACAGAATGGACAAAACAACTCACTTATTACAGAAGCACTTAGCACCACATAAAGCACGATCACTGCACCTAGGGATCCTCCAGTTAGGCATGCCCAATGGCTTCGGTCGACTGGCCCCGCTCCTAACCCCCTAGCCCTTTTTGCTCCCCCACTTCACACTTAGGGCCCATCAAGGACATGACATACCTAGGGGTACCACTCACATATGGTTAGACTTGTCGTCCTAAGCTACTCGCACCGCACCTCCCTTTGCACAAATGGGGTCCTCAAGTGTGGGACATCACCTAGGCTAGCATGTGGTTAGACCCAACTCCCCATTCCACCAACACGTACACAATATACTACACAATAAGATTGACATGCCCCTTAGGTAGAGCACCACACCTTTTCCTTCGAGGCATCACAAAGGTGACAAATCGCCGACTTTGGAGGCCCCCGTCATCCACTTGCTATCCATTTGGCTTCTCCAACAAACCTTATTACCAAGCTTCCACGAGCACCCGAGTTTACACGTGGCCCTACCCTCACATGACTACTTTGCCAACTGCCTCTTAAACCCCAACAACAGCCAAGAGTGCCATGGGATTGGCACCTGTCTTGAAGGGGGGTAATGTTAACCCCAAGTCAAGAAGGCCAAAGAATGAATGAAAAAGCGGGAAGAGGATGGAAAAAGAGCAAAGACATGCATGCTATCTCTAAAGCTAAGCTGGGGCCAAAGGCATATTTTAAATGAAAGGTGCCTCAAAAAATTCCAAAAACTCATGTAAAAGAGCGTAGGCTCCCTCCTGTGCCAATTTTAAAGTATTAAACAGATGTAGGCTAGAGGCATAAGGTTAGTAGGAGGAAATCGACAAAGAACCTTGCCACAATGACCACTCATGTAAAAGAAAGGGATGGGTGCCCATGAGAATTTAGGGTTTTGTATATAAAGTTTAAAAAGTGAATGGAAGCTCATTCTTTGGTGTGTGGCTAACAAGAGCTCTTCTCTTCTTCTCTTCTTCTCCTCTCCTTGCTTGTGTGTGCTCTTGAGAGAGGGAGTGTGAAATTATGAGAGGGTGAGTGTGTGGGAGTGAGGGATCAAGAGGGTGAAGCTCTTCACCATCTCCTCTTCTCTTCTTCTCTTCTCTTGCGCACGCGGCTATGGTGGATGGAGCTTGGAGATGGAGAAGGCTTGAGAATGCTTGAGCTAGCATCTAGAATCGTGGAGCTACCAATGTGTGAGAGAGAGAAGGAAACTCATATCGGCATCAAGGTAAGCTCACTACACTCGTAGGATCGACACGTCGGCTAGGTGAGAGATAGCCATTAGAGTTTGCTTGGAACGCTTGAAACAACAAGCGGTCCGTGGGTCTTGGCGGTTGAGCGAAAGCTTTCACAGTATGATTTGCTACCTTTTCTTAATGCATGTTTAGCATGTGTGTGGCTAAGCAATGGAAAATTATCAAAGGTGTGCATACCATGTAATGTGATTTGTTTTCCATTAGAATGAAACTTCATTGAATGTGTGGAATAATCTATATCGGGATTATATTTATGATGCCAAGGCATTCCTAAAATAATGTCACTAGCTTATAAAAGCACAACTAAGAAATTTTTGTGCTCAACATAATCACCAATTTTAATTTCTAAATCGTGAACTTCTTGTGTACCATTGTATCTAGTGCCTAAGAATGTATCTTTTATGCGATAATGAGTTGGAACATTATATAAATTCAATTCTTTGACCAATTTTGCAGAAATAAAATCATATGTGCTCCCATCATCATGTAAAACAATCTTTTTGTGACCATGCACAAGACATTTCATCGTTAATAATGAATAATGATTTGGCATACCTGGTAAAATATCTGAAGTGATACTGATATCATCATCATCTTTCGTGAAATTTGGCATTTCTTCATGGTCTTCATCTTTCGGCGCTCCCAAGTAGTTGATGTGAACAGTTGGCTTTTTAGATTGACAATTCACCACTAGATGTCCAAGTTGGTGGCACTTGTAGCAAACTATAGGCTTGGCTTTGAAAACATTATTGGTAATGGCTAGAGTTTATGTATGTTGGGATTGTTGAGATATCGAGCTCCACTCGTGATACACCAGGGTGACCGTTGTGTATTTATGTCACTGACTTGTCAGTTGCAGACGCGGTTGGTACACCGCCCATGAATAATAGCTACATGATAGCTATCCTTATCTACTCTAGTTCGTGGCTCAGTTAGTATGCCACCTTAGTTAGTTGAGTTTGGTTTGAGATCCATATATAAGGTTCTTCTATTTCTTTGTACTTGAGTTCTTTTTGGCTTACACAACTAAGAAGAGGAAAACTGTTTTCAGCCTCCACCCTTGTGTGTCTTCCCCCATTGTGCAAGCAAGAAAGCTTCAAGCGAGACTCCTTCCTTCTCTCCCACAATCTTGACATGGTATCAGAGCCTTGTTCGTGGTAAGGAGCTCAAGAAAGCAAGCCAAGATCGCGGTGTTCTGGTAAGAGGAGCAGTGTTGCTTTCATTTTCTGTTTTGGGAGCAGATCTCTGCAGGTAGCACAGCCGGAAAGTGCAGGAGTGCATTGTCTCAGGTTGAGACGCCCTTCACGGTGAAGCAAGAGGGCAGTATATGCTGTGGGTAAGAGCTTTAGCTCTTGGCGACCCTGTTTTTTTGATTTGAGGCCATTTCGGGGCCTGTTTTGGAGGCGGAAGTTTTTTGCACGCACTCAGGAAAACGCTTAGTTTTATGCTGTTCAGCCACTGTTCTACAGGTCGGTGAAAAGTTACTGTAGAAATTGCATCGTATGCTTGTGCGCAGAGACATTGGGAGTTTCAGAATCATCCTTGGTTCCTGTTTATGCAAAATCATCACTAGGAAGTGACTGTGTGGTCAAATACCACTTTCGCCAGTTTTGCAGATTTTCCCTTGTGAGGGTGAAGCTGAGTTTTTGCAGTGACATAATTTTTTGCAGTGTTTTGTAATGGCGTCTGATTCTCTTTCACAGATTGTAACTGAAAAGCTTGACAAGAACAACTTCCAGGCATGGAAGTTTAGAATGACGAATTTCCTTATGGGAAAAGGATATTGGGAATTTGTTGCAGGAAATGAAGAAGAACCAGTTCTTCCTGATGTTCCCAATCAATAGCAAATGCAGGCATTCAAAGCATGGCATGAGAGAGCCAAGAAAGTTATGTACTGGCTGTCTATCAGCATTTCAGACTCTATGATTGTGCATATTCAGGATGCAAGTATGCCAAAGGAGGCATGGGATACTCTGTCAAAGATGTATAGTACAAATACACAAGCCAGGAAAATGCAGCTCAAGCAAGAGTTGCACAATGTGCAAAGAGAAAATATGAGCATCAACGACTACCACATGAAGGTAAAGAAGATTGCAGATGCACTTGCTTCCATTGGGTCACCAGTGGAAGATGATGATTTAGTTTCTGTGACCTTGAATGGTCTAGGAAATGATTATGCACAGTTTCGGACATCCATTTCAGTTCGTGAAAGATTTCCTGATTTTGAGGAGTTGATTGCTCTTCTAATTTCTGAGGAACAGAGAAATGGTGGTGCATCTTCTTCAGGAGGAACTTCAAAAGAAGCTGTCTTCTACTCAAATGCTGGAAGAGGTAGAGGCAGAGGTAGAGGAGGCTGATTTGGAGGCCGTGGTAGAAATCAGAATATACAGCAAACTCAAGAAAACCAGTCCTATGGAGGAAGACGTGGTAACTCTAGAGGCAGGGGGAGCCAAAGAGGTCGTGGTGGATGGCAAAGAGGTCAAAATGCAAACAGTAATGTTGAATGCTACTACTGTGGTAAAATGGGTCATATGGCTAAAGACTGCTATAAAAAGCAGAATGACATCATGAATGGAAAACTGCAACAAGGAAATTATGCATCTTCTAGCAGACAGGATGATGACAGAAATGAGCATTTGTTCATGGTGCAGCACATGAACAATTCTGTGACAAGTGTAGAAGAAAGCAATGATGTATGGTATGTTGACTCAGGTGCATCAAACCACATGACAGGTCATGCAGAATGGATGGAGGATGCAAGGAAAATGGAAAAACCAGGATTTGTGGAGACTGGTGGTGATACTGCACATCCTATTGTGTAGATTGGAAAAATTCCCTTGTCTATGCAGGATGGGAAAAAGAAATACCTGTCCGATGTATTTCATGTCCCGAATATCACCAAGAATCTGGTTTCTGTCGGTCAAATGGTTGAATAGGGCTTGCAGGTCAGATTTAATCCTCATGGATGCTTTGTTGAGGATATGAAAAATAAAGGTCGCTTGATAGCAAAAGGAAAGAAGAAGGGCAGAATGTTTACATTGGATGCAGACATGTCTGAATTGAGTGCAGCAATGTTTGCACATGGGACCGGTGTAGTTGCAGATATTGATATCTGGCATAAACGCATTGGTCATGTTAATGTACAGCGACTTAAATCAATGCAGACCCAAAATATTGTTGCAGGATTGCCTAAATTCAAGGTTGCAGAAATGCATAAGGTATGTGAAGCCTGTCAGTTTGGAAAACAGGCAAGGAAACCATTTCCTAGACATGTTCAAGAGAGTAAGAAGCCATTGGAATTAATCCACTCTGATGTGTGGACTACTAAAGCTGCGTCTCTCGGAGGCTGTCATTATTTTGTCACTTTTATTGATGACTATAGCAGAAAAGTTTGGGTGTATTTTATGAAAAAGAAAAGTGAAGTTTTTGGGCATTTCAAAACTCTTAAAGCTATGGCTGAAAAAGAAAGAGGTCTGCAGATAAAATGCCTAAGGTCAGATGGAGGGGGAGAGTACCTCTGAAATGAGTTTGCAAGGTTCTTGCAGGAGCATGGCATAAAGCAGCAATATTCATGCAGTCATACCCCACAACAAAATGGAATTGCAGAAAGAAAAAATAGACATATTGGAGAGGTGTCTCATGCCATGCTCAATGAAAAAGACATGCCAGATTTTTATTGGGCTGAAGCAGTTGCTACAGCAGTCTACATAATGAACAGGACTCCCACTGCAGCAATACATGGAATGACTCCAGAGGAGAGGTATACTGGTAGGAAACCAGATATTTCTCATTTGAAAATTTTTGGTTGCATTGCCTATGTACATGTGCCAGATGAGTTGAGATCCAAGTTGGATCCAAAAGCTGAGAAGTGCATCTTTATTGGTTACTCTCTGCAGCAAAAAGTGTATAGATGCTATAACCCTTCTACTCGTAAGTTTACAGTGAGCAGAGATGTTGTTTTTGATGAGATGAGTAGCTGGTATAAACCAGTAAATGTGATTGATGATGTAGATGCACAAAATGGTAATGCTGCACAGAATTCACAGCAGCAGTCACAAAATATTAGTGGACCTGGAGCATCCTCTAGCAGTGGTTCACATTCTTCGCCATGGATAGGCAGATTGAGATCATGAGAATCTTCTCAAAGCAATGCAGATAGTGGTATGCATGTATCACGAAAAGGAAAAGAGAAGGTTGATCAGCCCATGTTTGATGTGAATGTAGGTCACTCTTATGTGGATGGTGAATTCAGTGGCTCAGAACAGAGCATTGATGATGAGTTGGGTATTCCTTCTATTGTTACACCTGGAGTAAGGAAGACCAGGGATGTTTTGAGAGCACTTGGGAGTGAACCTACTTTGCGCAGGTCTACGAGAGCTAGGTATCCTGTGGATAGGCTGAAATATGATGGATTTACAGCCATTCACTATGCATATATGGTCAAAGTGATACAGGAACCAGAACCCACTTCTTTTGAGGAAGCCATGGGAAAAGAAAAATGGGAGAAAGACATGGATGAAGAAATGGATGCCTTGGAAGCAAATGCTACATGGGAATTGGTACCTTTGCCTAAAGGTAAAAATGCAATTGGCTGTAAGTGGGTTTATAAGGTGAAGCACAATGCAGATGGTTCTGTGAATAGATACAAGGAAAGATTAGTAGTCAAGGGGTATGCACAAACATATGGCATTGACTATGAAGAAACATTCAGTCCGGTGTCAAGGATGGCAACCGTAAGAGCAGTCATTGCTATGGCTGCATCAAAGGGATGGTCTTTACATCAGATGGATGTAAAGAATGCCTTCTTGCATGGTGATTTGCAAGAAGAGGTATATATGGAGCAGCCACCAGGTTATGTGCATGCTGTTCATCCTGAGTTTGTTTGCAGGTTGAAGAAAGCCTTGTATGGCTTGAAGCAAGCACCTAGAGCATGGTCTGACAAGATAGGATAGTATCTTGTCACTATTGGCTTTCAGATTTCCAAGGCAGATTTCTCACTTTATGTGAGGAAAACAGAGAAAGGTATTATGCTACTTGTCATTTATGTTGATGATTTGATTATGACAGGTGACAGTGATGAAGATATCCTTCATGTGAAAATGCTATTGAAGCAGAAGTTTGAGATGAAGGATTTGGGAGAGCTGCGTTATTTCTTGGGCATTGAGGTGATTAGATCACCAAGTGGGATACAGCTCTTGCAGAGGCAGTATGGATTGGACATGTTGTCCATATATGGGATGACAGGCTGTAAGCCTATTTCAATTCCTTTGGAGAAGAATGTGAAGCTCAGCACAGATGCAGGTGAGCTTCTAGAAGACCCTACTATGTACAGACGCATAGTAGGAAGTTTGATTTATATGACTATTACCAAGCCAGATTTGAGCTATGCTGTTGGATTGGTAAGTCAGTTTATGCAGGATCCAAGGAAACCACATTTGGATGCGGCTAGACGCATACTCAGGTATGTGAAGTCCACATTGTAGTATGGACTATTTTATGAGACTGGGGTTCAGATACAGTTGCATGGATACACTGATGCTGATTGGGCTGGTAGTATTTCTGATAGACGATCTACTAGTGGATATGTGTTCTCTTTTGGGAGTGCTGCAGTCACTTGGAGCAGCAAGAAACAGCCTACAGTTGCCTTGTCGAGCACAGAGGCTGAGTACAGGGGTGCAGCAATGGCTGCATGTGAGGTAGCTTGGTTGCATAAGCTACTTTATGATATGCATCAGTCTACAGATGGACCAGTTGTCATTTATTGTGACAACATGAGTAGTATACACTTGGCCAATAACCCAGTCTATCATGCTAGAACAAAGCACATTGAGGTGCATTATCACTATGTGCGAGAGAGGGTTTTACTAGGTCTTATTGATCTAGTTTATGTCAGCACAGAGGATCAGGTAGCTGACATATTCACGAAGGCATTGGGCACAGAGAAGCTGTGCAAGTTCAGAGACCTGCTTGGTGTGCAGGAATTGGGATTGAGCTCGAGGGGGAGTGTTGAGATATGGAGCTCCACTCGTGATACGCCAGGGTGACCGTTGTGTATTTATGTCACCGACTTGTCAGTTGCAGACGCGATTGGCACACCGCCCATGAATAATAGCTACATGATAGCTATCCTTATCTACTCTAGTTTGTGGCTCAGTTAGTATGCCACCTTAGTTAGTTGAGTTTGGTTTGAGACCCATATATAGGGTTCTTCTATTTCTTTGTACTTGAGTTCTTTTTGGCTTACACAACTAAGAAGAGGAAAACTGTTTCAGCCTCCACCCTTGTGTGTCTTCCCCCATTGTGTAAGCAAGAAAGCTTCAAGCGAGACTCCTTTCTTCTCTCCCACAATCTTGACAAGGATTCGGTTGGAAAGATGGCTTAGGATTTGAATTTGTGTTTGATGGTAAAGTAGGGAATTGTGTCCAAGATTTACAGAAAGAAGAAGGAAGAAAGCGATTTTGATTGAATCTAAGAAAGTTAGAATTGAATCACTTTGTACCGAAGTTACCATTAGTTGAAAATTGTTGTGACCAAGCAAACCAGACATATACTTGTGCTTGTGGATCTCCTTACTTATCTTGGTTTCTTTTCTGATAGACTGTGCTTCCAGTGTCACATCGATCATACGTCAGATAACATCTTCAGGTTGCGGTCCATCTCGGTCAACATTAGATCCTTGAAGAGTAGCCAGTTGAGCTTGCAAAGTTTGACGTGCTCTTCGTTCCTCTTGAAGCTACATCATAATTAGGTCCAATTTTTGCTCCACCCTTGGTTCCGGTGTCGTGCCGCTACGCGCACACCGTGTAAAAAAATCTAGCGTGTGGCTTTCTTATTGATTTAGAGAGCCAATACCATTTTAGACATTAGTGTTAGTGTCCATGGTTCAAAAATATTAGATTTTTGGACAAGTTTTAACCACTTTTTGATATTTTAGATATAATCTCTTGTAAAAATCCATAAAATTATAGACAACTTCTAGATTATGATAACATGTAAAAGAAAGCATATACCTTTTAGCTAATTTGAGAGGATTTTATGTAAAAATAGAGATTAGTGAAATCACGCAACATACGATCACTGTTTTCAAGTAGTGAACAGCACTCCAAAGTGGGAGATGAAGAAGGAGTGATCTGGTTGAATTCTGGTCAGGTGTCCTGATACTTTACCTCCCTTTTAGAGCCAATGGAGGCATCAAATTGGTGATCTGAGTAGCATTGAGGAAGATATTACTTTATACACGTTTTTGTCTATTAGAGTTTTATCTTTTCATAATGCAGGAATAAACTGACAAGCTTCATCTATGTTAGTATTCTTCTACATTTTCTATTTCTTTTTGTGAGTATTCTTCTACGTCTTCTATTTCTTCGAACCCCTTTTCTTTCGTCTACTCCTCTCCCTAAATCTCCCTTCACCCTACTGTCTCTTACCCCTGTGGTAGACTTTCAACACCAAATGCACCGACATCGTGTTAGGGAAAGTTTATGCTATCATCAGAGGTGAATTCTGAAAGATATTTGAGTTGATTTGGGGCTGATATCTTCAGTCACAAGAAATGCCCAAGAAAAATGGATCCTTACGATTCATTCAAGATCTATAGCCTGTTAATTGTGTCACAATCCAAAATGTTGGTTCAGGTCCAATTGTTGACAAGTTTGCTAAAGCTTTTGCAAGTAGAGAAATTTATTCTATGGGCAACCTATATTCAGGATATGACCAATTTCATCTTTCATTAGAAAGCCAAGACATTAACACAATGGAGACACCTCTTGGATTGTGGTCCACATGTGCACTCTACCACAAGGTGCAACAAACTCCGTAACCCATATGATGAATGCCATGCACAAAGTCTTAAGGGACTTTATTCCACAACTTACTCTTCCATTTCTTGATGATGTACCTATCAAGGGATGTGAAGTCAATGAAAAGAATAAGGAGCTTGACGAAGATGGCTGCAAGAAATTTGTAGTTAACCATATTCATGATTGTGGGAGCTTTCACTCAACCGCCAAGACCCACGGACCGCTTATTGTTTCAAGCGTTCCAAGCTGAGCACTAATGGCTACCTCTCACATAGCTGACGCACCATCCATATCTATGGGTGTAGTGAGCTTACCTTGATGCCGTTCGAGTTACCTCCTCTCCCGCGCACTCTGGTAGCTCCACAATCCAAGTGGAAGCTTCAAGCAAGCTCCATCCTCAAGCTCCACACTCCAAGCTCCATGTCCGCGAGCAAGACAAGACAAGAGAACAGAAGAGGAGAAGAGAGGAGAAGATGGAGAGCTTCTCCTCCTCGGTCCCTCGCCCTCACACACTCACTCCCTCACACTCTCACACTCCCTCTCTCAAGCACAAGCTCAAGCAAGCAAGAAGAAGAAGAAGAAGAAGAAGAGGAAGAAGAGGAGAGCTACTTTTGGCCACACACAAGAATGAGCTTCCCATTCACTTTTCAACTTTATATACAAAACCCTAAATTCCTTTTGGGCGGTCATCCCCTTTTCCCCTTTTTACATGGCCGGGCATAGCCTAGGCCCTTTTTCCCATTTTCCTTCTATCTTCCTAGCTTCCTATCCACCGCCTGTCTACATTTACAAATTGCACAGGTGAGAGCTCGACGCTCTTTTACAAGATTTCAGGGTGCGCCTTTTTATTTTAAAATGCGCATTTCCCCTTTTGCCTTTGCCTTGGACTTTTAAGGTTGCCCTTGCGCTTTTGGCCTTTTCTCATTTTCTTTCTTCAGTCAGGCTACCTTTTTTCTGCCTTTGCCCTGCGTCTTTTCCACTTCCTTTTGCTTTCTTCGTGTTGCGGTTAACATTACCCCCTCCTAGACGAGTGCCAGTCCCATGGCACTCACCGTCGTAGGTAGCAGGCTATAGCATGCACCAAAGACATGGGTGACGAGGATGTTGGTGGTTTTCGTGGCAGAGTGTTGGTGGTGGTGTGGCAGAAGGTCCTGGGGGCGTGTTTGTGGCCAAGGTGGCTAGTGGAAGGTTGTTGGAGTTGGTGGTAGGGCTATGCTGTGTTGGGGATTGCATTGATGGTAGCACAAGTGTTGGTTTGTTGGGGATTCTACACATGCTGATTCCTTGCGGGCTTGTCGGGTGGTAAGGGTCAAGCATTCAAAGTTGAGTGTTGATAAGGAGCGATTGAAACTTTGTTGGAGGCTTCAATACCTGCAATTTGAAAACCTCTCGTGTGATCCTCCCTAAGGGGTAGTGCTAGTCTTCTTATCGTGCACGAGACATATTTGATTAGTTTGGGAGACAGGTCGCAAGCTGAGAGTATTGTCCTACACTTGAGGACCCAAACTGTGCATATACTTTGGTGCATATATTATGTAAGTGCTCTTGCATACTTAGATATTACGTAGTTAGAAGACTGTGGGCTGGTTTCTCACAACAATGTGTGGATGAAGCAAAGTTGTCCATGTTGAGAAGAAGTACACATGAATGTATATGAGACATCCTTTGCATTGTGACTGCACGACGGAGCATAATTGAATATAGGGACACCGCACTTTCAGTTAGTTGGAAACTATTGGACTCGCTTGATGAGTACGGTGCACTTTTCATGGCCAATCGTGCGGTGCTTATCATCACTGATTGCAATGGTACTAAGGCAGAATGCAAAAGAAAATTGTGCAAGTGGGTCAGGGTGATAGGTCTAACCCTAGGCGAGACAAGCTCCCTAGGTATGTCCTGCCCTTGATGTGCCCTGAATAATTGTGGGTGATTGTAAGGGGCTAGGGGACTAGGGACAAAGCCGGTCGACCAGACGTACCTAATTTGAGGACCCCTAGGTGTTGTGCTGTGATCGTGGGTGCTTCTTATCTTTCCATTTATTTCTTTTTCTTTTCTTTACTTTTCTTCTTCTTTTTTTGTTTTGTTTTTTTTTTAAAATTTGCCTGACTACAACCATTACAATATGTTGAGGCTATCATCCTTTCAATGGGTTGGAAAATGTCAAGCTTCGAAGGCTCAGAAAATGGATAGTACAATGATGATTGTGCCCTAGCCTCGTTGTTAGAGAGGCAGTTGGAGAAAGGGGGAGATACACTAGAGATATTGCAACCCTCCTTGCGGCACATGCGATGTGGGTACAATTGAGGTAACGACTGCCGTGAGCCAACAAGTCCCCTAGCCCCGTGCTGCCACTTGTTGCGCGTTTCGAGTCTCGACTTTGTTGACTAGAGGATTCTTCGGCCTTCGTCCTGGGCAGTGTCGCTTAGGGCCTCGCTTCTTGGCGTACCTCTTGATGGTGGGCACATAGCGCTCCGGTGGAGGGGCGCGTGCCACATGCTCCCGCCTTCTACGAAGAGCGTCTTTGCATGCTAGATCTCCATGATTCTCCATGTGTTTCGCCGCAAAAGGAAACCTGCAAGACGCAATCCAAGGGTTGGTCCTTGATACAGGATACAACTGTTTGTTTATGCTAAGTCGCATGGACTGGTTGTCGTGGAGTGGGACAGGGCACATCCTCGAAAGAATAGACCAAAAAGGGAAGCAAGTGTATTGGAAAGGACTACACCCTGCCTACACCATCAGAGTTGTTGGTCAAGGCTTCCTATGGCGGCAATGTGGGTTGCATGCTCTCACCTGGAGGTGGGGCTGGTCACACAATTTTTAAAAGTGTGATGAGAGGAGGACATGAGGAGCTTAGCATGTCAAACCCAACTTTTCTCCCTGTGCTTGACTATCATTGCTTGTGTGTGTTGATATTGTTTACATGTGGTGACACAAAAATCAATGTTTATTTATATACATATCTATGAATCCATGTCACTTCACGAGGATAAGAACCAAGTGTAGAACTCGGGATTGTACTAGAGTGTGGCACACGTATCTAGTATTCGTGGCAGTTGACTTAATACTGATAGATATTTTGCCACGTCGAGTAGCATGGAACCTTGACCAAGTCTACTGGCAATATGTAACTCCTCCTCAGTGAGGACCTTATCAATCAAAGGGCCCTGTAGCCTAGTCCCAGCTAAGTCCATACCCCGAATGTCAGTGAGCACTCGAAGGGAAGTTGGTGCCACGTAGGCGCTCTTCTGAGACCGTCATGATTTGAGACCCTAGTTCGGCCATTACAACGCGGCTTTCACACCAACGCTGCTCAAATTGACTCTGGCTTGCTGACAATTGCTTTAGTAGCTCTATGTCTACGAGATTTGGTCGACAGAGCACTTCATTGAACGTGATGGTTAAGCATAGTTCGTCAGCCTCCTCGTCAGGGATGAGTCGCATCTGTTCATGCAAGAGCCTGTCCTAGTGCCCGTTAAGATGTTCCTGTTCTTCCCATGATAGAGGAAAGGTCAAGTAATCTCCAAGCTGCTCCTTGGGGATCGTGCCCATGTCCGCAAGGATGTAGACACGCGCGACCACTTTGAGCTTAGCCTCCAACTTAGTTAAGCATTCTGCGACGCTTCTATGCTCAACGAGGGCTTGCTCGGTCGCTATCTCATGCAAAGTTCTAAGAGTTTCCTTAGGCTTTAGCATGGCTGGGGGCTCAGGCCTAGATGAGCAAGATTGGTCAATGCTAGGATTTCTTATGCTCTTGGGGTTCTCACATTTCTCCTAAGGTTTTGCTGCTATTTCGTCATGGTTCTTCTCGGATGTGACTGGTATAGATTTGTCACCCTGTTGTGATAGCGTTGTATCCACTGTTGATTGATCAATGTGAGTTCTATTGTCAGTGGATAGAGTGTTGCAAGCAATTGTTGCTTTGGTTTATTAGAGCACACGGGTGTGTCTGAGGTTTCACCGCTATTAGGAGAGGCATCAGTGGGTCCATTGGTGGATGGACTCGATGCTTTATTCATATGCTCTCCAGTGCCCTTCGTCTCAATGTTCTTGGGGTCCACAACCACCTGCATATGTTGCTGTTTTCTCTGCTTTCTCCTCTTTTTCTTGGTCAATGAAGGTGCCTCTCTCAACGACTCAGGATCTTGGGCTATATTGACCATTGATGTGCTTGGTCGGGCCTCAGCATTTCCCTTCTCTAATGTGTCCTTACGGGACATGGCCGTGGACTGCTGAATAGCCTCGCTAGGTTGTGAGAGCCCCTTCACCTCCCGTTTCGGAGGGTCTAGCTCTTCTGCCAGCTCCCTTGACTTTAACTCCTCCAGCCTAGGCTTTAGGCCCTTTTAAAGTGCTGGAGTTTTCAAGGAAGTTGGTTGCGACACCTCTTCCATAGGTGAACTTCTAAGGACACGTTCCACACAGGGTATTGTCACGGCCAAGGGCCGTGACTGCTGTGGTCCTTGATTGGAAGTAGTAGCAGCTAGTTTAGTGGGCTGGCTACCCTTGATGGATTGCGGTGCCAAATCCCTAAGGCGATTGGAAGTGGTCGTGTCTTTTTTTGCCCTTTGAGCACTCATCTGTGTAGATCGAGCATGAGTTGATCTAGTCACATTAGGTTGCACAGGCCTATCCTTGGGCCGAGAGCTACAGATGGCGTCATGTCCCACCTCTTGGACATTTGGAAGCTTAGATGGAGATGGAGATGGAGATTGGGATTGAGCAGTTTCCCTTGACAACCGCTGTCGTGCTTCCTGTGTCCATTTGGAAAAAGAGGGTGTAGGAGATCTAGGACTCTTAGGTAGACTTGGCATTGGCTAACTGACTTGCTCAAGGCTATTAGACGATTGTGCCATTTTCTTTGTTGAGTGATCAGCCTTGCCTTGAGAAATGTTGTGCCTATGATGCTTGCTCTCCCCTAAAGAAAATAAAAGGCTTCTTGGGCACTAATGATTTTTGTGCATACTCAATGGCTACATCTGATGTTCGCTTGTCAAGCACACTAGGCTGAGGATCTACTTTTTGATAGGCCATGTTTGATTTCTTGGTTTCAGTAGTGATGGGCTCAATCACTCAAATATTTTTGGTTTGAAACTTGGCCTTTCGTTTAGTTTTCCTCCTACGCCTCTTTGCTTTGGACATAGTTTGGGCTTCTGATAGAGGTGGCCTAGCAGGGAGCTTGGGCACCCAAATCCAATGATTGCCTGCATAATACCCTTGAGCACAAAGCAACACCTTGGATATCCATCGCGATGTTGTGCTGGCTCTCCATCGATGCCTCCGTCTATAAGGCTTGGGCTTCTTTTGGGGTCTTCTACGATATTTGTAAGTCCAGAGCTCGTCCTTGGCATTGTCTCTTGACCTTCTTGGTTCAGGCATGGCCTCACTCACTGGCTCTCGTTGTTCGACTTGTGCTTGTATCGATTTCTCCAACAAGTCCTTGCTCTCATTAGTAGGCTTGACTATTACGTCAGCACCTTCCTTGCCTTTCCCTTGAGGTTTGATGAGGTCACCCTGGCTAAAGGTTGTAACTATCCTCACATCCGGTAGTGTCAGGTGTATCCTCTATGCTACATAGTCAGCCTCACACTTGGTCGCCCTTTTGAAGGGTCTACCTGGGAGGGTTTCTTTCCCACAGCTAGCACTATTTGGAGGAACATGAAATAGGATTGGCAAGCTTTCTGTTTCCATTGTCTCAAGGATTTTACACTTCCCTATGAGTGCTTGTGCATGTCCCCCATAAGGTCTAAGAGTTGCACTAGTCGATGTGAGCTCTGGTTGGCCTAGTAGGGTCCATGATTCATAGGTCAAGATATTAAAATCTGCTCCCTCATCAATTAGAGCATCAATAATATGCTCTCATTTCACGGTGAGCTTGACCCTAAGATAAGCAGGTGGTACTATGTCTTCATCTTCCGGGTCTTGGCTTGTAAATTTAAGCCTTCTGACAGATGCCTTTGAGTTCTCGACTGCATGACCAGATGTGGATTCTCCACTATTGTCTTGGATCGTCAGTGCAGTGCTATTCAAGGTACATCTCTCGTCAAGAGTGTCATGTCTAGTCATCTTCGCATTTGTAGCTTGTTGAAGTTGCATTTTTCTCTGACTAGACATGGTATGAACACAATGTCTTTGTGTTCTTGTGGTGTGGCCTTTTTGCCCTTGATGGCTAGATTGGCCCATTGAGGTTCTAGGGTCTCTGTTTGTCTCTATTCGGGTATGGGCTCTTGGCTGCTCTTTTGCAGGTGAGAATCCATGCTCGTGTAGAGCCATTACCTCACTAGGGTCCAACTTGGAAGACCTGTCACGGCCTCATTTTCCCTCCAACCTACTTGGGGGAGGTGCGGAGGGGGCAGAGCCCCCTCTGCGGGGGTCAGGGGGGCAGTCCCCCCCGGCCCGTAGGGCCGTTACGGTAGACCCAATATGCAATTTTAAGGACCATTTATAGCCAAACTTTGAACTACGTGCTCTAAATTTTAGCCCAGTGAGGATTGATGATGTGCCTTTAGCTCTACGCGGTCTTTGGGCTCAATTTCGGGGTTTAGATGCGTCAGAATTTGTGTTTAAGATACCTGTCCGATTTTGACGGATGTCCGATTTTTAGGAGTCTGATTATTAGAATCGGACATCCGATTTTGGGTTGGTTCGATCGGACTAGTGGTCCGATTTTGGTCATGTCCGATTCTAGGAGTCGGATCAAAAAGTGGCCCGATTCTGGGAATCGGATCGGACTGGGTGGTCCGGTGGTCCGATTCTGGAACTCGGACGGCCTGGTCCGATTGTGAGTGGTCCGATTACTGCCTGGTTCGAGTGTCCGAGTGTCCGAGTTGGATGGGTTGGTCTGAGCGGTCCGAGTGCCACGTGGTACGTCCGATCGGGCTAGTTCGATTCTGGGAATCAGACCAGACTGGTGCGACTCTAGAACTCGGGTGGTCTGATTCTGGGAATTGGACCACTACAAGTTGGGTCCGACTGCGTCGGTGGCAGGCGCGATTCCCGCGCGTTTGACCCCTCCTTCCTGTCTACTGCACGCAATCACCACAGACTTCCTAGATCTGATTAGAGCACCATTGGAAAACACCAGACTCACCTAGAGCAGCACGAATCGCTGGCGTCCAGAAACCAGGGTAGCGCTTCCTCGTCCTGTGAACCAGAGGCTCTCTCTCTCTCTCTCTCTCTCTCTCTCTCTCTCTCACAAGGCAAACCAAGGAATTGAGGTCTGTCCTGGCCTCCCAGGCCTCTTAAGGTCCTTCCCCAGCACTGCAGAACCTTACAGCTAGTTCCCTGTCCCTGTCTCACCCAGAAACTTGAATCTGGTCCCTTGTTTCCTATTTTAGCCTGTTATACAGCAACAGAGAACCCTACTATTTGCTTGTATTTTTCTTTGTTTTTTCCTATCCTAAATGCATCCAAATCACAAACTAATTACCTACACTACTCCATTCCACAACATAAATCTCAAGAAAGTAAAAAACCTACTTGCCAAGGAGATCGAATACCCTCTTCAACCCCCTCACTTCCTACCTATCTACCTCAAGCACCGGTTCGGGAAAAACCCTACTCCAATGCTCCATTCGAAGTGCGCAAGCGCTCAAGGCTTGAATCCGTTGGTCCCGGCAACGGAACCAAAATGTGGGAGCTTTCACTCAACCGCCAAGACCCACAGACCACTTATTGTTTCAATCATTCCAAGCCGAGCACTAATGGATACCTCTCACATAGCCGACGCGCCATCCATATCTATGGGTGTAGTGAGCTTACCTTGATGCCGTTCGAGTTACCTCCTCTCCCACGCACTCCGGTAGCTCCACGATCCAAGTGCAAGCTTCAAGCAAGCTCCATCCTCAAGCTCCACACTCCAAGCTCCATGTCCGCGAGCAAGACAAGACAAGAGAACAGAAGAGAAGAAGAGAGGAGAAGATGGAGAGCTTCTCCTCCTCGGTCCCTCGCCCTCACACACTCACTCCCTCACACTCTCACACTCCCTCTCTCAAGCACAAGCTCAAGCAAGCAAGAAGAAGAAGAAGAAGAAGAAGAGAAGAGCTACTTTTGGCCACACACAAGAATGAGCTTCCCATTCACTTTTCAACTTTATATACAAAACCCTAAATTCATTTTGGGCGGTCATCCCCTTTTCCCCTTTTTACATGGCCGGCCATAGCCTAGGTCCTTTTTCCCATTGTCCTTCTATCTTCCTAGCTTCTTGTCCATCGCCCATCTACATTTACAAATTGCACGGGTGAGAGCCCGACGCTCTTTTACAAGATTTCAGGATGCGCCTTTTTATTTTAAAATGCGCCTTTCCCCTTTTGCCTTTGCCTTGGACTTTTAAGGTTGCCCTTGCGCTTTTGGCCTTTTCTCCTTTTCTTTCTTCAGTCGGGCTACCTTTTTTCCACCTTTGCCCTGCGTCTTTTCCACTTCCTTTTTCTTTCTTTGTGTTGGGTTTAACAATGATTGTGACAAGATTTTGACAAGGCTAGAAGAGGTACATCTTACCCTTTCTGGAGCTAAGTCGATTTTTGGAGTAGAAGACGTCCTAGTGGTTGGACATTTGCTTGGCCCCTACGGACGTAAACATTCACCAATCAAGATAGATGCCATCAACAGAATGCAAGAAAAATTCACAAATATTTCAAAGGTGAGAAGATTTCTTGGTGCATGTGTATTCTATCTCATATGGATACCACGTTTTGCTCATGTAGTCAAAAATCTCTATCAATGATTAAGAAAGGGCCAAAGATTCTCTTGGGGGAAAGAGCATACTCTCATTGTACACAAACTAAAGAAGTTGTTAATTTTGGCCCCCACTCTCAAAGGGGCTGATTATTCAAATGGTCAACCCATCATCCTTAATGTGGATATAAGTCCCATTGGGATAGGAAGGGCTATTGGCCAAGAAGACCTTGAAGGTAACAGGTATGTAATTCGATTTGGAGCGAAGGTTCTCAATGAACGTCAAAGAAGGTATGCACAAGTAAAAAGGAAATTGTGGGGAGTTGTAACATCATTAAAGTGTGATCGCGAATACTTAAAGGTGTTTCCGTAGTGGTTTAGATTGATTGTCTTCCACTCCTAAGCATGATTGCCAATTGCTCTACACCCAACATTTCTCTGCTAAGATGGATTGCATACATTAAATGTCTCAACCCCGAATTAAAGCATATTGCAGGAAAGGTGAATCCAATTGCTGACATGCTATCACATGCAAGATATGACAATGAAGAAGAGATGATGGAAGAAGATAAAGCTGAAGAATCTATACTTGCTGAATTTTATTCCATGGTTGCTGAAAGTACCTTTTCAGTTGCTACATATACAAACCCAAAGCTGAATCTTGCAGGTGAAGCTGATATTTTTAATGGTATAGCATTAAGTACAGTAAGAACAGGAAAAGATACTACCGTAAATCAGCATACAACAACAAAGATCAAAGATTTATCTATGGAAGAAGGGTGGTCAACTAAAAGCCAGCATGCTCATTGCCTTGCTCAAGTTCTAGCTCATTTCCTTGAAGAAGATTATGAAGAAGAAAGATCGGCCAATATTTGAGAACAATGAAGAAGAAAGAGACTTGGACTGATGAAGAGTTCAAGTATATTAAGAGGAAAGCTTATGGCTTCTTTCTTAAAAATGGAAATCTATGGAAGCACGCAAAGAAGAAGAAAGGAGTGCATGTTCGAGTTTTAGGTAATAAAAGGTTGCAACTACAAGTAATGAAGGAATTTCATGAAAACTTATGGGTTGGCCATAGAGGTATATGGGAAACCTTTATTAAAGTCAAAGAAAAATACTGGTGGCAAAACATGTATTGAGATATAGAGAATTTTGTTGAAACATGTTATGTGTGGTGTCAGATGTATTCTATGGTCAAGCATCAAGATGGGTTACAACCGACTTACCCCTTGTATATACATTTTAAATGGGTTATTGATCTTGTAACCATGCCTACAAGGATATGGAATATGCAGTATTTAGTGCTTGCAAGAGAATATCTAACCAATCAAGTTGAAAGTAAAGCTTTAACAACCAAGACCACTCAAGCTGTTTGTTGCTTTTTGCTTGAAAAAGTATTTTGCAGATATGGGTGTGTTGGCAAGGTAACCATAGATAGAGAAGAATTGGATGCGGATGAGGCACGCAACTTCTTTGCTCAATTGGGTATCAAGTTGGCTTTGACATTAGCCTACAATCCTGAAGGCAATGGAAAGAGTGAGAGAGGACATCAACCTATTATCAAAGCTCTAGCAAATTCTTGTAGAGGAAAGATCAAAGAATGGCCTAAAATGCTACCTTTTGCATTATGGACTGCACTACTCACAGTACAGTGACTGGCTATGTGCCAGTTGAACTTATGCATGGACAACAGCCAATTATGCCAATTGAAGAATTTATTCTCACATGGAGTCTTCTACCTTGGGAGGAAGGCATCAGTAGAGAAGAGTTGCTGTGACTTTGCGCATATGGCAGCTAAAAAGAAGGCTTGAAGACGTTCAAGTAGCTATTAAGAAGTTAAAAACAATAAGACTAAAAAAAAAGAAGATTTGATAGGCAACATCGACTTCGGCCAATCAACTTCAGCCAAGAGCTATCCAAGAAAATGGCTGGGTTCTTGTCTATGACACTAGTCTAGATAATCAATACAGTGCTTCTAGGAAGATAGTAAAGCATTGATTTGGCCCGTATGTGGTAAAGGTCATTCATGACGATGCCACATATTCATTGGCTGAATTGGATGGGACCGACATAAAGACACTCGTAGCTAGCAAAAGAATCAAGCTTTTCGAATGAAGAGAAAGTTTAGCATATTAGTTAGAAGACTTGGATATAATTTAAGAGCATGAAGACATAGAGGAAGAATCACCATTTGAGAAGTGGGACATTGATTTCGTTTGACCTATATATCCTTTGTCAACTACATGAAAGCATTATATCATTGTGGCAACAAACTATTTCATGAAGTGGTCTGAAGTCCATGCTACAATGAATTATAATGCCAAGGAGATGGGTAGCTTTATTTTGGAGCACATTGTTTATCGTTTTGGTCCAACAGGCAAAAGATGAAGACATTGACATGGCCAAAGATACTTTTTCTGACACTACAAATCCATAAGACTTTGGCACATCCCAGAGGATGTGTAGGTTAGGAGGGAGTGGATATCATGCCGCTACGTGCACACCGTGTAAAAAAAATCTAGAGTGTAGCTTTCTTATTGATTTAGAGAGCTAATGCCATTTTAGACATTAGTGTTAGTGTCCATGGTTCAAAAATATTAGATTTTTGGACAAGTTTTAGTCAATTTTTTATATTTTAGATATTATCTCTTGTAAAAATCCATAAAACTGTAGACAACTTCTAGATTATGATAATATGTAAAAGAAAGCATGTACCTTTTAGCTAATTTGAGAGAGGATTTTATGTAAAAAGAGAGATTGGCGAAATTGCGCAACGCGCGATCGCTATTTTCAAGCAGTGAATAACACTCCAAAGTGGGAGATGAAGAAGGAGTGATCTGGTTGAATTTTGGTCAGGTGTCCTAGTATTTTACCCCCCTTTTGGAGAACCAATGGAGGCATCAAATTGGTGATCTGAGCAGCATAGAGGAATGTATTATTTTATACACGTTTTTGTCTATTAGAGTTTTATCTTCTCATAATGCAAGAATAAACTGACAAACTTCATCTCTATTAGTATTCTTCTACATTTTCTATTTCTTTTTGTGAGTATCCTTCTACGTCTTCTATTTCTTCAAAGCCCTTCTCTTCCATCTACTCCTCTCCCTGAATCTCCCTTCACCCTACTATCTCTTACCTCCATGGTGGACTTTCGACACCAAACGCTCCGACACCGTGTTAGGGGAAGTTTATGCTATCATTAGAGGAGAATTTTGGAAGATATTTGGGTTGATTTGGGGCTGATATCTTCAGTCATATTTAGAGAATTAGCTACAACAATGTTCTTTTAATTCATTTCTTACTCTATAGAAGACATATTGTCAAAATATGCAAGTATTATGCGCCCCTATGGCAAGGCAATGTTTGTAGATCATTCATAGATGCTTTGAGTTGAATTAAGAGGAGCTTTTTCTCTTATTTCTTGGCTGTGGTAACTTATCCTTCTCAGGAACTCAATTTGAAGCTCTCTTGAAGCAAGTCACTTTTCCCTACAAGCCTTGTAATTGTCTCATAAGCTTTTGTCCCTAATAGTCTACATTGAATGTAATCATGCAAAGTTGATTCATGCTGTGGCATCATGTATGAATGATGGGATGCATAGTTGTTTATGATACATGCCAGCATATTGTACTTGATTTTATAAATTGTGATTGCTTTTATAGTCAAGAAAAAAAGCTTGATTTGAGTTAGAACTTATGAGATAAAACTCTTGTGATCTTTGCTAAGAACATGCAATTGGAAGCTCTAAGAACATGCTAAGAACTTGACTTGAAACCTTCAACCCTTCTCTTATCTCTACCATCTTCGGTGTCTAAGCTGTTGAACCCCCATACATTCTTCTCTCTCAAACCCCTGTGATTGACCGTGAAGTACCTCTTGAACCTTTAAACATTCACTGTAATCTACTTATCTCTTGAAGACACATCTCTATCTATCTTGTCCAGTTTTCTTGCCAAACCCCTATGGTGACCTTCAACCCTACGTGCTGCGACACCAGTAAATCACCTTCGGCCATCAAATCTTCCATATTTTGATCAGACATCCTACAAAATTTCAAACAACCTCACACACTCGAAATCTTGTTAGCAGGATGTGTGTAGCTCAAGGTTGGGTTTAAATGCTTGCTTCTTCTTTTTTTTTGAATATGGCTTTTTGAGATCTTTTTTCTTTTGCAGTTACGATAATTAATGAAGTCCTTCTTCCAACATATAATTCGTCCGTATAGATTGCATATAACAATCTGCTTGTTGGAAATTGTCTCTGTCTCAGAGTGCAAGTACGAATAGGGCTTACTGAGGCTTTCAAGAGTAATTTGGGGTAAGCTCAATGTGAATGCTCACTAAGGAGGAGATTTAAGAGTAAGGTCTTTAAGATTTAATAAAGCTTAACTTTAAGCTTTTAAAGAAAAGCTTTAACTAATAATTTGGTAGCGCACAGGATGAAAGCAATTGTTTGTTGATGTCGACTGCGATGAGTACTTCCTGCTACCACAGTCGTGTCGCTGAAATCTTGAAGATCTTAAGCCTTTTTTCTTAAGCTTTAAAGCTTATAAACTCAAACTAATTGAAATTCCCTTATCTATTTCTCTAAGAAGAAAACGTCTTGCAAAGGAACGTCCCGAGTGGTCCTCCGTCGATAAAGAGTGGTCCTTCACGATCCAACAACACAGCAGGGGGTTCTTCACTGCCAAGAACACGTTGGTATTGACGGATCGTCACGAGACTAACTGTAAAGCCGTTCATTCTAGGAGCTTTGCCTTCGTGCGAGATGGTAAGTGATTGGAAACCCTTGATCTCAACTTTGTTCTAATACCATTGGTAAGCAAATCGGATGTTGGATGTATACGTAGCAAGCACTGTAAGGTCCCCAAGAACAAAGAACTCTATTAAAACTCATAAAAAGCAAGAAGAGAGTTTGAACGACATGAGGCAAAAAGAAAAATTGGGTACAACCGCCCCCCCATGCCTTGTGTGTGTGTGTGTGAGTGCTTCACAAGGCATGTATTTATAAGTTTATTCATCTCAAAGCTCAAAAATAGCCCAATTTTACAACTAGAATGCTTTAGCTTTTGTGTTTGATTTTGTCCAAATAAAGAACAAAGCGGTTGGGCGGCCCAAAAGTTGGGCTCTACCCAAATACAATGTCCAATAATGAAATATTTAAACCAAGCGCCCATGCACATACAAAATAATAAATGTTTTCAAGTGCTTCAATAAATACTTGCGCCTAAATAAATATTAGCACCATGCCTTTAACGATAAAATACATGCCCATCAAAAATGATAATTTCTTCTAGGTAATTTGAATACACACTATCACCCAGTGCTTCCCAATGCCACCCTGCTTGCTGTACACATCAACTAAAGCATTCACAATTGTTAGAAAATAATAAAATTAAATGGACAAAAGTGAATACCTAGCAGTCTTCAACTACAAAGTAAATAAATAGATTGGAACTCTGTCCTAACCTTAATTTGATACGAGTGCACTCTAAACTCATAAACATCCATTAATTTAAATATGTATTTTACAAAATCACCCACTATGGAATCACCCTATGCACCCTAAATTGATATGATGCCCGAAAAGGACATGCATCCCTGTCAACTTCTCGCACAAGGAATCCACCTTGTGTACGAGCCCCGGCACGTAAATATAGTTTGACAGAATCCACCACAAAACCTCACAGAATCCATCGTGGTCTCATGGAATCCACCATGGAATATGCCTCCTGGCATCAAACCCAACCCAAAGTGCCAACTTGAAGCCATTGAGAAGGTGAAGGAGTGGGTGAAAGAAGCCCAAAAGCACCTAAAAGACATTGAAGCCATATTAGAAGACGATATCGATGATCTCTCAAGCATGAGCAAGCTAGTCTCACCCCCGCGACTAAAATCAAGGGATGTGACTACGACACAAGCGATGCCGCTTAGATAAAGTCTAAATGCTATGGGGAGGTAGCAAACCAGTCAAGGTCATTGGCCAAGAACCGTGGGGTGAGAAGAGAGACAAGCAGCTAGCAATCTCCTTAACACATTGGTGACCACCCCTATGACTCTATGCTTAGGAGGCCTTCTTAGGCAGCATTTAATGCTATGGAAAGAGTTGAAATAGTGGATCGAAAGATCAAATGAGAAAGTTGCCACAGACTTGCATGAGCACAATACGGAAATGCAAATATGGAGCCTGACACTGCACTCCATGCCTAAGTCCTTGCACATCCATGCTTTCTGGGAAGGCACAGAGATGATTTAATCCTGCCAATCTTTGCTCTTAGAGATGCCACCTGAAAGGGAATCGTAGATACGAGAGCGGGAGTGAGTGTGCTAAGCCGTGCAGTACTCCAAACTTGGGGTAACCCATCGGTTGAGATTGCTAGGTTCAACGTCACACTGGCTAATGGAATGAAGGTGAAATCATTTGGCGTGTTAAAGAATTGGCTAGTGAAGATCGCAAGAGTCTAATTCTTTGTTGACTTTATAGTCATGAAGGGAGTGGACTATGACATCTTGCTAGGCCGACCTTAGATGTGCAATGTGAGAGTCATAGAAGACTGGGGCAGTGGTCTCATCTTCCTAGGTAATCGAACGGAGGCTGTAAGGGTAGAGATGGGCACCTAAAAGACCACGTTGGTTGACCTAGATGCCATCTCCACCATGCTAAAGGGCAATGGTAGCCACATTAGGAAATCCTACAGGCCCTTAACCAAGTATATCTCATGTCCTGAGGACATGCAAGACTAGATGCACGTTCTTGCTACCATCGACTTGCCATTCTTTGACAATGAGGAGTACAAACAAGCCATCAAGATGATTGGCAAGCCCAAGGACACACCCTTAGTACTAGTATGCATGATGGATGGAAGCCTACGCAGAAGACCTAGCCATGTCACATTCCAAGTCCCGAACAATAAATAAGAGCTCCTTGAGATCCTAGGATATCTGATGGACAAGTTGGCGAGCAATCCAGCAACGAATCTCAAGCCACTCCAAGATCTCTTAGATGAGCCTAAGTGGCGATAGTCCAAGGTGCATGATTTAAATTTGATGTACAATTGGGCCTTAGTCCCCAACCAACAAGAAGAGACGTATCAGGACTTGGGGCATGATGAGCAATCAGGACAAAGATAGCTCTCACAAACGAATATGAGGACTATTGTTCCTTCAGTTATGAGAGTGAAGAGGAAATAAACACTATAGAATACGACACGGAGGGCGTGCAATTGAAAAAATATGAGTTGACTCCAAACCATGCAAGTAGAATGCTTTTAGGATAGAGAGGGGAGTCAAGTGCATGGACTGGGAAACCTAGTTGGAGCACATAGGTGCAATTGACTACAAGCAGGCAAGCCTAGCCCCAACCAAGTGACGCACCATTGTTGAGAACGGGCTCACCTTCTAAGCTGCGAGACCACCAAGAGAGACTCCCTCTTCTAGTAAAGATGAAGAGTTTGATTCTGAATCGAAAGTCTGCTCAGATAATGATCTTGAGATTCCCCGACCTTTCAAGACTAGATGCACCAAGGGGGACCTACCTGTCCACCTAAGGTGCCGATGGCTAAGGGAGGAACAACAGAAGCTTCCTAAGAAAACACAAGCATAAAAGAGCAACAAAAACCACAAGACCTACCAAAAAATTTCACGAATTTCAAAAAGGAGATAGGGTAGTGATCTTGGTGGGAGCCAAATGACAAGGGCAAGCAAGCAAACCAATCGAAGGACTCGCCAAGGTCAAGGAGGTCGATTTGGCCAGGGAAGGGGAGACACCCCAACCTATCTTTATAGCCGATGATTTGACTAAGGAAGAGTAAGCAAGTCTCATTGCTCTCTTATGAAAGTATATAGATGTCTTTACTTGGTCCCTAGTAGAAGAGCTCAAAGGGGTAGACCCGAGTGTAGTGACTCACAACATACCCATGATGCTTGACACCACGCCGGTCAAGCAGCGACCATATCCCACGAATCCAAGGCATGGCCATGCTGTCAAGGAAGAAATTGACAAGCTAATGACAACAAGATTCATCTATGAAATTGAGCACATGGATTGGGTTTTGCCCATAATCATCGTATTGAAGAAGAATGGAAAGATTAGAGTGTGCATCAATTACAAGAAGGTAAACGTTGCTACAAGGAGAGATAACTATCCATTGCCATACACTGAGCACATGCTCGAGAGAGTGACTAGCAAAGAGGCCTATAGTTTTCTAGATGGCTTCTTTGGACATATTGAGGTGCAAGTGTATCCTAATGATATGCATAATCCTATGTTTGCCACTCAATGGGGCATCTTTGCCTGCATAGTCATGCCTTTCAAGTTGACTAACATGCCAGCTACCTTTCAATGACTTATGTACATTCAAAGATATGCTTAGGAAGGAATGAGGTTCTAATTGGTTATGATACCTTGTGTATAGCTTCTGTTTTGTTCTGATTTTCTTCTGTATGAAGTATGGATTGGTGATTGATGAGGGTTGAAATCTTTTGAAAGCTTATTGAATAGTTTTTCATAGTTTGGAATGGTTTTAGTATGAGGTATGAGGATTTGATGCTTTCTTATGACCTTCTGTAACCCTCTGTAAACCTTAGGTAGAGCCTCTGTCTCTATTCTGTCTCTGCTCTATTCCTGTTCTATAGATCTTATGTAAGTGTTCTATATAATGTATGTGTGACTTTGGAAAAGTTTTCTAAATTTTGGAAAGGATGAATCTAGGTTCAAAAGAGCTAAAACAAATGGAAGAAGTAGTTGCTGAAGATTGAAGAGAAGACTAGAGTGATAGAGATAGGAGCGAGATATGAAGGGTTACTGTAGTGGCTCTAGTGCCTCTTCAACATGGACATATCTATTGGGAGGTGTATTCACAACATAAGAAGGATTATTGAGAGTCATTATTGAGTATTGTAGTGAGGAGATGATGTATTATTGAGAGAGAGAGAGAGAGAGAGAGAGAGAGAGAGAGAGAGAGAGAGAGAGAGAGAGAGAGAGAGAGAGAGAGAGAGAGAGAGAGAGAGAGAGAGAGAGAGCCAATTCTATCAAAACAATGTATCTTTTTATGAGAGATTGAGAGAGAAAACTATGAAGACATAGAAGATGAATACTATGTGATTGATTTTCATTTAAAAATGGTGTATTATTTTATATTCTTTGTTCTATTGATGGATTCTATGAAGACGTTGAAGATTATGGTTGATTCTATCAAATCTGTGGGAGATATCTACTATGATGCTGCATGAAGAATTGATGTTTTCTTTGTTTTGGTCATATAAAGAATGAAATAAAAGCTTGTTGATATTACAAGATAGGTTTTATTGTAGTAGAATCCCCTTTTCCTTAGTGTTTCTCTTGGGGCTCCATGTTTTTGGTGCACAGCCGGGGAAACTTGCCATCAACAAGCATAAGAAAAGAGGCTGAAAATGAAGGAAATGGCATTGCGAAGAAGAGAAGAATTCAATGGATGCTTGCAAAGTTCTTTCTTCCATTGAAGAGTTGGAGATTCTTATTTCCAAAGCCACTTTCTACAAGAAGTTCATCCCACAATGGCGGAAACATATTACCATCATGATACAAGCTCTATGTGGTGGACTATTTCCTCTTCCTATTGAAGAAACAAAAACTTGTATCTTGGTGGCGAATTGTTTGGGAACAAACTGAAATGTAGAAACAGAGAGAATGACCATCCATGGAAGATTTGGTATTCATTGAGAAGTTTCCAGACATAATTAAGTGGGAGATCGTGAAGAAGCTTCAAGAGTCATGGTCTGTGGAGGTTCACGAAAACATAAAGGAAAAGAGTTGGAATTTGTTCATGGATGCTCAATAGCAAGATACGTGGGATGCTTGGTGCACTGATAATCTTTTGTTTGTCCAATTAGCAACCCGATGGGAGTTGGTAGACAAAGTGTTTTTCACAACATACACTGTTGAATCCCTTGGAAGTTGGCATTATTATAATGATGGCACAACAACGATCCTGAGAAGAATGAGTTTTGATACTTTCAGAATGGAATATCTCCCCCTCTGTAGTGCTTTGAAAGCCAAATTTAGAGATGTTGAAAGGAAGGAAGTAGAAGAGATGTTGGCCAGATAACCCTCCAGAGACTGAAGCCCCTCTCTGATTCTATTCTGTTGAGTACTGAACAACTGGTTGGAGCCAAGCCCCTGATGAATGACACAATCAAGAGGCAAGCGTTAGAACAAGTCCAGAGGTACGTGAGAAGAGAGAAGGCAAGAATCAAGGCTGAGAATGAGCTCACAGCAGAAGCCTCCTTTGAGACCCTAAAAGCACTCTTTACAGAAGTTTCCATGGTGACTCAAGGTCCCCCTCCTAGTCAGATCGTCCTGGAAATATTGATGACAGGCCAGTAAATGTAGTCCCATTGCCAATTTTTAAGGGAGAGTACAATGAAGATCCTGATCTTCATCTAGCAAAGGTTATGATAGCATGTGTGGCTAACAATGCTAGAACCCCTGAGCATTGGTTAGCAATATTTCCCACCACTTTCAAGGGCGCGATGTTTCAGTGGTATGAGATACAAGCAACAAGAACTTTTGGCACATGGGACGATCTGAAGTTGGCCTTCCTCACTAAATTCAGGCGTGAAGGTTTTGAAGAGCGGATGCGAGAGGAGTTCATGAACCTAAGTCAGTCCTCTGGAGAAAGAGTAGAAGCTTATGTCTCGCGAATGGAATCCATCCTGAAGAGATGGACTAACCATCATTTAGATGAAGGCATCCAGAAAGGAGTGTTCCTTAGAGGCCTACAACCAAAAGTTTACAAGTTCATGGATTTGAGAAGACTAGTCAATCTGCAAGCTACAGTGAAAGGTGCAAGATTGTATGACGAAGTTGAAGCAAGGTTGTCAATGACTCCAGGAAGAGGAGTCTTACCTCCTCCCATGCCAAGAATGGTATACTCACTGAATGCAGTCCTAGGGACAGTTCCCTACCCCTATTCCTAGATGCAAATAGTGTCGCAGTATAATGCACCTAATCCATTGTGGTCGCCACAGATGACAATATCTCAAATGATGGTTTAACCACAACAACAGTGGCCTCAAACAATCCCTCTAATGGTGACTCAACAACAATGGGACCCTACCAACTAGAATCAACAACCCCAAGTCTCAATAGGAGCTCTGAATCAGAACCAGAACAGAGGGACCCTCTGGATCAACCCAACCAGTGTATGCAGTAATTACAGAAGCTTTCCAAAACCCTACTACAAGTACTTCAGGAGGTAAAAATTTGAAGGACTACTTATCGAACTCAGTTGCAAGTATCAAGAAACAGCTTATGGATGTGATTACAAAGCAGCTACAGACACTGAAGGTGAATATCACGAATATATCCACCCCTATAGGAGCTGGGAGAGATGTGATGCATTCTAATACATGGTGCGAAAAGTGTCATCAAGCGGGACATTTAGTCATTGAATGTACCCGAAAACCAACCATTCCGAGAGCCTTTTGTTCTTATTGTTTGCGGAAGAACCATATAGAGGATATTTTCTCTCTGAAAGAGATGCACGAACAAAGACAGAGAGATGAAAATGCAAGATTCAACTTGTTGGAAGAACCATACAGAGGATATTTGCTCTCTGAAAGAGATGTATGAATGAAGACAGAGAGATGAAAATGCAAGATTCAACTTGTTAGAATCCAAAATGAAAACACAGGACATTGGACTAAAGCCTAGGGAGTTTGGTCCTAATTTTGGTCCAAGGAGGTTTCCCTCTCAAAGTTACAGAGGACGAAAGTCTGAGATCAGAGGTGGAATGTTATATGTGTGGAGAAAAGGGTCATATCTCTGCAAATTGTCCAAACCCCAGACAATCAGTGGATTACAAGCCCTTATACAGCCGATGCAAAGGTGAAGGCCACACTGCAAAAGACTGTCCAAGTCTAGCCCCTGTCAAGGCCAATGCCACTGATAGCCAACAGAAGGTAAAAGAGGCTACCTCCAATTTGGTAGAGTTGGAAGTTGTTGCTATCACGCTCGCCAAGAAGAAGGAACCAGTTGTCTAGAAAGAGAACAACTCTCCTGCTAAGACTGTGAAGTTCAACCTCCCAACAGAGAGACAGAGCAGTATAGGACAAAATAATGCAGTATAGAGCACTGTAGTGCCACAAAGAGTCACAGAGACAGTCCTAGAAACAGGACCAGAGGTCCAGGAGATAGACAATACAGAAGCACCTTCAGAAAAAGAGGAAGTGTCGATGTTGCCATTACTAGAAGAAAAAGAAAATATGAAAATGGATATAGTCCCATTCCCTAGCAGGCTAGAGAAGCACGCGGATCCTATCAAAGATTATGACTTGGTAAAAGACCTAAACACTTTTAAAACTAACTTAATATTCCAGCAGTTTGCTGATGCTGTCTCTTAGCTGTCGAAAGAAATTCAAAGGCATCTTGATAAGAAGATGCGGACTAAGGATTGCTCCCCCAACAACAATAAAGTCCAACAGAGCCACAAATCTTGCAAAGGAAGTAGATGTGGCTAATGCCTTCATAGATCCTGGAACCCCAGAGATTAGTGTATGGATTGAAGGATGCTTTATTTCAGATGCATTGATTGATGGAGGCTCATCAGTAAACATAATGACAAATGTGAAAACGAAGGACTTAGGGTTTCAAGTAATTCAACCTGCACAATGGCTTATCAGATTGGCAGACCAAAGCAGAATTAAACCGTTGGGCATCCTCCCATACGTAAAAACAACCCTTGCAGAAAAAGATTACTAGGTGACCTATCTGGTGGTTAAGCCAAATTCTTATGGTACCTCATACCCTCTACTATTGGGAAGACCTTGGCTTTTTGAAGTGAGAGCCAAGACAGATTGGTTCAAAGGAATCCTAACCCTAGGCAGAGGATCTAACAAAGTGGTGTTGAAATTGTATGGATCGCAAAAAGGCAATGGATCCACGTCCATTGAAGTCATAAAATAGACTCGTCCAATGAAGTAACAAATGGTACATCAGAAGATGAAGAGGTTGTTAAACAGATATTTCCCAAGAAAACAGAGGCACAATCCCTAACAGTGGGCACTGTACACCAACTACCAAAGGAAGCAAAGTCTTTTTCCATGGGAGAATACCTCCTGCCTCAACTAGAATTGACTTCTGAAATCACCTCTGACAGTGAAATAGAAGCATGGATGTACTGCTCTCCCTGTTATATGGCAGTCGCAAAGACAGTAGCAGAGGCAGAGCCAGAGACAAAAGCAGAAGCAAAAACAAACACAGAGGTGGAGGATCTGTTCTTCTCCTACAGAGCCTCTACAGAAGCAGAGACAAAGCTTCCAGAGGAAGAGGATGAAAATGATGAGGAAGAAAACGAAGCAGGTTATGAAAGTGTAGTTGAAGAAAATCTTCTGATAGTAGCAGATAATCTTGTTGATGTTCCTACAGAGACCTCAGAGGCCAAAGATCTCGGGGTGTTAGAGGGAATGATGATGGTTCCATTTGGGTTGACCAATGGACCACAAAGTATGCAGAATTTGTATAAGAAATGGATCAAAGACATAAAAATTAACTTCACTAGTGGCTCCTATCGCCCTGACCATTCATTTTAGAGAAAAGATGATGATGATGCCCCCTGCCAACAGAAGCCAAAGCCATCAGAGCCACGGCTTCTAGAAGGTTAGTGCTATGTGACATTCCTGGATGCATCCTCTAAAGATGAATCCCTAAGTCCAAAAGAAATCACCACTCACACAGAAGCAAATAAAGCTCTTGTTAACCCCAACACGAAGAAAGCAAAAGGAAGTGGAAAAGACGCAGGGCAAAGGTGGAAAAAAGGTAGCCCGACTGAAGAAAGAAAAGGAGAAAAGGCCAAAAGCGCAAGGGCAACCGTAAAAGTCCAAGGCAAAGGCAAAAGGGGAAAGGTGCATTTTAAAGTAAAAAGGTGCACCCTGAAATCTTGTAAAAGAGCGCCGGGCTCTCACCTGTGCAATTTGTAAATGTAGATGGGCGGTGGAAAGGAAGCTAGGAAGATAGAAGGACAATGGGGAAAAGGGCCTAGGCTATGGCCGGCCATGTAAAAAGGGGATGACCGCCCAAAAGGGATTTAGGATTTTGTATATAAAGTTGAAAAGTGAATGAGAAGCTCATTCTTGTACGTGGCCAAAAGTAGCTCTCCTCTTCTTCTTCTTCTTCTTGTTCTTGCTTGCTTGAGCTTGTGCTTGAGAGAGGCAGTGTGAGAGTGTGAGGGAGTGAGTGTGTGAGGGTGAGGGACCGAGGAGGAGAAGCTCTCCATCTTCTCCTCTCTTCTTCTCTTCTCTTCTCTTCTCTTGTCTTGCTCGCGGCAATGGAGCTTGGAGCGTGGAGCTTGAGGATGGAGCTTGCTTGAAGCTTGCACTTGGATCGTGGAGCTACCGGAGTGCGCGGGAGAGGAGGTAACTCGAACAGCATCTTATTGTTCAAGCGTTCCAAGCGAGCTCTCATGGCTATCTCTCACCTAGCTGACGCGCCATCGATCCTACAAATGCAATGAACTTACCTTGATGCTTGATGGAGTGCCCTCCTCTCTCTCACACTTTGGTAGCTCCACGATTCTTGATGCTAGCTCAAGCATCCTCAAGTGTCCTCCTTCTCCATGCCTCATCCTCCATAGCCACGCGCGCAAGAGAAGAGAAGGAAGGAGAAGAGGAGAAGGGGGGAGGAGATGGTGGAGAGCTTCACCCTCTCGATTCCTCACTCTCTCACGTGCTCACTCCCTCACACTCTCACACTCCCTCTCTCAAGAGCACACACAAGCAAGAAGAAGGAGAGAAGAAGAGAGGAAGAAGAAGACTAGTTTTGCCACACCAAAGAATGAGCTCTTCATTCACTTTTCAACTTTTTATACAAAACCCTACTTCCCTTTTGGGCGGTCATTCCCTTTTTCCCTTTTTTACATGGCCGGTCATAGCCCAGGCCCTGTTTCCCATTGTTCTTTTCTCTTCCTTGCTTTCTTTTCACCACCCTTCTATCTTTACAAATAGCATGGGTGAGAGCCCGTCACTCTTTTACAAGATTTTAGAGTGCGCTTTTTATGCGCCTTTCCTTTTTATGGTTGCCTTGGTCTTTGACGGTTGTCCTTGTGCTTTTGGGCTTTTCTCCTTCTTTTCCTTCCATCGGGCTACCTTCTTTTCGCCTTTGCCCTGCGTCTTCTCTACCTTCTTTCGCTCTTGTCATGTTTGAGGTTAACATTGCCCCCCTCCTAGACGAGTGCCAGTCCCATGGCACTTATTGGCGGAGGGAGTAAGTGGTGGTAGGCGCTGAGGACTTCGGGGGGACCGGGGCTTGGGGTCTGCAGTGGCGACTGGGTATGCGGGGGTCAGTTGGGGATGCCGCGTTGGTTGAGTTTGCCAGCTCAGCATGGGAGGTTGATGAAGAATGAATGCCACTTGGATTGTGGGTGTCGATGCACCTGCAATTGAAAAACCTGTCAGGTGGTCTCTCCCTAGGGGGGGGGGTGCTAGTCTCTGTATTGTGCGCAAGACTTAGTTTGGGAGACAGGTCGAACTCTTAGCAAGCTGAGAGTGTTGTCCTACACTTGAGGACCCAAACTGTGAATTAGTTCTGTGTAGGTATTATATGAGTGTCGTGCGTGTGCATACTTAATTATTACGTAGTTAGGAGATTGGGCGACGGGGGCCGCGTGGAGCAGGAGGGTGGTAATGGGGAGACAAAGTACACCCCAGTTTCTTTTTAGTTTTTTTTTAGTTTTTGTTTTTCCATGGTTACATGGGAGCAGCAATACAAGGGATAATGGGAGTTCTACCCCTCATCATCTGAATTATGGGGGAGTGTGGGTGGAGGCCGGGGGGCCTTGTTGAGGAACTTTCGGCTTAGCAAGTAGCCTTTAGTATGGAGGCGGGTTTTAAGGGTGGTGGTGGAGAGAAAGGGGTGATTGCACTGTGTGAACTTGCTGTCATTCATGTCCTCCAGCAGTGCAACACAAAAGGATGGCAAAAGGGCAGCGCGCATCATGAAGCGAGTCATGGTGGTGCTATCTATGGCGTTGGGATCAAAATAAAGGGGCGGAAGATGGCGCTCTTGGGGTGCAGGTTCCTGGTGTACTAGTATTCTAATTAATTTGAGGTAGTTACAGGTGGTGATGAAGGCTGGGTTAGGACAAGAAGAGAATTCAGTAAGGAATTTATTTATGGAGCTGTACAAATCAGGCAGGGTGAAGAGAAGGGCGCTCCTATGGGAAGTGGAGTTGACATTATAAATAATGGGAAAGTCAAACCTGCCGTGGATGGACGGGTTAAAATCCACTCCTACCCTTCGAGGAAACGGCATAAAGGTGGGGTCGTTCCTTTCCGAAGGGAGGGTGTTGCAAAACGCCATCCACGCCTCCAGGTTGACGTAAAAAATGCGCTGCCTCCAGGTAGGTTGGGAACTATATCCTTCCACGGTGCGGGGTACCTGGAGGACTTTGTCCTGCCAAAATTCGTGGTCCTCGGTCCCCCAAGCAGTTGGGTGGGCCTCACGCTCTTCTAACCATCTAGCCTTGAGCCGGGCCCCCATGGCGATGACATCCTCCACCAACTAAATGGGCAGCACCCTATTCAGAGCGGTGGGCAACTCGAAGCGTAGGTCGAAGGGGTCCCAGCTATACTCCTGCTGCTCCCAAATGATCATCTCAGCACGGTACTTAGCGGGTGAGTCTTGGGTACGCAACGGGAATGGGACGGGCTGTTTCAGGGCGGGTCTGCGTTGAGTTTTCTTCTTGCCTTCTCCACTAGTTCCTTCATTTGAGTGGTGTGGGTGGCTCTTCGTTTGGCGGGTGCGTCATGGGGTGGCACTTCAGTTTGTTGGGGTTGAGGGGGTGGCGGGGCATATTCCTCGTCCTGAGACCCTAATTCAAGCTCGGGCTCACCCCCTTCTGCTTGCTCCTCCTCCTGTGTTTTTTCTTCAGTGAACCCCAGATCATCCATTTCCTGTGTTGTGAGTCCTGCTTGTGCCAAACATTTCCTTTGTTCCTCCAGGCTCTGCGGAGGGCCTCCCAGTTGCAGTGGTATGTGCAGGCCTGCCGTAAGGGCCTTGCGCGCAGTGGTTAGCTTTCTCTGCAACTGATCATTGGTCTCTCCTGTTTCTGAGTGGGTGGTGTGGAGTAGCGTGTTGATGAAAGTGTGCTGCTGAGCCATCATAGCAAGTTGGGCTGCCTCTGCTTGGTTTTCAGCCATCACTTTGTCGCCCTCAGCCTTGGCCAGCCGACGCGCTAGGTCTCGCACTCTCTGCTCGTTGTGAATTGCCCACTTCTTTGCCTGCTTCTCCATGTCTTCCAGGCTCTCTCCTTGTCGGAGGGTCATTGCCCTGAGCTGCTGTTGTTGGGCTTTGAGCTCCTGGTGCAAACGGGACTGCTCTCGGTGCTGTTCTGCAATCTGCTCGTTGAGTTGGTCCCGCGTCGCTTGTAACCGGCGCACCTGTTCTGCCGCAATTGATCCAGCTCTGCAACATTTTCTCTGATTTTTTCAAGTTGACTCTGCGCTTCCAAGTTAGTTGCAGATAGCTGGTCATTTCTGCGCTGAAGGTGAGCATTTGTCTCCCTTTCCCTGGTGAGACGTTCCATCAGAATTTTCCTTCGTCCTTTCCAAGTAGCATCGCGCTCCTTCAGGGTTTTCAGCTCCTCCACCTCCTTGGTGCTGGCTTCCTCCTTAAGTGCAGCAATTTCTTTTTGATATTCTGTTATTTGTCTTACTCTGTCTAGTTGGAGGGCAGCTTGCAATTCGCGCTCCGTTACCAGCTCTTCCACCGCTACCCTCCTTACCTGCCTGGCTGTTTGCAACTGCGCGAGCAGCTCCTTTACATAGTCATCATAGTGGCCTGCTGGGGGTGGAGAGTGGGGCCTGATCGTAGTAGTGGCAATCTCCTCCACCTTTTGTCTTTTCTCGTCTGGCCCCTGCTCTAGCTCGGTCGTCGCCCCCTTTTGGCCCCTGAGACTGGGGTGGCCTTGGCTGCTTCCCTTGCCAATTCTCGTTCCACTAAGAATTGTAGCCAGGTAACTATATTGCTTTCATCTACCTTTGCGGTGTGCACCAGGGCGGCCGTGTCAGGGGGCGTCACCTTGAGGGGAGTGGCTTGTGCGGCTAGTGCGGGGGAAGGGGAGGCGGGTCTGATCGGTTCTTTTCCCTTCCCTTCTGCAGGAGGCAGCGGCTCGGGTTCCGGTGCACCAGTGCTGGGGCCGGGCGCTTCAGATTAGGATTGGTATGCCCTACCCGCTCCCTCTATTTCTTCCCTACGCTGTTCCTCGATGGAGCGACGCGTTGCCAGCTCCAATTCTTCTTCTTCTCTCCTCCTCAGCTCTTCCTCAGCTCTTTTTCTTCTTTCCTCTTCTTCTCTCACCGACTCTCTTCGGGCCCATTCGAGCTCCTCTTGCTCTTTCCTCCTTCGCTCCTCCTCTCTCTTTCCATGTAGGGCTTTGGTTCGTTGCTCCGCTTCCCTTTCTGGTGCCACCTGGCGCTCTTCCTCCTTGTCGGTGTCCGTCTCTGTTTCATCCGACTGTTCGTCCGGCCGGGGCTGGGACTGCGACGGCGATTCGCCTCCTTTTCCGCCGCTTCCCTGTTTGTCCTCTTCAGCACGTCCCTGCCCTATTGCCTCATGGAGGATTGCAGTGAGGACACCTCCAAACCCTACGGTGGAGGCCTTGGAGGAGGAGGCCTTGCGGGCCGATTGAGGCGAGAGGGATTCTCCTACCCCGGCCCTTCCTCTTGTTGCCAGGGCCTTTGCTGAGGCCTCAATCGTCCTTCTCACGAAGCCATTGAGGTTTACCTCATCCAGTGCCTGAGCCGCGATGCTTTCAAGTAAAGGTACATTTATCCTGGACATGATGCTATTGTACCGTTGACTCGAAAATAGGGCATGCATCATTTTTGCCTGCAGCTGGATCTCTGGATCAGGGATGTCTGCCAAGTTGACTCCGTCGTTGGTGTGGACTTTCACCTTGTCCATTCCCAACATGGCATAGACGTCCCTTTTCTGCTTCTTCTCCACCTTGTTCGGAAGTTCCAGAGCTCGTTCTACCAGTTCCGGGGTCAGCTCAACCTGCACCTGTTTGGTGGCTCTTGCGTCCCGTACTGTGATGGTGCCTCTATTTTTGTTGAAGGTGCGTAGGAACTCTGCGCACAGGGCATAGTCTATTCTCCGGCCTACTACTTCCAGATACTGTTGCAAGTGGCATTGCTCCATGATCCGTCGCACTGCTGGCTGCTCAATAACCACATCCTCCAAATTGAATATATGGCGGAACTTCAGCTGATTGAATGCTCTGGTTTCCACCGTGAGGCCGTACCGTGCCTGTTCCTCCTCCGAAAAAGGGAGTTTGCCCACTTTGTCTTGGCCTGCCATGGTCACTACCTGTACATCCAGTCAACTCACTCCTTAGTATTTTTGGCAACCAATTTGTGGGACAACCATAACAGATTTCATCATTTATAATCATGATTTGATTTTTTTAAAATATTAATTATTATTATTATTATTTTTTCAACTTCTATCACCTGTTCCTGTATGGCATTTTAATTTGGAGCTTTTTCATGTGTGGTTCACTTTTAGTTTTAACTTTCATGCTTGGTTTGCTTTTTAGATTTGTTGATTTACTGCCCCACTATTTCTTGCCCTTTCCTTGGAGGAAAAGAAAAATCTGTCCCAGGATTGGGGTGTGGGCTGCAGGTGGTCAGGTTGTTTTGAGGAGGAGCCAATCGTAGAAGTTGGGGTTATATTCGAGGTGTGCAGCGTGGTCCAGGTCACAGGGTCGGATGCCTACGTGGGTGATGTATGTGAGGACATCGATAAGGAAATCTCCGGAGTTGATCCGACTTGCGATGTGGAGCTCTTCTTCTGTCAGGATACGATCGAGATAGGGGTGTCCTAAGATATGATCGTCCATGGTTCGACCTTGAAGAGTGGTTAACACTCGATACGAGGTGGGCGCGACGTATGTGGGATCATACTCGGCCGTCTTGATGGCTCGGCGTTGTTCGGCGTTGGTCATTGTGCGGCATCCTTCTGTTGCCCACTTTAATCGAAGAGTGTACCATTGCTTCAAGAAGGGAGATTCGGTGTCCATGAGGTGGGACAACCTTGCTGTTTCTTAGTTGGTGAGGTTGGACACCGTGCGCGGGTCGAACGATGGGATGAGGCGTAGCCATTAGTGCTCGGCTTGGAACGCTTGAAACAATAAGCGGTCTGAGGGTCTTGGCGGTTGAGTGAAAGCTCCCACATTTTGGTTCCGTTGCCGGGACCAACGAATTCAAGCCTTGAGCACTTGCGTGCTTCAAATCGAGCATCAAAGTAAGGGGTTTCCCCCAAACCGGTGCTTGAGGTAGATAGGTAGGAAGCGAGGGGGTTGAAGATGGTATTTGATCTCCTTGGCAAGTAGGTTTGTTGCTTTCTGATATTTATGTTGTGGAATGGAGTAGTGTAGGTATTTATTTTGTGATTTGGATGCATTTAGGGTAGGAAAAAACAAAGAAAAAGAAGGAAAAAAACAGACAAACAGTGGGGTTTTCTGTTGTTGTATAACAGGCTAAAAAAGGGAAATAGGGGACCAGATTCAAGTTTCTGGGTAAGATAGGGACAAGGAACTAGCTGTGAGGTTCTGTAGTGCTTGAAAAGGACCTTAAGAGGCCTGGGAGGCCAGGACAGACCTCATTTCCTTGGTTTGCCTTGTGAGAAAGAGAGAGAGAGAGAGAGAGAGAGAGAGAGAGAGAGAGAGAGAGAGAGAGAGAGAGAGAGAGAGAGAGAGAGAGAGAGAGAGAGAGAGAGAGAGAGAGAGAGAGAGAGAGAGAGATAACTTCTGGTTCATAGGACAAGGAAGCGCTGCCCCGATTCCTAGGCATCGGTGATTCCTGCTGCTCCAAGTGAGTCTGATGTTTTCCAACAAGTGCCCTGATCAAATATAAAAATTTTGTGGTGATTGTGTGCACCAGACAGTGAGGAGGGGTCAAACGCGCGGGAATCGCGCCCGCCGCCGACGCACTCGAACCACTCGAGTTCGAGAGTCAGACCATCCGATTCCCAGAATCGGACCAGCCCGATCAGACGTGCCATGTGGCACTAGGACCAACCCATCTGATTTTGAGAATCGGACGCTCGGACCAATCCGTCCGACTCGGACACTCGGACGAGTCCATAATCGGACCACTCACAATCGGACCAGGATAGAATCGGACCACCCTGTCCGATCCGATTCCCAGAATCGGACCACTTGAAAATCGGACCACTTTTTGATCCGACTCCTAGAATAGGACGTGACCAAAATCGGACCACTGGTCCGATCGGACCCACCCAAAATTGGACGTCCGATTCTGATAATCGGACTCCTGAAAATCGGACATTTGAGAATCGGACAAAAAAGTGTCAAAATCAGACAGGTATCTACAACACAAATTTTAACACATCTAAACCCCGAGATTGACCCCTAAGGCTACGTAGAGATGAAGGCACATCACAGATCCATAACCGGGCTAAAATTTAGAGCACATAGTTCAAAATTTGGCTATAACTGGTCCTCCAAATTGCATATGGCATCTACCGTAACGGCCCTGCGGGCCGGGGGGGACTGCCCCCCCGGACCCCCGCAGAGGGGGCTCTGCCCCCTCCGCACCTCCCCCGAGTAGGTTGGAGAGAAAACGCGCGCCATGACAAGTCTTCCAAATTGGACCCTAGTGAAGTAATGGCTCTACACCAGCATGGAGTTTCACTTGCAATAGAGCAACCCAAAGCTCATACCCGAAGAGAGAGAAATAGAGACCCTAGAACATCAATGGGCCAATCTAGCCATCAAGGGCAAAAAGGCCACACCACGAGAACACAAAGACATTGTGTTCAAACCGTGTCTAGTCAGAGCAAAATGCAACTTCAGCAAGCTACAAATGCGAAGATGACTAGACATGACACTCTTGACGAGAGATGTACCTTGAATAGCACTGCACTGACAATCCAAGACAGCTGTGGAGAATCCACATCTGGTCGTGCAGTCGAGAACTCAAGGGCATCTGTCAGAAGGCTTAAATTTACAAGCTAAGACCCGGAAGATGAAGACGTAGTACCACCTGCTTATCTTAGGGTCAAACTCACCGCAAAAAGAGAGCATACTATCGATGCTCTGATTGATGAAGGAGCAGATTTTAACATCTTGACCTATGAATCATGGACCCTACTAGTGCAACTCTTAGCCCTTATGGGGGACACCCACAAGCACTCATAGGGAAGTGCAAAATCCTTGCGACAATTGAAACGGAAAGCTTGCCTATCCTATTTCATGTTCCTCCAAATAGTGCTAGCTGCAGGAAAGAAACCCTCCTAGGAAGACCCTTCAAAAGGGCGACCAAATGTGAGGCTGACTATGTAGCACAGAGGATACACCTGACACTACCGGGTGTGAGGATAGTCACAACCTTTAGCAAGGGTGACCTCATCAAACCTTGAGGGAAAGGCAAGGAAGGTGCTGACGTAACAGTCAAGCCTACTAACAAGGGCAAGGACTTGTGGGAAGAGTTGATACAAGCACAGGTCGAACAACGAGGACCAGTGAGTGAGGCCATGCCTGAACCAAGAAGGTCAAGAGACAATTCCAAGGACGGGCTTTGGACTTACAAATATCGTAGAAGACCCCAAAAGAAGCCTAAGCCTTATAGACGGAGGCGTCGATGGAGAGCCAACACAACGCCACGATGGATATCCAAGGCGTTGCTTCGGGCTCAAGGGTATTATGCAGGCAACCGATGGATTTGGCTGCCAAAACCCCTTGCCAAACCTCCCTGGTCGACTGAAGGCCAGAGTGGATCAAAAGCAACGAAGCACAGGAGGAAATCTAAGAGGAACTCTAGGTCTCGAGGTAAGAAACCGGACATGAGTGTTCAAAAGGAAGAGCCTCAGCCTAGCATGCTTAATAAGCAGATGTCATATGTAACCGTTGAGCGTGCACAAAAGCCATTAGTGCCCAATGAGCCTTTGATTCCCCAAGGGGAGAACAAGCATCATGGGCACAACATTGCTCAAGGCAAGGCTGATCGCTCAACAAAGCAAATGGCACAATCGTCTAGTAACCTCGAGCAGATCATTCAGCGAGTGCCAAGTCCACCCAAGAGTCCTAGATCTCTTATGCCCTCTTCTCCCAAACGGACACAGGAAGCACCATAGCAGTTGTCAAGGGCGACTGCTCAATTCCAATCTCTACCTCCATATAAGCTTCCAACCGTCAAAGAGACGGGACATGATGCCATCTGTAGCTCTTGATCCAAGGATATGCCTGAGCCACCTAATGCGACTAGATCAGCTCATGTTCGATCTACACAAATGAGTGCTCAAAGGCCAACGAAAGACACAACCACTTCTGATTGCCCTAGGGACTCAACGCCACAATCCACCAAGGGTAGCCAGCCCACTGAACTAGCTGCTACTACTTCCAATCAGGGATCACAGCAGTCACAGCCCTTGGCTGTGACAATGCCCCTTGTGGAACGTTTCCTTAGTAGTTTACCTGTGAAGGAGGTGTCGCAACCAAATCCCTCGGCAACTCCAGCACTTTCAAAGTGCCTAAAGCCTAGGACGGAGGAGTCAAACGCAAGGGAGTTGGTTGCAAAGCTAGACTCTCCGAAAAGGACGGCAGTTGTGCCCTCACAACCGGGCAAGGCTATTCAGCAAACCACGGCTATGTCCCATAAGGACACACTAGAGAAGGGAAAGGCTGAAGCCCGACCAAGCACATCAACGGTCAATATAGCCCAGGGTCTTGAGTTGCTGAGAGAGGCACCTTCATTGACCAAGAAAAAGAGGAGAAAGTAGAGAAAACAACAACAGATGCAGGTGGGTGTGGACCCCAAGAACATTGAGACGAAGGGCACTGGAGAGCTGATGAATAAAGCATCGAGTCCACCCACCAATGAACCCACTGATGCCTCTCCTAATAGCGGTGAAACCCCAGACACATCCGTGTGTTCTGAGAAACCAAAGCAATCGTTGCCATCAACAGTTGCTTGCAACACTCTATCCACTGACAATAGAACTCACATTGATAAATCAAGAGTGGATACAATGCTGTCACAACAAGGTGACAAATCTATACCAGTCACATCCGAGAAGAACCATGACGAAATAACAACAAAACCTCAGGAGAAACGTGAGAACCCCGAGAGCACAAGGAATCCTAGCGTTGACCAATCTTGCTCATCTAGGCCTGAGCCCCCAGCCATGCTAAAGCCTAAGGAAACTCTTAGAACTTTGCATGAGATAGCAACCGAGCAAGCCCTCGTTGAATATAGAAATGTCACAGAATGCTTAACTGAGTTGGAGGCTAAGCTCAAAGTGGTCGCACGTGTCTACGTCCTTGCGGACGTGGGCACGATCCCCAAGGAGCAGCTTGGAGAGTACTTGACCTTTCCTCTATCATGGGAAGAACAAGAACATCTTAACGGGCACTACGACAGGCTCCTGTATGAACAGATGCGACTCATCCCTGACGAGGAGGCTGATGAACTACGCTTAACCGTCACGTTCAATGAAGTGCTCTGCCGACCGAATCTTGTGGACCTAGAGCTACTAAAGCGACTGTTAGCAGGCCAGAGTCAATTTGAGCGGCGTTGGTGCGAAAGCCGCGTCGTAATGGCCGAACTAGGGGCTCAGATCGTGACGGTCTCAGAAGAGTGATTGGCCAAATGGCGGTCTCAAAGAGACCCAACCTACGTGGCACCAACTTCCCTTCGAGTGCTCACTGACATTCGGGGTGCGGACTTGGCTGGGACTAGGCTACAGGGCCCTTTGATTGATAAGGTTCTCACCAAAGAGGAGTTACATATTGCCAGTAGACTCGGTCAAGGTTCCGTACTACTCGACGTGGCAAAATATCTATCAGTATTAAGTCAGCTGCCACGAATACTAGATGCGTGTGCTATGCTCAAGTACAACCCCGAGTTCTACACTTGGTTCTTATCCTCGTGATGTGACATGGATTCATAGATATGTATATAAATAAACACGGATTTTTGTGTCACCATGTATAAACAATATCAACACACACAAGCAATGATAGTCAAGCGCAGGGAGAAGAGTCGGGTTTGACAGGCTAAGCTCCTTAGGTCCTCCTCACATCACACTTTTAAAAGTCGGGTGATCAGCTCCACCTCCAGGTGAAGGACATGCAACCCATATTGCTGCCATAGGAGGCCTTGACCAACAAATGGTGTAGACAAGGTGGAGTCTCTTCCTACACACCTTTTTCCCTTTTTGGTCTATCCTTCCGAGGATGTGCCCTATCCCACTCCATGACAACCAGTCCACACAACTTAGCAAAAGCCAATATTGGCTAATGGCTAGAGGCAAAACGAACATCATCATGGGGGCCATCCCGTTAGACAAAACACTGCATGCCTCACCCCTCCCCTTCTTGTCACATGCACTTGATAAACCACACTAAAATCCCTTTCATACAAACAGTTGTATCTTGTATCAAGGTCTAACCCTTGGAGTGTGTCTGGCAGGTTTCCTTTTTTGGCAGAACGCATGGAGAATCATGAAGAGTTGGCTTGCAAAGACGCTCTTCGCAGAAGGCGAGAGCATGTGGCACGCGCCCCTGCACCGGAGCGCTATATGCCCACCATCAAGAGGTATGCCAAGAAGCAAGGCCCTAAGCGACATTGCCCAGGGCGAAGGCCAAAGAATCCTCGAGTCAAGAAAGTCGAGACTCGAAACGCGCAACAGGTGGCAGCACTAGTGGTGCGCACTCCCAGCTCCTGCTCGGGCCCCAGATGCTCAAAGGCAGAAAGGGCAGCTCGGGAAAAAGAAGAATTTAATGAATTATTTAAAGAAATTCTGGAGACGGTAGTGAGCCGGGATTACACCATTCATATCCTGGCCGACATGTTCCCTACTCGCCCCCACGGGAGCCCCGCACCAGCAGAGCCCCAATCACCCGGCCACCCAGACTCGCCCCGCCTCGTACAAATCGAGTAGCCCATAATGCATAAAGGGCTTATCAAATGATAACTGGCTAGGACTTGTGGTTTCTAATGGTTAAGTGTTCCCGACTTGTTAAGTGTTGACATGTTCCTGACTTGGATGAACTTATTATATCTGCGTTTAATATATGCTATGTCTTTAGCAAAAGAAAAAGCTAATCAAGCGCAGGTGATAAAAGTCTAGTCAACACCATAAAATTCAAATAAGTGATGTCTCCCTGCATTGCATTGGTTTATTATAATTGCGGCATGCACAATGCATATGCTCTCATGAAGCAACAAGTGGATGCAAGATAATACAGGTCCTTGTGCGAAAGTGTTCAATGCCCAAATCACTGCAACACCCACAACTCCGCAACGAGCCGCGGCAAAGCCACGCTGCCGAAAGCACCCTTGCCAACCGCCCCCATCGCATGGTCCAAAGCACATTCATGGGACACACCCCCTTTCTGGGTCAGGCTCTATAGTTGACTCACGGCAGTCGTTACCTCAATTGTATCAACATCGCATGCGCCACAAGGAGGGTTGCAATATCTCAAGTGTATCTTCCCCTTTCACCAACTACTTCTCTAACAATGAGGCTAGGGCACCATCATCATTGTACTATTCATTTTCTGAGCCTTCGAAGCTTGACATTTTCCAACCCATTGAAAGGCTGATAGCCTCAACATATTGTAATGGTTGTACTCATGCAAAAAAAAAAAAAAGAGAGAGAGAGAAAAGAAAAGAAAAGAGAAAAAAGAAAAAGAAAAAGAAAAAGAAATGAATGGAAAAATAAGAAGCACCCACAATCACAGCACAACACCTAGGGGTCCTCAAATTAGGTACGTCGGGTGACCTTGGTCGACCGGCTTCGTCCCTAGTCCTCTAGCCTCTCACACTCACCCACAATTGTTCAGGGCACATCAAGGGCAGGACATACCTGGGGAGCTTGTCTCGCCTAGGGTTAGATCTGTCACCCTGACCCACTTGCACCATTTTCTTTTACACTCTGCCTCAGTACCATTGCAATCAGTGTGATACGCACCGCACGATTGGCCATGAAACGTACACCGTACTCATCAAGCAAGTCCAATATTTTCCAACTACTGAAAGTGCGGTGTCCTTGTATTCCATTATGCTACATCGTGCAGTCGCAATGCAAAGGATGTCTTATATACCTTCACGCGTACTCCTCCACGTGGACAACTTTGCCTCATCCACGCATTGTTATGAGAAATTAGCCCACAGTCTTCTAAGTATGTAATATATCTAAGTATGCACGAGCACTCACATAATATTTGCACCGAAGTATATCCACAGTTTGGGTCCTCAAGTACAGGAAAATACTCTCAGCTTGCTTAGAGTTCGACCTGTCTCTCAAACTAATCAAATATGTCTTGTGCACGATAAGAAGACTAGCACTACCCCTTAGGGAGAGATCACATGAGAGGTTTTCAAATTGCAGGTATTGAAGCCTCCAACGAAATTCCAATCGCTCCTTATCAACACTCAACTCTGAATGCTTGTCCTTTACCATCCGACAAGCCCGCAAGGAATCGTCATGCGCAGAATCCCCAACAAACCAATACTTGTGCTGGCCATCCATGCAATCCCCAGCACAGCATGCCCTACCACCAACTCCAACAACCTTCCACCAACCACCTTGGCCACCAATAGGCCCCCAGGACCTTCTGCCACACCACCACCAACACTCCTCCACAGAAACCACAGGCGTCCTTGTCACCCACGTCTTCGGTGCATGCTACAGCCTGCTACCTACGACGGTGAGTGCCATGGGACTGGCACTCGTCTAGGAGGGGGGTAATGTTAACCCCAACATGAAGAAAGCAAAAGGAAGTGGAAAAGACGCAGGGCAAAGGCTGAAAAAAGGTAGCCCGACTGAAGAAAGAAAAGGAGAAAAGGCCAAAAGCGCAAGGGCAACCGTAAAAGTCCAAGGCAAAGGCAAAAGGGGAAATGCGCATTTTAAAGTAAAAAGGCGCACCCTGAAATCTTGTAAAAGAGCGTTGGGCTCTCACCCGTGCAATTTGTAAATGTAGACGGGCGGTGGAAAGGAAGCTAGGAAGATAGAAGGACAATGGGGAAAAGGGCCTAGGCTATGGCCGGCCATGTAAAAAGGGGAAAAGGGGATGACCGCCCAAAAGGGATTTAGGGTTTTGTATATAAAGTTGAAAAGTGAATGAGAAGCTCATTCTTGTGTGTGGCCAAAAGTAGCTCTCCTCTTCTTCTTCTTCTTCTTCTTGTTCTTGCTTGCTTGAGCTTGTGCTTGAGAGAGGGAGTGTGAGAGTGTGAGGGAGTGAGTGTGTGAGGGTGAGGGACCGAGGAGGAGAAGCTCTCCATCTTCTCCTCTCTTCTTCTCTTCTCTTCTCTTCTCTTGTCTTTCTCGCGGCAATGGAGCTTGGAGCTTGGAGCGGGAGGATTGAGCTTGCTTGAAGCTTGCACTTGGATCGTGGAGCTACCAGAGTGCGCGGGAGAGGAGGTAACTCGAACGGCACGGAGGTAAGCTCACTACACCTGTAGATATGGATGGCGCGTCGGCTATGTGAGAGGTAGCCATTAGTGCTCGGCCTGGAACGCTTGAAACAATAAGCGGTCCGAGGGTCTTGGTGGTTGAGTGAAAGCTCCCACAGCTCTGATACCCTTCCAGCAATCTAAACATACAAATGAGTCATTTATTCATAAGGAGGACACTAGTCCTAGTGGAACATCAAACGATGACACTACTCCCTTGAAAGAGTCAGGCCTCTATCCAGAAGCAATCTGTGGGGCATTTATCCGCGAAGTGGAAGGTGAAAGGCAAGTGACATTCTTGGATACTGATGGTATTGAATGTCACCTGAAAGTGGGTCTCAATCTTCCAAAAGAAGAACTAGTGGTCCTGGGAGATCTATTAAAGGATAACTTAGAGGCATTTGCCTGGTCCTATAAGGACCTAAAGGGGATTGATCCCATGGTATGCCAACATCATATTGACCTAGAGCCTCATGCCAAACCTGTAAGGCAAAGACAAAGGTGTATGAATCCTAATTATTCTGCTTTGGTGAAGGTTGAATTATTGAAACTTATTGAAGCCGAGTTCATTTATCCCGTGGCTAATAGTGAATGGGTTTCGCCCATTGTGGTAATACCCAAGAAGAACGGGAAACTTCGAATATGTGTGGACTTTCAGAAGCTGAACTCGAAGATGAAGAAGGATCATTTCCCTATCCCTTTTATAGACCAACTGTTGGACATAGTGGCAAACCATGAGCTGTATTCCCTCTTGGATAGATTCAACGGATATAACCAAGTCCAAATCGCAGAAGAGGACCAATCCAAAACAACCTTCACCACAGAATGGGGGACCTATGCTTATAGAGTGATACCGTTTGGGCACTCTAATGCTCCTGCTACCTTCCAACAAGTAATGATGGTTGCTTTCCAGAATCATCTTCGTGATTTCATTGAGGTGTATCTTGATGACTTTTGTGTCTATAGTTTAATCTGTGAGCACTAGGGACACCTATAGCAATGTTTTGAGAGATGTCAAGAGTATGGGATTTCTCTCAACCCCGAAAAATGTGTCTTTGGTGTCTCATCGAGAGTTCTTATGGGCCATATTGTCTCTGCACAAGGGATTGCCACAGACCCGACGAAGATTGAGAAGATTGCCGTCTTGGCAGCACCAACAAACCTCAAGCAATTGAGAGGATTTCTTGGTCATGTGGGCTACTACAAAAGATTTATTGCACATTTTGCAACCAAGGCAGCCCCTCTACACAAGATCCTAAGAAAAGATGCTTATTTCCTTTGGACTGATGACTGTGTGAAGAAGCCTTTAATACCCTAAAACAGTGCCATCCAAGCACCTATCTTATAGCCTCCTGATTGGACGAAGGAGTTTCATGTGCACACATATGCATTAGTTGAAAGGCTAGGTGTTGTCCTATGTAAAAACGGCCCCTCTAAATTAGATCAACCAATATATTATGCAAGTCAAAAGGTCATTGATAGGGAACGGAACTCCATAGTGACAGAGCTTGAGTGCTTAGCAATGGTGTTTGCACTGAAGAAGTTTCGACACTATCTATTGTCGATGCATTTCAAGTTCTACGTGGATTATGAAGCCATGTCCTTCTTGATGAACAAAGCAGATATCAAAGGACGACTGGATGAGATGGTTGCTCCTATTCCAGGAGTTTGCTTTTGAAGTGGTCACTAAGCCTGGCCATTCCCATATCCTTAGCCGATCATCTATCACGAATCTCTCAAACTGCAAGAGAGGAACATGATGATCCAGACCTTCCTGATGCTTCCTTATTTCTAGTTGAAACAATTACTCCCTGGTATGCAAACATAGCCAACCTCCTGACAACTCAACAATATCCTCCTAGCATCTCAAGCCGTGAGAAGAAGAAGCTTCTGTTAGAATCAACCCCCTACACTTTGCTAGGCGGTGCACTGTACAAGAGCGGCAAAGATGACGTGTTGCAAAGATGTGTTGCAGGATATGAAATCGGCATAGTATTGAAAGCATGCCATGAAAAACCATGTGCTGGACACTTCACAGGAGAAGCGATAGCTAGGAAGGCTCTGTTAGCAGGATACTGGTGGAATGCACATGACTACTGCAAGAGATGTGATGCTTGTCAGTGAATGGGGAAACCCACCAAAAAAAGTGTCATGCCACTGCAACCTATTCTTCCCCTAAAGCCGTTCGAGAAGTGGGGGATTGATTTTGTGGGTCCCATTGATCCACCCACCAGATGGAAGCAAAATAGATACATCTTAGTATGTACAGATTATGTCACAAAGTGGTGTGAAGCTAAAGCTCTAAAGAGGGACGATGGTAACATCATAGCTCTGTTCATGTACGAGAATATTATCACCCGTTTTGGTAGTCCCCTCGAGCTGGTAAGTGACAGAGGTACTAATTTCCTTAACAAAATCATGGAGGAACTGACGAAGCTGTATAAGATCCGCCATCGCAAGTCCATTCCTTACTACCCCTAAAGCCAACGGCCAAGTTGAAGTCACCAATCACATCCTTTGCTCAATCTTGATAAGAACAATTGCCGTACATCGTCGCGACTAGGACGATTGACTTACAGCGGCCCTCTAGGCATATAGAGCCTCCCATAAGGCAGCTATAGGATAGACCCCTTTCCAGCTAGTGTATGGTATAGAAGTCGACTTCCATGTTGAACTGGAATTGCCCTCTTTGCGAGTGGTAGTTAAAGAACGCTTGGGAGATGATGAGTCACTACAACGCCACCTCCTTCACTTGGAATGCTTGGATGAGATACAACGGATGGCTCTACAGTGTATGGAAACCACTCAAGCGCGACGCAAGGCCTATCATGATAGTTTCATCAAGCACAAGGAGTTCCAAGAAGGTGATCTTGTCCTAGCCTATGATTCAAGATTTGGCAAGTTTCCTGGCAAGCTTCAACAATGGTGGATGCGCCCATACAAGGTACTTGTTGTTTGTCAATCCTAATGGCTCTGTTCAAGTGCAAACCATTGATGCCTCTGACGATCCTTTTCTGATCAATGGCTATCGCCTGAAGAAGTACTTTCCTCCCTAGGGATCTTGACAATCACAGTCAACCCGCCCTTTCCCTTTTGGGCGTCACACTGTCCTTTTCTTCGTGCTTTTGATAGCCCTTATGATTCTCCTCATGAGGCGGTCTCGTTCTGCTAGCCCTTCACAAATACCTCCCAACCCTACCTTGTTCTCTTCTCGTCTAATCCAACAACAGTGGTGAGGTTGATCCTAACACATGATATTTCTACCATTCTTTTTATTAACGAAAAAGAAAAAGGGAAAAAAAAGAAAAGGAAAAGAAAAACAAAACAAAACAAACAAATTGTTATGGGAGAAAAGGAAGAAATTCTCTGTCATAATAGGCCTCGTTCCAAGAAAAGGTGGAAATGTCCTTGGGCGGGAAGCTGACTGTGGAAAATGTGGTAACACCCCGCAGTTTAGGATAACTGACTCACCAGCAAAACCTTTCCAGCAAGTGATTTAAAGCCACCTCCCTTGGTATGCTATCTCTGCAATATCAGTCCGGTTGCCCTTCTTAACAAACAATCTTTCTTACAAATCATTGAAGTACCAGACTTGTTGGCTGCCTCCTTGGATACGCCTCGTCTTCAATATCCTGATGACAATAACATCCGACATGATCTTCATCACCAACCCCTTGAGTGATGTGAGCTTTCATCCTAACAAGATGGGGACATGTGTATGGGCTACCCTCTATATCTATAAGAGAGTGAGATAGAGGGTGGGGTGAGTGATCAGCCTTTCCCTTCAAATCAAATAAGAGGCGAGATGTGTGAATGGAGTGTTCCATGCAAGAATGGGCCTCTCAATGCACAACGCACGATCTATTCCTGTGCACTGCACCATAAGGCTCCATGGCCTTCCTTCTTGTACAATCTGTTCCTGTGCACTGCACCATAAGGCTCCCTGGCCTTCCTTCTTGCACTGTATGCCGGCATAGGGCGAGATGCACAGTGGCACCATTAAATGTGCACAAGGCATACAACCTCTGCATAAGTGACAGTGAGGATTACATCAATGGGTTTCATGAATAGTTTGCCCTCCTGGATCTTTCAATAGAGAGTGAGGCAGAGGGTGGGCTAAGTGTGACTAGTGTTTCTTCAATCAAGTATTGAGAGGTGAGGCTTGAGGGACGTTACGACATTTGGAGTTAGGTATGTTTTTGTTTCACTCTGCACCCACAGGATGGGTCTCTGCCATCAGCACACGCCATGTCACTCTGTCCTGTACACTGCACTGCGAGGCTCCCTGGCCTTCCTACTTGCACCTATGCCAGGCGGGTTGGACTCACTAATGCACCATCAACTGTGCACCCTGGCATACTCCCTCTGCCCCACCCCCTTGTCGATTCCTAAACTGGGTGTGAGATCTGGGTTTCCATCAATATTACCTCGAGTGATGTAAGTTATGGGGCAAGTGACTGTTCTCTCATTCCATTTGAGTGCCCATGAGTTGAGTGACTCTCCTTCGTCAACAACGACACCTTCCTTGATTGGCTTCATCAACCAGCTATCTCCATGGGTGCTGCTGCATGGTCCCTACCATGTTGGTTGAACACTGGAGCGAGTCATGGTACCTCCTACAGCAGCTGACTCCAACCCTTCTGTAGCAGTGACGGTTCCTTCGATCGTACGCGAAACGGGCCAAGTCTTTCTAACATTATCCTTATGATTGCAAGTGTTCATTATGTTTTAAGTGTGGAGACGATAGAGTTCAGCCTGTTGACGAGTCCTAGGTTATGTTGCTGCATCTAACCTTGCCCGGTAAGGTCTTAAAGTGTGGGGACGTGTCCCTGCACATATGTTCAGCATATCATTATGGAAATACATCTATTCACCTCCAAATGGAGAAATTTAGTTTCTATGCTCTGATGGGATCCCTGTCCCACTCATCCGTTCTATTTCACCTTGTCCCCAGGGTTGTTCCTTGTCTATTTGCTTTTATCCTTTGTTTTGTCCTTTTTCCATGTAAATGTACCCTATGCTCACTGAGACTCACATCCAACCTTATAGCCTTGTTCATTCCTCCGAATTGGTCGTTTTTCCTTTTTGTACACCCTTGTTCCGACTTATGTTTTATCCGCTATCCCATTTTGAATAGTTTTATGTTTTTCCATGTGAATGCATCCTACGTTCACTGGACCTGATATCTGATGTCATAACCTAGTTTGTCCCTTTGACTAACACACTTTTCCTTTTTACATCCCCTTGTTCTAGCTTATTATTTTTGAGTTATTAATTTTGAAGCAATTCTCACTAATTGGATATATTTCTATGTGAACACATCCTTCTCGCTTCAAAATAGTAATCTAATATACCAGCCATGTCCTATGCCTTCCTGTGGACATATGTCTTTTTTACACCCTATCCTTCCGCTATACGGGTTGTTTGTTATTAATTTTTGTGAGTTCGCATGTCTTTTTTGTGCGTATTTTTGTTCTTTTTACATCTAAACCTACCCTATTCTCTTCAGAACTCCATTTTGACTAGATAACCTTGTCCGGCCACCCTTCCTACATAATTCTCATTTTTTCTTTGCCTTGGTTTGCCCTCTGGATTTTTTGTTATTAATTTTTATTGGTGTTTTTTAACTCCATTTTCTTGTTTTTTCCATGTGAACGCCTCTTAACCCCATCCGAACTGCGATTTGATGTGGAAGCCTTGAATATTTTATGTGTCCTCTTATTTTTTGTTTTTACTGCCCCTTGTTCGGATGCACAGATCCTTCCATATTAATTTTTGAATCTCTTTTCGGGTACAATCTTTGGGTTTTTTCCATGTGAACATGTCTTATCTCCATCGGAATTGTGTTCTGACATGATAAGCATGTCCGGCATGACTTTTTTAACAAATTTTCATTTTCTCACATTTCATTTCGGTGAGCGGATTTTTTGATATTACTTGTCGTATGAATTTTCATACCTCTTTTTTTGTATTTTTCCCATGTAAATGCCTTGACTTGTTCCAGACACCCCGTTGTACTTTTCCCCAGTCTCCCCTTCACTTTTCGGCATAGTTTTCCTATTTACTGCATTGCATTCCAGCTCACAATTTGCATGATATTCAATTTTCTTTGTTTTATTGTGCCCCACGTGCCTCACCTCGCGCATGAACACGCGTGTTTTTGCTTTTACGCATCTCGCAACGCCCCGGTGGCATCTGCGCCTTCCCCATCGCCATCATAGCCCCTACCGCTTCTCGCTACCACTTCTCGCTACTACAACTTTACCCCCCCCCCCCGCCAATTCGACCCCCTCCCTATCTTTTCCCCTCCCTTTCTTTTAATTTACCTTCGCCCTTTGCCCCTCCCCCCTTGTTCGCCCCCCTTCGCGCGCTGCGGTCAACCTTTTGGTGTCGGTGTTGGATGTTCATGTCCACCTTGTTCGTGCGGTAGGGTCTTGCAGCCATTCGTACGCAGTCACACGTATCACCAGCCGTTCATATGCAGTCACAGGTACTTCAAATCCCAAAATCTCTAAAAATACATATAAAATTTAAATATTCATTAAAATTCAATTAAAATCCCAAAACAATAAAGAAAAAATCCTAAAAATTTCTCAATATTTTTGTAAACAATTGAAATATTTTTCAAACTAGAAATCTCAAAAAAATATTTTCAAAAAAATCAAAAATTGAAAATTCTTCTAAAAAATATTAAAAAATTGGTCAAAATTCATTAAAATTATATAAAAATACCGACATAATTTCTAAATTTTTAAAGAAAATTCCATAAACTCCCTTGTACATTTTGAGAATATTTGACCAATTGAAAATGCTTCTCCAAGTGGCCAAAGTATTATTTGGAGACAAAACCCTAATTTTGATATCCAAATTCATTTTAAATCTTAAAGATGAGCTAAATAATGTGAATTAAAGATGGTTACCTTTTTGACACTTGATGCTCATCATTGGTTACTGAAATTTCATATTTACATATTTTTAAATTATTATTCTTTTAAAATACCAAAACATATTTTTTAAAGAAAAATAAAACAAAATTTTAAAAAATAAAAAAAAAATCATAACCATAAATCCTAATCAATTCAACATCCCAACATATCCATCTTTTTGTTTTGGTCATACGTATCATTTGTTTTATTATTTTTGGTCAATGTGTTAGTTGTTTTTTTCGTTTTTCTGTATGACAGGATAACTAGTTTTAGTCGACCTTTTGTCCATTGTGTGGAATATTTGTGGATTGCGCCTTTCCTTTTTTTTTGAGGACGTGCTATCAGACTTTGCAGATAGCCCCACTCATTGCCAGGTTTTTTCTCTTTTTCCCTCTCTCACATTGCACCGTAACACACATGTAATTGTAATAAAATCAATCGACCGTTGCACCCACAAATAAACAAAATACACTTCATTAATTTTTAATTTAAAAGGAACCCAACTATTAATTGTGAAAGGAACCCCGCCATTGCACGAGCACATGGCACAATAATCCACATAATTTTCTAAAATAAATGCACCATGCACGTGCACATGTGCTATAGACACAATTTATTTGTAATTAAAATGAACCCTCTCCATCACGCATGCATGCACTTTGCGCCACAAATCACGTAAGTTGTAACAATGAATTGCATTTTAGAGACCTGCAATCAGTCAAGTCAGTCTAAGTAGGGGTTGGGATTGCGGAATCAACTCACTATGCATTAATGGTTAATTAATAACGAACTGCAATCTAATTTGTACATGGTTAAAATGAATTCAATATTGTTCACCCATCCACATTCACTCCACCATAGGTTTACGCAATGCGTTTACAGGGGTTGGGATTTGTTAAGTCCAAGATGTCAGTCTTATTCATCTGTCTTTATTCTATTGGTCCAAGTCTTGGATTCTATTTGAGTCTGGTCATTGTCTGGGGTACGGTGTGTTTGTGTTTTTATTTTTGATTGCTTGATTACATGGGGTCTTGGGTGCCTGCTTGTTGCATATAGCATGAAGCTTTCGGTCGCATGAGTACATAGGTCATGTCAAATTTTTTTCGTAGGATGTGGATTGTTTGGGAAAGTTTGGTTCAGTCTAGTCTGGTCGTGTGTCCTTTGTTTTGATATTCTTCTCAGTGATGATTTGTCTAAGTTTTGCAGGAAATTTTTCGTCTTTTTCCTTGGTTGTGTGTGTGGGTTTTTTGTTGTAGTTTGAATCAGATCTACCTCTATTCCTCATATTGTCATCTAGCATGTGTCGTTGCATGTGCATGACTATGCTCTTCTCCTGGAGATGGATTGCATTCGCTGTGCTGGTCTTTGTTCTTTTGTGGCTTTGACGTTTTCGCCAGTGGATAACATGATTTGCTACTCCTTCCTGGCATCCTACAAGAACCAATCTAGCTTGGTTTATAACCAACGCTTTTTCTTATCCACAGCCAATATCAGTGATGCGTTGTGTTTGCCTCTTTCAGCGTCTTTTGTCCCTAGTGGAAATCAATTATTGACAGTTGAGGAGATCCTTTCTCTCCTACAGAAAGAAACCTCTATTCCTTTGGTTTTCAGCAAAGTTATCACCAGTTCTGGGGTTTCTGTAGCTCACATCTCCTCCTCGGTATGGAAACAACTTTGCTAATTTCTACAAGACAGGTTCATGTCAAGGAAGCCTGGTTCCAAATGTCTCTCCAAAGAGCTGTTCACTGCTTCTGTTAAGATCCTGAAGGGAGCCAAGTTCAATTGGTGGGCAGCATTCATGCTCGCGAAGATGGATCATCATTTTCAGAGAGTTTGAAAAGGTTAGTGGTGCAGTAATGTCTCCTACGGTGTTTTTCTTTAGAAGATTATCTCCCTTGCACCTCCTCCTAGTGGTGTGCCAATTCCTAATCATGCTCCTTTTCCGAAGCAGCCTCCATCTTCTATTCCAACTCCTCCTCCATTATAGCCCAATTCTAATTCAGAGGATGAGCCCCCTGCTAGATTCTCTTGCAGTAAAAGATTATGTACTAAAGGGCCCTTTAGTCATGTTTCTATTTCAGTTTCTGATTCCCATGCACAAGACTCCATTCCTTTTGTTTCTACCAATTCTCTTCCTTCATTCTTGTCATGTCCTAATCTATTTGCAGCACAAAGGGATGGGTAGTTGGATAAATAGATCCCCGATTCCTTACAAATAATGTTAGTTGGACCTTTACTTCCTTAGCTAGTTTCTAGTACCCAGGCTACATTGGAGACTTCACTTATGACTTGTCTTTAGTCCATTTACAAAGAGCGTATACTTCATTGTAAGACAAATTGGATTCCCTGACTAGTCAATTGAGTAAGGCTTTGGAGGATCTAGCATCTGAGAAAGCCGCCCTCATTGATATTCACAAACAAATGACTGAAGCTACTACCTTGATGGATTCCCAGAAGGCCACCATTCAGAACTTAGAAGCTCAAGTAGTTACCCTGGAAGTAGAGAATGCGTCTTTGACTAAAGAGAAGAATTCTACCCTTGAGGAGATGATTGACTTAGCCAATAGGCTAGGTACTTGTGAGGGTCAGCTACAGTCTTCTCAGGAAACTGTTGAGTCACAGAAGAAGATGATTGCAGAGCTTAATCAGAAGATTGTTACTCTTTCTATTCCTCCACCTCCTGTGGTTTCTTCTGTAGTATCTTCCAACGAGGAGCTTGACTAGTTACAGCAGAAGGCAAAGTTGTGTAATGGTTTTTCTACTATGGTTGAATGCCTTCAACAACGAATGAACTATGTGCAAGATGATTTTACTAGTTATGCTGAGTTGGTGTCACACCTACTGTCTTTCTAGATCAAGTATAATCAGTAACATTTCACCTTGTATATCTCTTTGAGCAATGTGGATTTAGAACCTCCAAAGGATGGGTGGCAAAATTTGTGGTCTGCACATTTGCTAAAGTTTGTGTTTGACGGATTTGTTGATGAGCTAATTTCGCATGAAGTACATTTGTTGTCTTTCATGTATCTTACGGGGCATTTGCAGATTCCTGATGAGGAGGATTTGAATGTTTATGTGGGAGAGGTGTAATCTTATGCAGTGATGTATGTGCACTTAGTTGAGCTCCTGCTAGCAGATAGTTTGAAGCATTATCATGAGTAGACGTCTTGTTGTAGAGGATATGCTTGGCATCTACCTTTGGAGGATGTTGCTTTGGAGCCTCGTTGTCTCAAGGGTGTATTCCACAAATCTGATATCCAGCCTTTGAAAACTCAACAGTTACATCATATTGCTGATCATCCATTATTCACTGATTTTTTTTTTCAAGATCTTGGTTATCATTGTTCTTTTTATCCATTAGATTCCACTGATCTTTTGTCTTATTCTCTTATGTCCTATCATTTTCTGTTGTATATTTCCCTCCTCACTTCCAACCTTGACACTATTCCTCTGTTGTCTTTTACTCCTTCTAATTCCCCTCACATTTGTGTTTTTACTTTTTGTCATTTCATTGCTGATTTGACATCATCGCCTACCCCTTCTGAACCTCCTCCTGTAGCTCCTCTTGCTTCTTCTATTTTCTCTGCAGATTCCCTTCATAAGTTTTTGCTGAATTTTCCATCTCTTCCATCTTCCTTATCTCTTCATTTCCCTTCTTTTTATGATCTATCCTATCCTCCTTTACAATGCTCTCCTCTTATTCCATTCCCCTCTCCTTCCGATTACATTAACCTTCCTCCTCAATCAGTGATGGATACACTAGGGTATGATAGTGACATACTTCATCGACGACAATGGACACTACATGATTCTGTGACACGACTAGTGTTTAACTAGCCTTTCATTCCAAGGTCCTGGGATACCTCTACAGCATGTTCAAACTCTTACCTTCATTTTTCTTGGGCGCATGCTCATCTGAGGATAGCTCTGTACGTCTTGCAGCTCATTTTGTTGGTGTTGTGCCATTCATTCTGAGGATAGCTCTGTACGCATCCATTTTTTAGGGGCATGTGCCATTCATATTACATGGTGTTGTGTCTGCGTGAGTTGTATATGTGGTATATATATATATTGTTTATCTTTGTTGAATGGAGCTAAAGTTGAAGATGGATTGATGAAGAAGATGATGGACTACAAGCCAGCAGAAGATGATGCTGATTCAAAGAAAAATCTTATATCCTTTATGACTTTGTGATTGCTAACAAATTTTTTTAAAAATGGAGATAATATCCAAAAGGGTATTTTCCTTTCGTTGTAGTATTATCAGAGATACAAGTAATAAGTTGGGGTCATGGTTTGGAGTGATTGTTGAAGATACTAAAGAATATCAAATTGAATTCTTTATTGAACTTACATTCTTCTTTTCCTTAGGTCACAAGGATGCTTCCTTTCTAAGTGTGGGGATATGTTGAGAGTGGAAAAAGATTGAAATTTTGACTAATTTTTTTTGTTTTTGAGGTCTGAATGGTTGACTTTTTATGGATTTAGAGTGATGTATGGTTGTTAATGGGAGTGTTTGAGAGTGTTTTGGATGATATTGATTATGTTTTGGAAGTTCATGATGATTTTTAGTGGAAATATGAAGCTCTGTGATGTTCTAATAGGTTCTGTTGAGGTTCTGATTGGTTATGATATCTTATGTATAGCTTCTGTTTTGTTCTGATTTTCTTCTGTATGAAGCATGGATTGATGATTGATGAAGGCTAAAATCTTTTGAAATCTTATTGAATAGTTTTTGATAGTTTGAAATGGTTTTAGTATGAGTTATGAGGATTTGATGTTTTCTGATGACCTTCTATAACCCTTTGTAAACCTTTTGTAGAGCCTCTGTCTCTATTCTGTCTCTACTTTGTTCCTGTTCTATTCTGTTCTGTAGATCTTCTGTAAGTATTCTGTAGGATGTATGTGTGACTTTGGAAAAGTATTCTAACTTTTGGAAATGATGAATCTAAGTTCAAAAGAGCTAAAACAAATGGAAGAAGTAGTTATTGAGAGACTAAAGAGAAGACTGGAGTGACAGAGACAGGAGCAAGATATGAAGGGTTACTGTTGTGGCTCTGGTGCCTCTTCGACATAGACATACCTCTTGGGAGGTGTATCCACGACCTAAGAAGGATTATTGAGAGTCATTATTGAGTATTGCAATGAGGAGATGATGTATTATTGAGAGAGAGAGAGAGAGAGAGAGAGAGAGAGAGAGAGAGAGAGAGAGAGAGAGAGAGAGAGCCAGAGATATATTCTTTTATATTCTTTGTTCTATTGATGGATTCTATGAAGATGTTGAAGATTATGGTTGATTCTATCAAATTCGTGGGAGATATCTACTATGATGTTGCGTTAAGAATTGTCGTTTTCTTTGTTTTGGTCATCAAAAGAATGAAATAAAATCTTGTTGATGTTACAAGATAGATTTTCTTGTAGTAGAATCCCCTTTTCCTTGGTTTTACTCTTGGGGCTCCACCATGGTGTTTGTTGTAAAGAAATTTGGCATTATCTTTTGGCTACTCCTTTTACCTTCTTTGTTGACCATCAAGCCTTGTTATATCTTGTTAATAAACCTTGTGCTTATGGGATGCATCACTCAATGGATCCTTCTACTTTTAGAATTTGACTTCTCCATGGTGGTACATAAAGGAAAGAAACACTACATGGCTAACCATATGTCTTGCATCCCCACAGGAGAAGTTGTTGGACAAGGCATTGTAGACAAACTGCCGGACGTGCATCTATTCAACTTATCCAGCGAAAGAGATTTGTTTAGAGCCGACATGACGCTCTATTGGGTAGATGACATAGTCCAAGTTCTTGAACACAAACTACCTGAACGACCAATAGAAAAGTTCAGACTTAGGCGACTCATCCTAAAGATCCAAGCCTATCAGTTGATAGCATGCCAACTCTATAGGTTGGGGCAAGACGAGGTGCTGTGCAGATGCATGTGTGAGCATGAAATGCATGACAAATTCACGAAAAATTTTGTATAACATATGGCTCTTTTTATAAATATATGTACTCTCTTTTTCAAGAAGAATTCATGTCAAGATGGCAATATGATGGCATGTTTGAATCAACGAAATATACTGATACTTATGAGTGAATATATTTATGGTCTCTTAATTACGATGTACATTGTTAATCATGTTGGTACATTGTTAATCATGTCAATACTAAGAAAATAATGATTTATTAGTTCCTTCTATTGCTACGCCTTTATAGCTATTGTCTTTGTAACTAACTTGGTGGCAGAGGAAAAAGAAAGTAAGTTTCTACTCAAAACAAGCAATGATAGCATGATTGAGGCTTATAGGGAAGCTTAACTTTGGTGGAAACAATGGTGTTGAGACAAGGCTATCTCTAAATAAACTGTTACATGGAATCAAACTAAAGAGGCTCATTATTTGTCCCCTACTTTTGTCAGACGCTCAAAATGAACAAGTTTTTTAACATCAAGCATCTAGGATTGACTTTGGAGGGGTACTACTCTCACTTTTTGACTTTACAAAAGTATGTTCCTCACATGCCAACAATAAAACAACAAGTGGTGTGTTTCTCCCAAGGGTTGAATTTTTCTCTTCATGATCAATTGGAGGCAATGAGACCTATATATTTGGAGGATACTCTAATGAGGACACAGCCTTTAGCCAACTCTTTTTCTAGGACATTTAATAGGCCTAATAATAGATTTCCCTATTCATCGAGTGAACTAAAAATGAAAGTACAATCAAGGCCAAGTAGATGTCACTAATGCTCTACAAAATGAGGGCAATTACAACAATACAAATAGGAACTAGAATAACAAGCCAAGATGTTGGAATGTGATCAGTTGAGACATTTCCATGCTAAATGTCCCAAAAAGGGACTATTGCCAATGCCAACATCCCTCAAAATCCTCCAAGAAATGAAAACTTCCATGATAGAAAACATGGATGTGGGGCTAGGCGGGGCAAGGAGTAGGTCGAGGAGCTAGAAGAAAAGTAGGACGTGGAATTGGAGCCCATACTACATGCGCTATCACAAAATTGAGGAATTGGACCCATCCTTGGAAGATGAATGTGAAAGAGGGTCCATCTATGCATTAGTAATCAAGGTGCTCAACAACAATTTTTTGTAATCCAAACCCCAACTTAAATATCAGGTTATTCCTTTTAAAATACTTATCAACTATTGTGCAACTCATTCATTTATTTTCCCAAGTTTCTCTAAAGAGAGCTAGAATATAGATGGTAAAATTAGCAAATGGAAGGGAAACAATCTCAACTCATGCTATCAATAGAATGTAGTTTCAGTAAGATGGTTAAACCAAAGCAAAAAACTTTTAGGTTATGCCTCTAGGGGTATATGACTATTTATTAGGGATGGATTTGGTTAAATCCCAACCAAGAAATTATTCATTGTGATGAGGGATGAGTCTCATTTAAAATCTTCTAGGTGAAACATTGCAAACACAAGGAAAATCGGGCAAACGAAAAATCTGACTCAAATCTTGAAAGGAATTAGAAAAGGACTCCCAGTTTACCTAATTAAACTGAATAAGATGGAGGATACCAAAGATGAAGATGAGCCCTTATGGCTGATAGGTGAATATGCTAACATCTTTCTAAAGGAGTTGATAGAATTAGCTCCAAAGTGGGAAGTGTTGGGAATAAGGGGCCGCCTTGCTTGCACCCTACATGGGTATGAACATACCCTTTACATGTATTGTACTTTGTTTGATATATCTATATGAAAAACCTAAAGAGATACAAGTAATTTTATCCATAATGATGTGGCATCTCTCTTCTCTCTCAACCTACTACATCTCCATTAAATCTTAGAGAAAGCTCCTTCTCGAATCCTTCACTTCAAACTGGTATCAAAGCAGGACATTTGGAGGAGCTCCCCAACATTGCTTGAGTAGTAGTAGACAATTCAATACCTCCAAGATTGACAGTCATGGCAGCTCATCTACAAGGTATGAGTTGATCTCTTCTTGATCTAGGGATTCATCAAGACTTGCCGAGACCTCATCATGGCATTGTCAAGCATTGCATTGAGCCCATTCAAGTGGGAATTGGTCACAAAATTGGAAGCTATGAATCAATGTGGTTTCAATCTATTTGAACCTAGAAATTTCAATGTGATCAACCTTTGAATGTTATTGCTCTCTCATCTATGTTGATGTATGCCTACTGAGGTTTTGTGTGAAGGCTCTTTGGGAGCCATTCAAGCTACCCAAGCATTAAATAGTGCTCAACTTTGTCACAAAACCCCCAAGCTAATTCATGCTAGGTGTGCCTAATTTCAAGCTCCTACTCCATCACACAACTCATTGTCAGATCATATAGCTCATCTTCTTCATTTTGAAGCTCATTGAGCACTTGGCTTCTTATTTTGAATGCTTAGATGTTGAGAATTGCTTTTTGGCATTGATCCTTGACTTGGCATTGAGCATTGAGCTTCACACCCTCAGTCAATGGCTAGAAATGACAAGTAGACAGGCTATGTTAAATAGGGTAACCCCCCTCCTGATTCATGTGATACTTGTTTATGCACGATTGATGTTGGACACTTTGGGGATGTTTGCCTATTGCTTGGCCATCATTTTGACATTGACTTGAGCATTCATTGGCTCAATTTTGATAGTGATATAGCTACTAGAATACACAAGGCTGAATGCATTTCACAGGGATTATTTTATGCCTAATGCTTATGGCTACCATTTTGAGTATTTTCCACGATGCAGTGATGTCTACCATGGATGCTATGTGCTCAAAGGTGATTATGAAGCTTGGTAATGAGGTTTGTTGGAGAAGCCAAATGGATAGCAAGTGGATGACGGTGTTTTTTTGTCTTTATGATGCCTGGAAGGAAAAGGTGCTGCGCTCTACCTAAGGGGGTGTCTACCTTATTGTGTAGTGTATTGTACTCATGCTGGTGGAATGGGGAGTTGGGTCTAACCACAAGCTAGCCTCGCTGATGTCCCACACTTGAGGACCCCATTTGTGCAAAGGGAGGTGCGGTGCTAGTATCTTAGGGTGACATGTCTAACCATAGGCGAGTGTTACCTCCCTAGGTATGTCCTGCCCTTGATGGGCCCTAAGCGTGAAGTGGGGGAGCAAAAAGAGCTAGGGGGTTAGGAGTGGAGCCAGCCGACCGAAGCCACCGGGTACGCCTAACTTGAGGACCCCTAGGTGTAGTGATCATGCTTTATGTGGTGCTAAGTGCTTGTGGAAGTGAGTTATTTTGTCCATTCCGTGTGTAATGTTCTTCTTGCTTTTCCTTTCATGTTTTTTCTCTTCTCTTTTTTCTTTTTTTTAAAAATATAAATAGTATTACACTAGTAGAACTACAGCCAGTGCCTAATTCTCCTCATCTGATCTAGGCGGAGAAGGGGGTTGGATGGATTTGCTAAAAAAATTGATAGCTTTGCATGTATCCTTTCAGATTCATGTGGACGTGGAGGGAGGTGGTGGAGAGAAAAGGATGATTGCATCTAGTGAACTGGCTGTCGTTCATATCTTTTAGGAGAGCTAGGCAAAAAGAGGGGAGGAGGCTAGCCCTCATCATCAAACGTGCCATGGCACAATTGTTGATGGCATTAGGGTCAAAAAAGAGGGGAGGAAGGCCACGTTCTTGTGGGGTCGGGTCCTGTTAAGTAATAACTTAAGTAACCTAAGATAATTACATGTAGTTACAAAGGCTGGATCGGGGCATGAAGAGAAATCCACAAGGAAACGCATCATGGAATCATCCAAGCTTCCCGAGTCAAAGAGGAGGGCATATTCGAAGGAGGAAGCATTAGAGTTGTAGATGATAGGAAAATCATAACACCCATGGAGGGTGGCAACAAAATCCACACCTACCCTACGAGGGTACACCATGAACGTGGGGTTGTTCCTCTTATAGAGCAGGGTGTTGCAAAAAGCCATCCAGGCAAGCATGCTGATGTCACACACTCGCCTTCTCCAGAGAGGTTGGCAGTTATATCCCTGTACAGTATGTGGTACTTCAAACACCTTGTTTTGCCAAAACTCAGCTTCTTCATTTCCCCAAAGAGTGGGGGTCCTCTCCCTTTCCTCCAGCCACTTCTGTCCCAGTCAGCTGTGCTAGTCGCGATCACCTCCTCCATCACCTTGAGCGGTAGGACCCTCCGCAAGCTATTGGGGATGAGGAAGCTGAAGGTGAATGGGTCTTTTTCTCTTTCTTGCCGCTCCCAAATTACCAGCTCTGTGTGGAATCCAACGGGGATGTCATTAGGGCACAGTGGGAGGGGTGCGGATGGCTGCATGACTGGTTTGGCTCTTAGTTACTTCCTGGTTTCTTCGACTAAATTTCTCCATCTTTTCCTGAGTGGGGCTTGTCTCTCCCCAGAAGGACCAACCTATTGTTGCTCTTGGGAATGCGGTGAGGTTGTTGTGGGATCACCTCTTCTCTGAATCTCCCCATATCGAATTCAAGCTCAGCCTCCTCCCCCTGCTAGTCTTCTTGTTGTGTTCCTTCTTCAAAGCCCATTGCATCAATTTCCTCGGGGGTTAGGCCGACCAGTAGTAGGTACTTTCATTGCTCTTCTAGGCTCAGCCTAACCTCCACAGGTTGGGGTGGCATTTGTATCCCTGCCTATAGAGCTCTGCATGCGATGCTGAGTTTTTTCTGTACCACCTCCAATGACTCCTTTTCTTTCTCCACCAAAGCGAGGCGTCGTGCCAATATCTTCATCCTTTTTTCGTTCTGCACTGCCCATTCCTCTGCTCCCTTGTTCATTTCTTCCATGCTCTCTCCCTGCTTCTATACCAGGGTTACAAGCTTCTGCTCTTGGTCTTTTAGTTCCTTGCTCATGTTCTCTTGCTCTTTCTTTCCCAAGTGTAGCTAATCGGTCATAGACTCGATCTCCTTTTGCTGCTGATCCCTCTTCTTCTTTCTCTCCTCTTCTTTGGCATTCAATTCCTCCATCATTTGCTCAATGTTGGCAGTTTTTGCCTCCAATTCCCCATGTTGCATCAGGAGGAGCTTATACTCTCTCTGCATCTGTACCAATTCCTGATTTTCATCCTCCATCCGCCACTGCTTGTAACTCTCCTCCATGTCCTCCTTGGCCTTTAATTCCTGTTTAAGATCAAAGATCTCTTGTTATTGCATGGCTATTGTGCGGGTCTTTTTGAGCTAAAAAGCAGCTACCGACTCCTTTTCCACCACCAACTCAACCACCACCGTCTTCTTTTCCTCAGCCTTCTCCAGTTGGGAGAGCAGCTCGGCGACATACTCATCGTAATTGGTTGGTGGCGTCATTGTTGTGTGGATTGGAGTGGTCGAGGCCTCCACTTTCTGACGTTTTTGGTCTTGTCTCGACTCAACATCTGCAGCTGGTCTCTTTTGTCCCATGGCCATGGTCTTTGTACTCTTTCCCTGGGCCATTTCTTTATTAATAAAATATTACATCCATGCCAAAAAGTTGGAGACCTCTATGCTGGTGGGGATGCTAAGGGTGAGGGTGGTTGGTTCGGTGGGAGGCACCATGAGGGTAGGGATAGGATGGATAAGGGCCTTGCCTTTGCCTTCAAGGACAACAGGTGGAGTGATTTCTTGTACCTGTGTGTTGGAACTAGGCCCTTCTTCCCCCAGTAGGCTCCAGGCTCCCAGATCATCAGCCTTGCTCTGCTGCTCGATTGACCGGCGTGTAGCTTTGGCCAAGTCCTCCTCCTCCTTCCTTCTTAGTTCCTCTTCTTCCTCGACAACTCTTCTTTGCCTTTCTTCTTCAGTTTTCCTGTACTCTTCCTCCAATTTCTCTTTTTCTTCATGTTCTTTTCTTTTTCTCTTTTCGGCCTCTTGTTTTGACACCTTTTTAGCCTTGTTGACTTCTTCCTTTGCTTTTTCTTCTTCCTGTTTCTTCGTCTTCTCCCTCTCCTCAACCTCCTTGAGGGATTCTCTTTTTTCCTTCTCCAAATCCTCTTTCTCCTTCTTCTGGCCTTCATCCTGCTGCTTTTTCTTTTGTGTCGATTTCTTCTAGGGTTTCTTGGTCTGCTTTTTGCCCGATTGTTTTGATTGTTGCTGCCCTTCCTTATCACTCTCAGTCCTGTCACTAGACCTCTCTTGGTCTTGGCGAGGGGGTGACATGTCAGGTGTTTCTCCTTCTCCTTCTTCTACACCTTGTGTCTCCTTCACTTCCTCTTGGATGAGCGCAATCAAAATGCTTCCATATGCAATGAATGAGACCTTGGACGAGGCCTTTTTTCTTTCTATGGCCTTAGAAGCTGGGGACTCCCCACCTACTGGTGTACTTTCTAAAGCTAGTGCTTTAGCTGCCTGGTCAATGGTGTTGCGTACATATCCGTTCCAGTCGACTTCATGAAAGGTGGGAGTTGCTACATTCTCTAGCATAGGCACACTGATTTGATGCATTAAGGTGTTGTAGCACTGGCTGGAGAAGAGCGCGTATACTAGCTTCGCTTGTAGTCTGGCTTCCACATCAAGTATGTCCTGGATGCTGATGCCGTTATTAGTTAGCACATCCTCCTTTTTCATTTTCAGCATGGCATACACATCCCTCTTCTTCTTTTTCTCTATCTTCAGCTCCAATCCCAACGCCTTCTCCACCAAGGCTCGGTTTAAGTGAACCTGCACCTTTTTAGCATTTTCTCCCCTTCCCACCATGATGGTGCCGCACTCATTGTCAGGGTCATATGTCCTGAGAAACACCACACACTTCGTGTGGTCAGGCTCTTGCATAAATTTCTCAAGGTACTTGGTGAGGTTGCATTGCTTGATGACTCTCTTGGCCGCTTCCTCCTAGCCAACACACCCTATACATTATGAATGGTTCGGAACTTGAGTTAGTTGTAGGCGCGGCTTTCAAGAGTGATGTGGTATTGCGTTCTTTCCTCTTCCATGAACGAAAGTTGGTGAGCACGGTCTTGCTATGACATCTTTTGTTCCTGTCATAATCCCAAGTTTCCATTAGTGCTTTCAAATTAATAATTTGCTAGAAAAGTCATAATTAAAGGGAAAGACTCTATATGTTTATTGAATGAAAGCATTAAAATCCCATCCAATGTAGAATCTTTCCTTCAGACTTTAACTTTTTGCCCTTTATTTCAAAGTTCTCATGCTATTTTTCCTACCTCGCTCGTTGTTTACGTGTTTATGTGTTTCACCTCACCCCTCTCCCCTTCTAGCTCGAGAAGAATCCTTCCTAGGATTGAAGGTTAGGGGGTCAAGGGCATTCTGCAATGGGTCTAGGAGTTATTGGCGTAGGAACCAAGTGTAGAAATCGGGATTGTACTCTAACTAAGCATTGCGGTCTAGATCAAAAGGTCGAGTGCCCACGTGTGTGATGTAAGTGAGAACATATATTAGAAAGTCATCGAAAGCGATGCAACTAGCAATATATAGCTCTTCCTCAGTCAATAGGTGATCAAGGTAAGGGTGCCCTTTGATGTGCTCTTCCAGGGGTCAGCCACGAAGAGTGGTTAACACTCTATACGAGGTTGGTGCAACGTAAGTGGGGTCATACTCTACTGTTTTAATTGCACGGCACTGTTAAGGGTTTGTCATGACTTGGCACTCTTCAACTTCCCATTACAACCTAAGAGTGTACCAGTGCCTCAAGAATGGGGATTCAGTATCAGCAAGTTTTGATAATTCTGCAATTTCTTGGTCGTTGATGGCAGAAGTGGTTCGCTGATCATATGACGTGATGAGGTGCCGTTTGAGGGCTTGCTCTTTAGAGATCTCGCTATTGAGCAATTCAGCAGAAGCGGAGTTAGCTGCTTTTGTGAAGGCAAGTTCAAACTTCTCCCAAGAACAAGGCATCATACGAACTTTGGTTGCAAAAGTTTTGGGCAACAAGCCTAAGTCCAAGTGGTCGTAGCTCAGAGCTAGCTCTTTGAAAGTGGCATCTAGTCATTTAATGCAATCAACCATGTCTTCCCCCGTATCTTTGGCTAGATCTGAGGCCAGTGTCAAAAATTATTTTCGCTCATAGGAGGGTTTAAGTCATGCTAGTGGTTGGGGTTTGATAGCACTAGAGCCTTTGACAACAAATAGTTGTAGTTGTGGGTGTTCTTGATATTGTGGTTGGACCTCTTGGATTAGGGCTAAGTAAGTAGCAGCACATCCGATGGACTGTTGCCTTTAGAATGGATCATTGTAGTCAGATTGGCTCTAGCAGGTGATGGCTCATGTGACGATGTCTATTGTTTGGGCTGATAGGCTTGTTTGACTCTCTTGGGCATTTGCATTAATGCGCTTGATGGATGTGGGTCTGGACAATGCTATGGCTTATGGTTTTTAGGTTCTATGAGACTTGGGGTGATCAAGCTTGAGGGCGGCGTACAAGTGGTGCCTTTGGCCGTGTGGGCTTTATAGATCCACATCCAAGCATTCCCCTTGTGTAGCCTTGTGCATGCAAGAGGGATTTAGGGACCCATTTTTGCTTGATCATGCACCAATTTCTGTGATTGCACCTTGGTTTTCTAGGTTTAGGGCTTTGAGTCTTATGAGGGTGTGTGCGTTGACTCCTAGGTGGCGATTGTGACTGTTTAGGCTTTCATTGAAACCTAGGCTATTGGGCCTTAGCTTTTGCTGCCATGAGCAACAGTTCTTGAGATTTGGAGGGTGGTGGCCGAGCAGTACCCCCCTCCTTAGCTTTGGCTGCTAATACTTCTACCAGTGGCCTTGCTGACTATGGTGAGGTCGCGTAGCTCTTGCTGGAAGCTATAGCAATGCGAACATTGCCTATGGCAAGGTGGATGTGTTGGAGCTCATAATTAATGTTGCAACAAGTTTGCTTTTTGAAGGTTTTCCCTAGCAGTGACTCCGTGCCTGCATCATTGGCATCGGGCAACACATAAAAGATCATTGGTACAGTCTTAGACTCGATAGAAACGACAACCCTGCACTTGCCGAGAGAAGTGCATATGAGCAGCCCCCATATGGGCTTAATTTGGCATTAGTGGGTTGTAATGGTGATTTGCCAAGTTGGGTCCAATGATCGTGAGTCAAGACATTGAAGTCTGCTCCCTCGTCGATCAAGGCATTGAAGGTGCATGTTCACTTGGCAGTGACCATGATGTGCAGGTATGCGGGCTCTACGGCTTCCTCATCCTCCTCATCGACTTTAGTGATTGTGGCTACCCGCACTTTGATAGGTGGTTCCAACATTGGTGGCTCATGCAAAGGATGCGTGGGAGGATAGTACTTCTTAATACGACTGCCATTGAAGAAGCCTATTCCCTCACCGTCTAGAGTCTTGAGCTTGACGTTGCCCATTCGATTGATTTCACAAACTTTGAAAGGTCCAAGACCCCTAAACTTCTTTTTTTGCGAGTGATACCCAGTCCTTGTGCTCAATTTCTTAAATGAATCCCGCTCTCATCAGCTTATCAATCTCTTCCTTGACAGCGTGAGTGTGTTTTGGATTCATTGGGTACAGTCGTTGCTTCACCGACGTTGTGTTTGGTGTCATGTGTATATTATGAGTCACCACACTCGGATCTACCCCTTTAAGCTCTTCCAAGGACCAAGCAAATACGTCTACATACTCTCGCAAGAGAGCGAAAGACTCGTTTCCTCTCCTCGGTCAATTCATTGGCAATGAAGGTTGGTCGGGGTGTCTCCCCTTCGTGGGATAGGTTCACCTCCTTGACCTTGGTTGGTCCCTTGATTGGTTTCTCATCTGCCCGTGCCGTTTGGCCCCCAACAGGAACTCTACCCTATCCCCTTTCTTGAATTTTGTAAATCTTTTAGGGAGGTCCCACAGTTTTCACTGTTCGTCAGTTCGTGTGTCCTTGGATTGTTTCTCCCTTTCCTGCTTCAATCGTCTGCACCTCAGGTGAACGGGTAGGTCCCCCTTGGTGCATCGGGTCTTGGAAGGCCTAGGTATTTCTAGGTCACTATCTGAACTTACCTCCGACTCAAAGTCAAACTCCCCATCTTTGCTAGAAGAGGTGGTCGCAGCTCAGATGGTGATTCTGTCCTAAGCACTGGTGTCGTTCCCGGTTGGGCTAGGCCTGCTTGCTCCAAGTCTATGGCTCCTATGTGTTCTAACTAGGCATGATCACAATCCATGCACATGACCCCTTGCTCTATCCTAAAGTCACTCTTTTTCTGTGGCTTGGAGTATGCCCGTATTTGTTCTATTTCATGTCCCTCAGTGTCATATTCTACGGTATCTATCTCACCCTCACTTTCGTCACACTGAAGAATTGGCAGTCTTTGTACTCGTCATTAGAGTCCTCTGTGTCATACTACTCATCGTCTCCTAGGGCTTGGTATATATCTTGTCATTGATCTGGGACTAGGGCCCAGTTGTACATAAGGTTTAAGTCATGTAGCCTGGTCCATTGCCACTTGGATTCTTCTAAGAGATCCTAGAGTGGCTTGAAGTTTGCTGCTGGATTGTTAGCTAGCTTGTCCGTTAAGCATTCCATAACCCCTTGGAGTGATCTTTTGTTATTTGGCACTTGGAAGGTGACGAACTTAGGGCTCCCATAAAGGGTTCCTGCCATCATGCACACTGGTACGAAGGGTGTGCTGTCAGACTTGTCCATCATCTTGATGGCTTGCTCATATGCCTCATGATCCAAGAACGGAAGGTCGACTGTAGCAAGGACATGCATCCAATCTCGCTCATCCTCTAGGCATGGGACATACTTGGTCAAGGGCCCATAAGACTCCTTGACTTGAGCATTACCTTTGAGCATGGCGGAGATGGCATCTAAGTCGACTAGTGAGGCCTTCCAAGTGTCCATCTCTACCCTCACAACTTCCATTCTGTTGCCTAGGAAGATCAAGACATTACCCCAATCTTCAATAACTCTGGCATTGCGCATCCAGGGTCGGCCTAACAGGATATTGTAGTCTACCCCCTTCATGACTATAAAGTCGACAGAGAACTGAACACTTGCAATTTTCACTCGCCAGTTTTTAAGTACCTCGAATGGCTTCACTCTCATGCTGTTTGCTAATGTGACATTAAATTGAGCAGTCTCGATAGGTGGGTTTCCCCAAGTCTAAAGTACTGCATGGCTCAGTACACTAACCCCGGCTCTCGTGTCTATGATCTCCTTTCTCGTTGTGTCACCTAAGGCTAGGATAGGTAATATTACATGCATCTCGATGCCTTCCCAGAAAGCATTAACATGCAAGGATTTTGGCACAGAGTGCAACGTTAGACTTGGTATTTGTGTTTCTGTATTCTGGTTGTGCAGATTAACAACTTGTTCTCGTGACCCCTCAACCCACTGCTTTAGCTCTTGCCATAGGGTGGGATGTTGCTTAAGCAGGTCTCCCAAGCTTAACGTCACCGGGGTGGTCACTAACTTAGTAAGGAGGTCATTGGTTGCTCATCTCTCTCCTAAATTGGATTGTCCTATCCAATGGCTGTGACTAATTTGCGGGCTTGGAGCATCAAGGCTTGGCCTAATTTGCGGGCTTGTTCTCGTGACCCCTCAACCCACTGCTTCAGGTCTTGCCATAGGGTGGGATGCTGCTTAAGCAGGTCTCCCAAGCTTAACGTCACCCGGGTGGTCACTAACTTAGTAAGGAGGTCATCGGTTGCTCGTCTCTCTCCTAAACTGGATTGTCCTGTCCAATGGCCATGACTAATTTGCGGGCTTGGAGCATCAAGACTAATTTGCAGGCTTGGCCTAAGTGGTGTTGCTTATGGTGCGGTCGCATATCCTAACTTTGGTCGAGGGGGTGAGACTGGCGTGCTTATGGTGGGGAGATCATCGATCTCATCCTCTAGGATGGGCTCAGTGTCCCTTAAGTGCTCTTAGGCCTCTTTCACCCAGTCCTTCACTTTCTCTATGGCTTCTAGCTGGCGCTTCGGATGCGGGTATTCCCCTACCTTGGCACTTCCCTTTTCGACCGTCTTAGGGGCTGAAGTTTCTTCCTCTGCGTCCATGACTTTCTTCCCAATAGGCAGAGTTGTAGCACTCTCAGTTTTTAGTGCAATCTTAGCTTCCGACCTTTTCTTTCTCTGCTTGCGGCTCTTCTTCCCTATCGAGGCTGCATCAAGGTTGCTAGGGCCTGGCAGTGATAAGCCAGCTTGCTGGGCATGGGTCATGACTCGCAATGGGATAGGTATGGCCTCCCCATCGAGGTTCTCGACACTAAATAGCCCCAATGGGATAGATGGTACGTTGGCTGAACTTGAAGAAGGTTTTCACTTTGGGAAATCGACGAAGAGATGGGTAATTCTACACTCAACACACCTTAGGTCAGCTTTGTCTCTCTTCTACTTCTCCCTCTTAGGGAAACGCGACGAGACATGACCTAGGTGACCACAAGTCCAATAGATGATTGGATCCTATGTCTGCCCTCCTAGGCCTCTACCTTGTCTTCTCCCTAATGCTATCACCAGTACTGGTCGATAGTCCATAAGGACTACTTTGCCCTCGTCGTCATGAGAGACATAAGGATATAAGTAAGTCTCTTCCTCATTTGGATCTTCCACATAGTAGACTGGAGCGTCACTTGGTGGATGGGTCACGTAGGGACCAGGCGGTCTAGGTATGCCTGTAGGCTTTATGTCCATCCTAGGAACAGTTAGCTTAATGTCATTAGGCACAGGAAGGGCCAATGGGGCTCCCCTTCTGAAGAGTGGCTAGGGTCTATTCGCTAGGTAAGGCTCGTGGTATGGTTGTGAGTACAGAAGTCTTCTCGACAATTTGCAATGTGCGATGTCATGACTGAACCTGCCGCAGTTAGCGCAAGGTCTCAACCTAGGGTCTTGACACTCGGCTGGCAAGTGGTTTTTGCCACAGTACACACATTGGACATGTGGGTGCGTTGGTCATCTCAACATGTCTTGCAGCTTGGCTATCTCCATCTTGACATCAGCCAAGTCTTGGTTTGTCTCGGTGGCTTTCCCCTTATCTTGGGATGATGGGGCTGGCCGTTCACTAGAGGATGACGCTCTCTCTAAACTCCACGAGTTGGTTTCTTCTGAGTTGGAGCTCCTGGAGCCCTGCTCTTTCAACTGATCGTCAACTCTAGTGGCTTCCTCAAAAATCCTAGCTAGCGCATCCCACAGCAAGCTCGAGTTTCCTGCCAAAGCGTTATACAATTCCTTGTTTTGAGTTTCATCGATGGATACAGTTGAAATTTCTCTTTTAGTTAGTTGTTTGCTTGTAGGGATTCTCTTGAAGAGACTCCTCATGTGGGTTACGTAATCGCAAATGTCATCCTTCTCTCTCTACTTAACATTCATCAGTCGTACTAGCAGGTTATCGGAGTATCCACGCTCGACAAATCTCTTGATGAAGAGATTCTTGAGGCCATTGAAATTGGCTCACTCTCTGTGGCATCTAAGCTTGTATACCAAGTCCTACCCTTATCACCTAAGTAGAGCCCAAACGCTTGAGAGTGCTGAGTCAGGTCGTTGAGGCCGTTGGATTCACAGACTTGCTCGAACTGCTCTACAAAGCTCTATGGATCGTCATGGGGTTGGTACTTGTCAAGTTGCTTTGGAACTATTGGGATTTTAGACTGGCTCTTAGAGCCTTGGGTTGCTCCTAATCCTACCAGCAGTGATGTCACCAATGCTGCGACACTTTGCTCTGCTATAGTGTTGTCTAGCAATCGCTTCATGAGAAGCTCGCTCAACGTTAAGTCTCCTTCTAGAGCCCTCTTGTGAACCGGTTAAGTTCAGCACCTGCTGCACCTCATGCAACTCCGTGCTTTGCCTTTGGCTCCTAGCCTGCTAGTCTCTATTGTATTTGACTATGCTTTGCAATGCCTTGTGGGCTAGCTTTCTCTCTTCTTCTAAGTCTGCGATGATAGCATCTACTGTCTAGCCATAGTGCTCATACCGGGCGTGCACATCGTAGCTACTGACCAGTTGCTGAATGGCTTCTAGGAAAACGCCTAAGTCGAGTTCCTCGTTAGACCCGCGGTTTGAGCTTTCTTCTACTATAGTCGAGTTCTCGTGTTCCACCAAGCTATTGATCAGGTTGAGTAGGTTTGTCAAATCCACTTCGTTGGCGCTACTTGCTTGGTCCTACTTCACGTGTTGATGGTTTGTCTACGTCTTTGGGTTCTCTCTTATTGGTGGGTTCCTTGAGTGGTTTATCTGAGTGAGTTCCTTGACTTATTAAATACAGTCCTCAATTTATCTCCTCTCAATGTGTGTGTTCTTTCTAGTGCACTTGTGCTCAATTAGGCTTTCAACTTGCCTTAAGTGTACTTCAAGTGCGAAAACTCAGGGTGAGTGTGGCAAATAATCTCTAAGCATCTTATGCACTTTCGCTTCGTCTTGAGCTTGATAGGCTTTGTTGATCAAATCTTTGGCCGTCTTGACGGGGTTTAGAGTTTTTCTGTTACATTGACTTGCTCGATTTTGGGTCCAATCAAAGTTTTATGGCTCAGTGGGTTGTCCCCGGGTCTCTAGGTCTCTAGGTCTTGCGACAGCCCACTCGGGCTGCTAAGCGGCTTTGCCTTACGATTTTGTCTATTCCGTGCACCAGAATCAAGTTCTGAGCGTCAGGAGGACTTGCGACAGTTTGAGCTGCTGAGCTCTAGCCGAGTCACGTCAAATTTCTGAAAGTTTGAGACAAATTCACACTTAGCCCAACTAGTTCGAATTGCAGGGCCGAGTTGGGTGACTCGGATGGGCCAAATCACAGTGGTCCAAGGGCCAAACTTTTCACGGGCCGAGGGCCGAGTATCGTCACTCAGAGGGTCGAGGGCTGAGTTGGTCAAGGGGTCGAGGGCCGAGTTGGTCAAGGGGCCGAGTGCTGTCACTCGGACGGGCCGAGTAGACTATGGGCCGAGGGCCGATTAGGGTTTTCGGGTCAAGCAAGCCACCGAATGGAAAGGGCCGAGGGCCGAGTCTAGGACTCAGCCCAAAAATGACCGCTCAAATAGGCCAAACGTGGTGTGACGAATGCTACGCGATGACGATTTTGATCAAATCTCATGATTTAGACAATCACTCCAAGCACAAACTTCTAGATCCTAACTAAGGTGCCAAGGGAAGTGATTGGTATACCTAAGGTGAGCGGTATCAGATGTGACCGTCGAGTGTGCACAAAAGTCACTAGTGCCCAGGTAGCCTTTGACTTTCCAAGAGGATAATGAGCACCACAAGCACAATGTTGCTCATGATAAGGCGAAGTGCTCAATAAAGCAAATGGCAGAGTTGTCTAATAGCCATGAGCAAATCTTTCAACTAGTGCCAAGTCTACCTAGGAGTCCCAAGTCTCCTACACCATCTTTCTCTAAATGGACACAGAAAGCACAATAGCAATCATCAAGGGTAGGTACTCAATTTCAATGTCTATCTCCATCTAAGCTTCCAAATGCCCAAGGGGTGGGACATGACACCACCTTTAGCTCTCAACCTAAGGATATGCTTGTGCAATCCATCGTGACTACCTCAACTAATGCTCAATCTACACAAGTGAATGTGCAAAGGGAAACAAAAGACACGGCCACTTTTGATCTGCTTAAGGGCTTGACACTGTAGTCTACCAATAGTGGCTAGTCCACTGAACTAGATGCTACTACTTCCACTCAAGAATCACAGTAGTCACACTACTTTGGCTGTGACAATGCCCCTTGCGGAATGTGTCATTAACAATTCACCTGCAGAAGAGATGTCGTAACCAACATCCTTGACACCTCTAGCACTACAAAGCACCTAAATCCTAGGCTTGAGGAGAAATATCTCAAAGATTTGGTCAAGGAGATGGCACATTTTACCAATGAACCAGAGATGAAGTGCCAGATGAAGCTTGATCACAAGCTGACAGCCATCACACCTGCATACGTCCATGTGGACATTGGAAGGCCAACATCAGAGCACACAAAGCTCATAACTGAACCTCTAACTTGGGATGAGTAACAACATATTTGCTCCCACTATGTAGCTGTTGTGTTGAAGAAGTCATAAAGGAAATCCCAAAACCCACAGCTAGAGAATTGCGCTTGATACCCTCACTCTATACTGCTCAACGTGAGACAAACAAGGAAAATCTCAAAGCAATTAAAAAAAAAAGGGAAAGGACAAGGTAACTTTGCGCAGAAATGGTACTCCAATCAAAGTTTGGCAGCCAAAATTGGACACCGACTAATGACACTCGCTAAGCAAAGGAAGGCCCTTTTGACATCAATACATGATCCCACGTACGTTTCCCCAACCTCATTATGAGTGTTGGCAATGGTCCATGAGTTTCAGCTTTCTACCACTATCCAAAAACATCCCTTGTAAGATAAACTACTTCTAGAAGAAGATCTACATGTGGCTAGCAGGCTAGTAGGGAGCATGGTTCTTGATGTTAGTGCATATGTCTTCTGCCTCACTCAAGACCTTGCAATCCTAGATCTCTATGCTTCCCATCAATACAACCCTAACTTCTTCAGCTGGTTCCATCCAAGCCTATATGACAAGAAACCTAAACCATCTCTTGGTTCTACACTAGAGTCACCCAAACCTCTTGAGCAAGAGAAAATAGCTCTAAACACAACACCTCCATTGATAAGAAGCAATGGAGGCATGTTCCAACAATGGACAAGAGCCTAGAGCAAATGCTCGACCAGGAGCAACTGCCAATGCAATCGGATGAGGGGAAAAATGAAAGGGAATTGCCTAAAGAGCTAGACTCTCCAAGGGGAGAGGCAGTTCTACCCTCACAATCTACCAAGGGTGTTTAGCAAGTCACAGCTACGTCCCATGAGGACACACTAGAGAAGGAGAATACTGAGGCCCAACCGAGCACATCAATGGCTGATCTAGTTCAAGGTACCGAGTCCTCAAGGCATACACCTCAATTTCCTAAGAAAAAGAGGAGAAAACAACAAAAACAACTGCAGTTGCAAGTGGCGGTAGACGCAAAGAATATTGAGACCAAGGGTGCTGAAGAACTGAGGAATGAAGCATCGAGCCCACCCACAAATAAACCCATTTCCATCTCTCCTAATAGTGGTGAAACCTTAGACACATCCGTGTGTTTTGATAAGTCAAAGCAACCATTACCATCAACAGTTTCTTGCAACACTCAATCCACCGATAACAATAGAACTTGCATTGACCAATCAAGAGTGGATACAACACTGTCACAACAGGTTGACCAGTCACGTCTGAGGAGAACCATGACATAATGGCAGCAAAGCCTAATGAGAAACATGAAAACTCTGAGAACGTGACCAATCTTGCTAATCTAGGCCTGAGCCCCCAGCTATGCTAAAGCCTAGAGAAACTCCTAGAACCTTGCATGAGATAGCAACCAAGCAGGCCTTCATAGAACATAGAAGTGTCACAGAGTGCTTGACTGAGTTGGATGGTAAACTCAAATTATTCACACATGTCTACATCCTTGCAGACATGGGCACATTCCCTGAGGAGTAACTTGAGGAATACTTGCCATGTCCCCTATCGTGGGAAGAGCAAGAATATCTTAACAACCACTACAACACACTCCTACATAAGCGCATGCAACTCATCTATGATGAGGAGGTTGACAAACTACGCTTAACTGTGACATTCAATGAAGCGCTTTGCCAACCAAATCTCTTAGAGATAGAGCAACTAAAGCAACAATCAGAGGGTTGAAGTCGATTTGAAAAATTTTGGTTTGAAAACTGCATTACAATGGCCAAACTAGGAGCCCAAATTATGATAATCTTAGAGGAGTGATTGGGCAAATGGTGGTCTCAAAGAGACCCTATCTATGTGTGTGCCAACTTCCCTTTGAGTAGTACTGATTGCCATTCGAGGTATGGACTTAGGCGGAACTAGCCAAGAAAACTCTCTAGTTGATAAGATTCTCATTGAGGAGGAGCTACATGTTACAAGTAGACTCGGACAAGGTACCATGCTACTTGATGTTGCAAAATATCTATTGTTATTGAGTAAGCTACCATGGGTATTGGATGCCTATGCCACACTCCAATACAAACCCAAGTTCTACAATTGGTTCTTATCTTCATGAAGTGACATCGGTCCATAAATAGATAGTAAATTAGGTAACTATGTACAGATAATACCAACACACACAAGCAATGGTAATCGAGTGCAGGGAGAAAAGTTTGTGTTTGACAGGCTAAGCCCCTAGGGTCCTCCTCTCACCACACGTCCAAAAGTTGTGGGACTGCTCTCGCCTCTAGGTGGAGGGCATATAGTCCTCATGGCCACCATGGCAAGCCTTGACCAACATCTTTGAGGGTGTACATAGGGCAATATCCCTTCTATAAGCTTTCCCCCATTTCCGATCCATCCTATCAGGGACGCGAGCCCTATCCCATTCCATCACAACCAGTCCATGCAACTAGGAGTGAGTAAAAATCTGCTAATTGGTTGGAATATGCCCCACAATCAAGACATGACAAACATCATCATGGGGGCCGTCCCTCTGTACAATGATCACTGCATACCTCACCTCACCCTCCTCGTCATATGCGCTTGATAATCCACTGTTTATTCCCTTCATTGCTCACTCTAAACTCATCTATGATAAGGTTACAACAACGATACCCTTTTTGCTTTAAAGAGTATCCAATAAAAAACATTTTTTAGCCTTTGGGTCAAGCTTCTTTCGTAGCTCATATGCACATCAACATATACAATAGAACCAAACACTTTCAAGTGTGACACATCAGGCTTCTTGCTTGTAAAGCATTCTTTAAGAATTATTCCATGAACTACAATTGTGGGAGTTATATTTATAATATAGATGGTAGTATAAAAAACTTCAAAACAAAAGTATTTTGGCATATTCTTTTCAGCCATCAATGCCCATGCAACTTCTGTAATATGTCAAATTTTCTTTTTTGCAACCCATTTTTTTGCAAAAAGGAAAATTTGACATATCAATGCCCATGCAACTTGTGTAATATGTCAAATTTTCCTTCTTGCAACCCATTTTTTTGTGGGGTGTACTTACAAGTGAACTGTCTCTTTATCCCATGAGACCTCAAAAAGTCACTAAACTCATTAGAGAGGTACCCTTCCTCTCCATCTAACCTCAAGGACTTAAATTTCAAGTATATTTTAGTTTCAATAGTAGCCTTGAAAGTTTTGAAGTGCTCAAATATGTCACTCTTCTGCTTAATGAAATATACCCATAGCTTTCTTGAACAATTATCAGTAATGTGACAAAATATTTTCTGCCACTAAGAGATATACTTTGTGTAGGCTCCCAAACACTTGTATGCACAATATCAAGTATATTTCTACTCACATTTGTATCATGCAAAAAAGGTTGTCATACTTACCAAACTGACATACTTCACATACTTTATGAAATTCTACAACTCTAAAAGTAAGCAACCTTGTAATCAATCCTTTGGAGTGCATTAATTTTAGCATTTTCACATTTTCATATCCAATATGTTTATGCCATATTTCAATGTTTGCAACCACTCTTTTTCCTTTGGCATACATAGCAACATTTATAGCAGGAGTTCTAGTATCTAAAGTGAACATGCGGCCAATTCTACTTCCTTTTGCAACTAACTTGCAATTATCATTAAAAACTTTCACAAAGTAGTTTTTTATATTAAATCGAACCTACAACCCTTGCTCTACCATTTGACCAATAGACACTAAAGTCTTTATGATTGACAAGGGAACCTTTCCAATGTGTGAAATTGGGTGGCATGAATCATCATTCATCTACACATAAAGTAGATTTTGTAAATTCTATATCTCTCCAAACCATTCAACATGATTGGTCATATGATTAGATGCACTTAAATTGATATACCATACATCATCATGTGTCCCATTTTTTGTAATAGCATTTATCATATGCTGTATAACAAATAGATGTTCATTTTTGTCATCATTTGGTTGTGAAGATAATACATAGTTTCCTTACTGCAATTTACCGCTATGGATATAATCTTTCTTAGCATAACAATATGCTACAATATGACCTATTTTTCCACAATAATGACAAATAATACCAGAATTGCCAGAACCTGTATTTTTCCATCCACCTTTTCCTCTCGAGATCCCCCTACCTCTAAAGTTTTCACGGACTCTTGAAACTTGCATTTCATTGAATTGCTAATTTAACTTGTTTTGTTGGTTATCACTAGCACGTTCCATACCATGGCCACTTGAAGAGGATCTATAGTATGACCCCTTCTTAAATTTGAGTAAAATACTTGGACCTATTCACCACTTCTTTCAAATGATTCACCTTGCATGTTGATCTCTTTGATGATCACGAGAGAGATCAACTCATTAAAAACTCGAAATGGTTTCCATACATAGATGGAAGTAACAAATGATTTCCAAGTCTTTTTATGATTGAGACACCCAAAGTAGATAATACTAAATCATATTTTTTTAATGATTAAGACCACCTAAGTCTTTTTATAATTAAGACCACCCAAAGTAGATGATACAAAATCATCATCCTTAGGTATTGTATCAATAACTGCTAATGCATCTACAATGCTTCTCACTTTTAAAACATACTCATTTACAAACATCTTCCCTTTCTTCAAAGTATTCAACTCTTTATTGAGTTGAATATTTCAGGCCTTTGTATTTAGTAAAAACATGTTCTCAATAATTGTCCAAGATACATGTAAAGTTTCTACATCTTTATATGTCCTAATATAGTATTATCAATGATTTTAGATAGCCAAGATGCCATCTTTTTGGCTTTTGCATTCCATTTCTTCCATACTTGTAATTCCTCTATAGTCACAAGGTTCTTGCTCCTTTTCTTCATCTGAAACAAAATCGTAAAGGCCTTTTCTAAAAAGGAAGTTCGTTACATGAAACTTTCATGATGTATAATTGTCCTTGTCTAGCTTCTCAATGATGGATTTTTCATATTTCTCTATCATTTTCACAAAATTAATACATATATCTTGCATTCTATCAATCCCATCTATTTTTGCTCGTGATGGTCTTCGCCCATAGGGCCCACACATATGCCCAACAATCAAAATCTCTTTAACTCCAAAGACAAAATTTTGTCCAGAAAGAGTTAAATACACCTCCTCTAGACGCGTCAAAATCCTCTCACAATCCACAATATGGTCTGCAACAAACTATCTGCATCCATGAGCATCCATCTCTTCATTCTTTTCATCCACTGCACACCCTTTGATTGGAATATCATCCAAGATGGCATTGTCAATTGTGGTATAAAATCCATGAGTACCCTATTCATAGCATTTGCCATGTGTGCCACTAAGTTTGTTACACCCTGTGGAAGAGTGCACATTCGTACTAACCCCAAGGGAGTCTTCATGGTTGTGATATCCTTGCTTTCAATTGCAAGCTAAAATTGATCATAACCTGAGTAAAGATCACCCAAAGAATAGATCTCTTAGCCTGAAAAAGCATTTGCAAATTCATCAACCATAGGACCTGCACCACCTACATTTCTTATGGTCACTTTATTGACCAGTTGCATGTCTTGAATAAATCCCAAAGCCCCATTCTTTTTGGGCATAGTAAACTAACGATTTGAGTACGGGGCTGAAGAAGGCTACAAGATCTTCATGCGAATCTTTTCATTTAGCAAATCCATCAGCTTTGGCAAGTAATCTTTAGGCACTGGAATAGGCCTCAAGTTCCACGGTACATGTGGCACAGTAAATATGACCATAGGAGAGATAAAATTTGGATCCACACAACCTATTTCACTTGGCTGAAATGTAAATGCCTTTCCATGCCTAGCCAACATCCACATAAAAGTCTCTCTTAGTAGGCAAAAGAAACGCTTCTGCACCAACTTTCAATTCCTATAATGTTTCATATGTAAATTGATGACCTATATCTTTAGGATCTCGTAAGCTTGGCTGCCTTGACACTTTTTCATACATATCCTCACTCTCTAGTGGAAGTGGCAAAGAAATTGGTTTCATATTTTTGTCAATTGTCTTATACTTTGTCTTCCCAAGTGGTTCAACCCATTGTAATCCTTCCTACTGAGCAAACAATGCTATAACATCATACATATCCAAAGAACATACTGGCAACACTCTGTTTTCAGCCTCATTTTTTGCATGTATAGTTGTTGAAATTTCAGCCATAGTGTCATTAATATTCAGCCCATAAAAGGTACATGAAATGCCATCATTTTCAGCCAACAACCCCAATGCTCTCAGTTCCTTAGTAGCCCGTTTCATAGATATGCGTTCAGCCTTGCACATAGCTTCCATAGGTTTAAACCAACATGAACTGTTTGCTGTAAACTAAGAATAACCAATAGGAAATACATGCTTCATTTCATCAAGAGGTGAGTACACCCTTTGAATAGCACTACTGTAGCCATGCATTATAGCAGCGCTTAATGAAAATCCAGGTCTTTGAATTCCCTTGCATTTGGAGCCAAAGGAGGCTCTCGAAGTGTATCCCAATTTCTAGGATGATTAACAAAAAAAGAAATTGGATTACTTTTCTCCCATCCTTGCTTCTGACTCTTACATAAGCAGAACCATCATCAAGAACCTTTGTTTCCATACACACTCTTGTAATATAGGGCTATCCCAAAATCACTACATATGAGGAATTATCTTGCACAAAGAAGTGTTGCTCTTCTTGTACATCACCAATTGTTACTTTTACATTAGGATATGCAGCATAAAGCTTTCCTGAAGAATTATTTGCAGTCCTCATATTCCAACCATGATCAGTATCTACAGGCCATGCACCATTTTCATACAATCCATGCTCAATGGCATTTATCTCAGACCCGTGGTCAAGTAAAGCAACACAAGGAGTTTCACGTTCCCCTATTTTCACTACCATTTCAATGGTAGCCCTAGCCCAATGATTTCTTGTGTAGTGACTTCGAGGAATAAATCCTAGAGTCTCTTCCCCATATTGTTGCATATGCCTTACTCCACCATGCATAGTGCTACAAGATAATACATTTTTAGCCACTTTCTTCTCTTTTCCACATGTTGTCCACTGATTAGTAGTATCTTGCATGGATAATCCAGTACTTACTTCATGCTCATATTCAGCCCAAATACCCAACAAGTCAGTTTCCTCTTCAAATTGTAGCAATGCACTAGTGGTATCACCAAGAAACTGACGCTTTCTCTTAATTATGTCAATGATCTTATCATGACATTCTCACTTGGCAATGCCAAGAACATCTCCCAAGGTGAATTCCACCCGAGTGTTTAAGATCTATTCTTTAAGAACATTCTTAAGATCTGTGGTTGTCTCAATGCCAGATTGCAACTTATATCCTGGCTGCTTGCCCTTCTTTTTGCCCTCTTGTTTGTTATCCAATTTTTGCCCCGACTGACCTCTTCCATAACATGCTCGCGAGGTTGCTGATTTGTAACTTTAGGCTGATCCACATTTCTTCTTGTCATTCTTTTAGATGTCTTTGCAATATCTTCATCTCTTTTTTGTTTTTCTTCCACAAGTAGATCCGTGTTTTGTACCTTTACTAAATATGCATACACTGAATATGCATCTACCAGTGATTCCAAACTAGTTATGCCACAATTGTCTTGCCCTGCATGAGAAATTTCACAATCAATAACCTTTCTCTTTTCAGCTGCATGTAAAGCATGTGTCCATATTTCAGCCTTTGGACCAACCATCACTTGGCCATGCATTCTATCCAACTGTAGACCAAAAGTAGAAGCATGTATCACCACATAAGCATTTCGGATAGCCAAGTCTTCCAACAACTTCTGCATACCTCCCTTTCCAAGATTCAAAGCAAGAGGCAATCCCATTTCTTGTACATGGATCTTGCCATATTTCCAAAAGATGAGTTGTCGTGCCAAGGTCTCCTAATAGGCAGCACAATCCTTTCTCTCATGCTGCAAACTGTCACACCACATACATCTTTTTCCTGGCTTAGGGATGTTGCCTATCCCCTTTCCTCTTGTCCTTTTTCATCCAATTTTATAACCTTCAATTGAAGATCCTGCATCCCTTTGACCAATTCATCTAAGACATCTTCCCTAACAGAGGGAACAATAGCAGGTACAGCCATAAGGTTAGCCATAGAAGTAGGTGGCTTATTGGATACATCAACTGTCTTGCTCGTAACAGTGGGCAAGCTAGAGACATGTAGTCTTTCTCTTCTTCTATGTTTCTTAAAAAGTGCAGTAATAGCTTCCTTGACATGTCTCCACTCTATTTTTTCAAACTTGTCTCTGTAGTCAGATCCTCTAGTAAATCATTAAGCTTCTCTTGAAGCTCAAGATTAGCTGCCTGTAGAAACAATTCAATTTTTTGGCTTGCAAGAGCTTGCTGTTTTGCAAGATCCAAATTCTCAAATCAACTTTCAAATTCGCTAGCCAAAAACCCACTCTTGAAAAGTCTTGCACATAATCAAACTGGTATCTTCAATGTAAAATTCTTCCCTTAGTGTCTTCTTGAAAGCTATCCAGTTAGCATCCGGCAAGTATAATTCAGTAATCCGTGCTTTTAGTTCATGTACAATAACAATACAAAATACCGGCTCCATGTAGATTGAGCCACCCCAAAGAATTCCATCTTCTGAGCATAGGTATGTACATATGCAGATACTTTCTATTTGAGCAGATGCTTGCATCACATGTTGTTGTTGCACTTACATAAGCATATTCATATTTTGCACCAACTGTTGCAAAACATCACTGGATATTGTGTGTGAAGGTTCTTCCATCTTGTCTTTTCTTCTTTTGACAACCTTTCATGTTGGGTTCACCAATGTCAGAGGGGTTTTTGTCGAAAGGTGGAATCCACTAGGGATCAGAGGTAGAAGGAAGTAGAGATAGGAGATGGAAGAGAAGAAAGAGAATAGATAAGAGACAAACATGACAAAGACAAAGCACAATGAATTGAATCAATATGTATTGAAAGAATGTGGAATCTTTGCACTACTCAGAAGCAATCTCCAGGCATTAGATCTCCTGGAGCTTCTTTATAGAATAAAATGTGCATCAAAATTATAGCTCCTTCTCTACTACTCGAAACCCAAATCTAATGGCTTCGTTGGCTCTAAAAGGGGGGTAAAACCCTAGGACACCTGATCACGGATCTCCCAGATCACTCCTTCTTCTTTTTCAATTCAAAGTGCAAATTTTTAGCCTATTTACAGCGATCGTGAAGCGCATAATTTGGTCAATCTGTCCTTCTTATGAAAATCCCATAATTGGCTGAAAAAGCAACTAGCTTTTTGCATGCCATCCTAATCTAGAAACTTTTCTAGCTTTTTCAGAATTTTACAATAAATAATATAAAAATAGGCTAAAATTATCCAAAAATCTAGTATTTTTGGATAATCCATGCAACTCACACTAGTACTAATGACTGAGATCACATTGACTCTCTAGATCAATAAAGAAGTTGGATGATGATGCATTCCATGCTTTTTCGCATTGTGTCCGCATAGCATCACGACACCGTTTCAGAGGGCGAGAAGAGGAAGGCCCTGATTCATATTCTCTTCTTATCTTTTCTTCAATCAAGACTTCTTTATGATTGATGTCAGCCAAATGTGCAAAGGTAGAAAAAGAATCTACTTGTTCTTTCCAACCAATTATTCCTCGAATACACTGACTGGAGTTAGTCAAATCATCTTTGGCTACTTTGCCACGTTCCATTTGATCTAATGCTTGCATCCATACTTTAGATTGCACATTAACTTTACATGCTTTCAAATTTGATTTAGTTGGCTCAATTTGTAGCCCATAGGTAGCTGCATCAATTGTTGTGTAGGTATTCTTTATAGCTAAATCTTCTAATATTTTGTTCACTCCACCATTGCCAAAATTTGGCTCTAGTGGAAGATTAGTTTTAGCTACATGAATTTTTCTGTCTTTCCAAAAGATGAGCTTTTGTGCTTCAGCCTCATGGAAGGTAGAACACTCACTCTTGTCATGTTGTTGGCTATCGCACAAAATATAGCGCCTCTTATAGCCTTCTCTCATGGGTCTTTGAGTTGATGATCGTCCTCGTTCTTCAACTTTGACATCTAGCTTCTCCACCTTGGAACTAATTTCTGTGAGATTTAGATGAAGGTCACACATGCTTTTAATGAGTTCATCCATAACAACATTTTTAGAAGGAACAAAAGAAGAAAGAGTCGGTTGATTAGTCAAAGGAATAGGGGATTTTGAAGGTGGAACAAGCTCCAACAATAATGGAGTTGTTGAAGAGCCCAATCTTAGTAGCATCCGCTCTCTTCGAGCAATCATGTTAACTGTATCAGTAATATCTATCCATGTAGTCTTGACTCCTGATTCAAAGGTAGCATCTTCTAGGCAATCAACAAGCTTCTCCTACAGAATGGGATTTGAAGGCTCAAGCAATAATTCAATCTTTTGACCTTCCATACTTTGTTGGATACTTTGTTGGGCTTCAGCATCAAGTTGTCCAAATTTACTTTCAAACTCATGGTATAAAGTTGTTACATATAAACCTTTGTTGGGTTTCTCAACCCAATCAGTGAAACTTTTCTTTGTCATTCAGCGAGAGTCTTCTAAGAAGAATTCTTTGCGTAGGGATTTGTTTGAATGTAGCCCAATCCACATCTCGCTGAAAAAGACCATGGATTCTTTCTTGAAGACCATGCTTGACTAGTTTAGCGGCAAAATAGCGACTCCATGCATGTTGCGGTACACCAAAGAAGAGCATTTTCTCAACATACAAGCGAATGAAAACATAGACATTTTCACCATTAAATTGTTTTAATTCCCGCCCAAATTCCTCTAGGGCCTTGATAGTTGTAGAATCAATCTTCTTTGCGTCTTGCCTTTATTGTTGTTGCTGTAAAATTTGGATTTGTTGTTGTTGAGTCTACAGTAGTATGTGTACCAAACAACTGTTGTAGAGTATCTCCTAAACAACCCCCCATCTTGGAGTTCTCTTATACCGACCTTCATGTTGGGTTCACCAATGTCGTAGCTAATTCTTTGAATATGGCTGAATATATCAGTCCCAAATCAGCCCAAATATCTTCCGAAATTCATCTCTGATGATAGCATGAACTTCTGATGCCAGGAGGCATATTTCACGGTGGATTCCATGCCACGGTGGATTCCGTGAGGTTTTACGGTGGTTTTCGTAAACTTTGATGACCGGGGCTCATACACAAAGTGGACTCTTTATGCGAGAAGTTGATGGGGACACCTGTCCTTTTCATCTCCTGTAATGATTAAGTCATCAACATAGACAACTAAAAAAACATAGCCACTATCTATCTTCTTCACAAACAGACTATGATCAACATCTCCCAATCGGAAACCATGTTGATGTAAATAACTGCTGATGCGAGCATTCCATGCTCTGGGTGCCTGTTTCAACCCATATAATGCCTTTTTCAGTCGACATACATGTGCTGGAAATTCTGGATGTACATAGCCTTCAAGCTGTTCCATGTAAACCTCTTCCTATAATTCTCAATTGACAAAAGCATTCTTTACATCCATCTGCCATAGTTTCCAGCCTCTAGCTGCTGCCAAAGCAATCACAGTTCTAATTGCATCCATCTTTGCTACAGGGCTGAAAGTCTCCTCATAATCAAGACCATACTGCTGCGCATACCCATTTGCAACCAGCCTGGCCTTATATCTTTCCAATGATCCATCTGATTTACATTTTACGAAACGTTTATGAGTTTAGAGTGCGCACTCGTAATAAATTAAGGTTAGGATTTATTTCTAACCATTTGATTTATTTATGTAGCTAAAGACTGCTAGGTATTCACTTTTGTCGGTTTAATTGTATTATTTTACTAACGATTGTGAATGCTTCAGTTGATGTGTAGAAATAGCAGCAGTGGTGGAGGAAAGCATTGGAGGATAGCAAGTATTTGATTTATGTTTTATATTTTGATAGGCGCCACGCCTATATTTTATCATGCCTATTTATTGAGGCATCGATTATTTATTATTATTTTGTATGCGCATGGGCGCACGGTTATGTTATTTCTATTTGGACATTGTATTAGGTGTGCCAGATTCTTTGGGCACCGTCCATTAGCTTTATTCCTATTTTTGTGTAAAAGCAAACTCAAAAGCTAAAAGCTTGCTATTTTGTAATTTGGGCTATTATTTGAGCATGAAGATGGAATATACATAAAATACATGCTTTGTGGAGTGCTCACACAAGGCATGGGGGAGATTGCATCCAATTGGTCTCTTACTCTTGTCGTTCGTGCTTTTTACATTGTAATTTGTGCAAAAAGTAGAGTTCATTGTTCTTGGGGACCTTGTAGCATTCACTACGCAAGCATACAGCGTCTGATCTGCGCACCAGTGGTATCAGAGCGGAGCTGAGATCAAGAGCTTCCAATCGCTATCCATCTTGTGCGAAGGCGGAGCTCTTGGAACGATCGGGCTCTGCGGTCAATCTCGTTGCGAACCGTCGATACAGGCAGACTTCTGGCGATGAAGAACCCCTGTTTCCATCATTGGATTGCGAAGAACCGGGCTACAGAGGACCACTTCCAAATCTCCTTCATCAAGTCGTGGATAAATAGAGATAAGTCATCAATTTCATACTTTTCAAGCTTTAAGCTTTAAAGCTTAGAAAGCTTAAGTGAAGCTTTAAGCTTCCAATTCTCAACGCGAGGTCTTTGAGGACCTCCAAATTTTTTGCGGCATCATAAAAAACGCCCTCCCCCCCCACCACAATCTGCACCGTTTATGCTTATTAAGCTTCAAGCTTAATCAATTAAGCTTAGTCACAGAAGTTCTTCCATCCTGCAAGTCACAAATAACTTCAGGTCACACCCAAATAGACAAGTTCAGCAAGTATCTTCAAGTCAAATTCTGCAAGTCAGTTAAATTGACTAAGTTCTGCAAGTCTATAACTCTGCAAGTCACATAAGTCTGCAACTCTGCAAGTCAGACTAGTCAACTGGAGTCAGAACTGATTTGTGCTCAAAACTCCTAGAATGACTGTTCCTGCGCAGAAACTCCAAACTGCAAAGTTGTTCGTTGGAAGGTATTCTACCCATACACAGGTTTGCTGAAGCATTTTCAGCATATGAAGAAGGATAAAACACAGATTTTTCGAAGATAGACAAAGCTATACCCAAAAACACATAAGCCTTGTATTCCCGGACTTGAGCTACGCTCATCCCGCTAACTTAATTTTGAGTGAGAAAGGTCTTTTGAGTTTTGCAGGATGACGCAACCACATATGGACGATCTTATGTGGCTGAAGACGACCTATCTGAGACTACGATGGAGCAAAAGCTGGACTTAATCATGATGCAATTGGAAGAAGAACGAAGGGCTAGGCAAGCATTGCAAGCTCAACTGGCAAATTTACAAAGAGTGTCTACTGACAAAGAAGAACCTCAAGCTGAAGATCTTATTCGACGTACCATCGACACAACTCTTGAAGCTCAAACCATCCGCAAGGAATCAAAGATAAATAAAAGAAGTTTCAAATTCCATACTTTCAATGGTATACAAGAAGGAAAATCTGTTCTAGCATTCATTAGTCAGTTTGATGACTATTTTCATGAGGAAACCTATGCAGAAAAAGATAAAATCAAGTGTGTCACTAATCATTTAGTAGACAGAGCATCTCTTTGGTGGACTGTAGTACGCAAGAGCATAGATTGTCCTGCTACTTGGGAGGATTTCAAGAAGAAGTTCATGCAGAATTTCCTTCCACCACAACTTCATGAGAAAGCTATTAAGCAATGGGATCTTCTCCAGCAACGGGATCTGAGCCTATTCCTTAGTATACAGAGTGTTTTTGGAATGCATTACTCCAGTTACGCATGCTTGAAGACGTACCTGAGGCGACACACAAGCGAAAGTATATGTCTAGACTCCTTGGGCATTACTATGCTGAAGTTAACATGTTCAAGCCTGCTACCCTTGAAGACGCCATTTCACTAGCTCACGACACTGAAGATAAGCTACGAGGTAGAGACATACGTCCACATCAATTCCAAGCCAATGGTAATTATAGATCTAAACAATTCAATTCCAATTTTAGAAGATTTAATCCAGGTTGTTTCTCTTCATCATCTTTTCGCAAAAATTGGGCAAAACCACCTGCATTACCATCCAATGTCAATCAAAACCCTAAGCCTATTCCACAGCCAAACCCTAATGTACCTAGACTTCCCGCCATTGCAAACAATGTAACCAAAGCCAAGCCAATAGTATGCTATAAATGCCACCAACCTGGACATCTAGTAGCAAATTGTCATTCAAAGAAGCCACTTGCCCATATCAACTACCTTGGAGCAATGGACGAAGACGAACATGAAGATATGCCTGATTTCACTGAAGATGAGGACGACACTACTACTACTTCGGATACTTTACCAGGTGTGCATACTCCACATTCTTTATTGACTATGAAATGTTTGGTGCATGGAAAGGAAAATATTATTTTGCATGATGACGGTAGTACTCATGATTTTATTTCAGCAAAATTAGTAAAAGAATTGAAATTACAGACTGTACCTACGCATTACTGCATCAAAGCTGCATTCTTAAGCACTAGATATAATGGTACACATGAAGTGCAAGATTTAGAGATTCAAATTGGTTCAATACACTGAAAGAAGAAATTTCCTAGTTGTTCCATTACAGTCGAGTGACATTATTTTAGGTATGCCTTGGCGTCACCAGCATAACCCAGATATAGACTATTCCACACACTCAATGAATATTAATTTTCAAGGAAAATATATTACATTATATGGTATGCATGCATCTAATGTTTTTCCACTGCTTTCGCATACTCAAGCTAAACGTGCATTATGCAAGAGTAGTAAATCCTATCTCATTTGGGTGAATGAATTGCAAGTAAAAGAAAGTCATATGCACCCTAGGCATAAAGAATTTCTTGCACATTTTAAGGACTGTTTTGCAGAAGACCTACCACCTGGTTTACCTCCTTCACGTCCAGAAGACCATAAGATAGATTTGATCCCTGGCACACAACCACCTTGCAAAGCACCATATAGGCATAACCAGATAGAGCAAAAAGAAATCCAGAGTCAAGTTGAGGAATTACTAAATAGAGGATTGATTTGACCTAGCAGTTCTCCATTCGGTGCACCTGTTCTGTTAGTTAAGAAAAAGAATAATACCTATCGTATGTGCATTGACTATCGAGCTTTAAACAAGATCACTATAAAGAATAGGTATCCTATTCCTAGAGTTGATGACGTTATGGACAAACTGCAAGGATCTGCTATATTTAGTAAAATAGACCTTAAGTCTGGTTATCATCAGGTAAGACTAGATAAGTCTGACATATTCAAGACTGCATTTAGAACACAGTTTGGTCATTACGAATTTTTAGTGTTGCCATTTGGATTGACTAATGCACCTCCTACGTTTAGTAGAATGATGAACCGTATATTTTTGAAATATAAGTATTGTGTAATTGTCTTCTTTGATGATATTTTGGTGTTTAGTCAAAATGAGAAAGAACATTATGAGCATTTGTCATTGGTTTTTCAGTTATTGAAAGAAAATCAATTGTATGCAAATCCTGAAAAGAGTGAATTCTTTAAAACAAAAATTGAGTATTTAGGTCATATTGTATCATCTAATGGAATTAAAGTTGATCCTAAGAAAATCGATGCAATATTGAATTGGCCTGTACCTATAAATGTGCGTGAGTTACGATCATTCCTTGGTCTTGCTAGTTTCTATAGGAAGTTTGTACGTAATTTTTCCTTACTTGCTTTACCACTAACTAAACTTTTGAAGAAAGGAATTGTTTATCATTGGACCGAAAATCAATAGAAATCCTTTGACTTACTGAAACATGCATTAACCCATGCCCCTGTTCTACAGTTGCCTCATTTTAATAGACCATTCTTTTTAGTAGTGACCGATGCTAGTGGATCAGGAATAGGAGCTGTACTTATGCAAGACAATCATCCTATAGCCTATTGTAGTTGTAAGCTAAAACCCTTTGAACTGAAATATTCCACATATGACAAAGAACTATTAGCAGTTGTATAAGCATTAAGACAGTGGAAACACTACTTAATGGGTTCAAAATTTATGTTTAAGACCGATCAACAAAGTATTAGACATTTACTTAGCCAACCTCAAATCTCTGACTGTCATATCAAATGGGCCTCCTTTATTCAAAGTTTTCATCCTATCATTCAATACCAACCTGGAAAAGAAAATGTAGTGGCTGATGCATTGAGTAGAAGACCTGCCATTCATAATATTTCTGTTATATCTTTTGATTCTTTGATTGCTATGAAAGATACTTATCATGAGGATATTACTTTTCATGCGGATTGGAATAAATTGGTTCAAAATAATTTGATTCCTATTGATTCATTGTCATATAATGATGGATTTATGTTTTATGAAAAGAGATTGTGTGTTACAATTCCATTCCGATCTTTTGTTTTGAATGAAATTCATTGTCCCCTATATCAAGGTTATAGGGGTATCATATCTACTTTACATACGTTAACTAAAGATTTTTATTGGCCGCATATGGATGCTGATGTATCTAACTTTGTTTCTGAATGTTTGATTTGTCAAAGAGTTAAGAGACATCATGGTAAACAATATGGATTACTTATGCCTTTGTCTATTCCATCTAAACCTTGGGAACAAATTTCTATGGATTTCATTACTGGTTTACCTAATACTAAATCTAACCATGATATGATTTGGACAGTTGTAGATAGATTTAGTAAACAAGCATATTTCATTCCATGTAAGAAAACTTTAACAGCATCACAAGCAGCACAATTGTTTTTGAAAACTGTTTTTACTAACCATGGATTGCCAAAAGTTATTATTTCAGATCGTGATTCTAGATTTTGTAACAACTTTTGTATTACTTTGTTTGCTAACCTAGGCACAAAGATTGATTTCTCATCTGCATTTCATCCAGAAACTAATGGACAAACAGAAGCCACTAATAGCACAATTCTAGATCTTTTACGTGCATATACTATCTCTAAACCACAAACATGGGACACACATTTGCATTTATTACATTTTGCATATAACAATACACCACACACATCTACAAAGACAGCACCATTTGAAGTGATTTATGGATATAGATTATCTACACCTGTTGCATCTTTGTCAAATAGAATTCAAAGTGCTGATGAAATTGCTAGTATGCATAACAGTATCTTTGATGAGGTTAAAGATATGATTGCTAAAGCCCAGCAATCATATACCAAACAAGCCAACAAGAAAAGACAAGCAATGAATTTCAAAGTTGATGATTATGTTTGGTTGAGAATAGAAAAACGTAGACTACAAAGTGTAGATAGACATCCAGTTGTGAAATTAGCCCCTAGATTCTATGGACCATTTAGGATCATTCATAAAATTAATGACAATGCATTGAAGTTAGAATTACCACCTCATTGGAAAATTCACAACACATTTCACATTAGTTTATTGAGACCATTTAGAGGCCAATTACTTGTACACCCTGTTTATGAAAACCCACCTTTATTAGAGGAAGAGACTGAAATACTTGAACCAGAAGCTATCATAGACACTGACTTTATGACCACTAGAATTGGCCGAAGGTATTCTAGATATCTAGTTAAATTTAAGAACCATCCTGTAGAGGAAGCACAATGGATGCACGCTAGAGATTTCCCTCGACAAGTACAAATACACATATAACAGGAAAGAAAGGTACTCATAAAGGAGAGATATCACTTGGATTGGCCACAAGAAGCTTCCATCGCAGCAAAGGCTCCTCCAGGCTCCATCAACATTCTACGAATCACGAAACCTGTCCAGCACAACACTTAAAACAAAACCCAATTAAACGCACCCGCACGAGACAGGGAAATGGCCCTCTTGGCCTAATGAAATGAAACAATACTACGCATAACATTCTCCTGGAAACAACTATGATAGATATCAAAGCATACCATTTCCAGGGGAACAGAGGTTCATAGCCCTAAACTAGGTGCATTAAATTATGACCCATCCCTCCTACATATATTACAAGAGGTGTTCGCATCACATGTCATCTAATCAGTCTATGGGTCCAAGATAATAAAGGCAGATGACTCTCACTTACCCTCTGCATCACCCAGATCAACCATCGTCTGCCAAATAGGGCATGTTCAGAAAGCATACCCCACAAACGACCAGGTCCTGTCTCACCATCAATAGATATATCGGGACAAGGGCCACAATTAAAGAAGAGGTCTTCTTCATACGCAAAATTAGCCAATGAATCGGAAAACTAATTCCAATTTCGTGGAATCAGCTGAAAAGACGTTCTATCAAATTCGTCTAGCAGGGCTATGGCAGTATGATGGTACATGCAAAGGATGGGGTTTCGTACCATGTACGTCCCATTGAGTTGATTTAAAACCAACTGAGAGTCCCCTTTCACCAATAACTGGCGGATACCACCCTTCTTTGCAATATTCAAACCCATAATCAGGGCTTTGTATTCTGCCATATTATTGGTAAAATTCACCCCGAGATAAGCAGCTAACTTCATGACAATGCGTCATCGGGGGTCTCGGATGACAACTCCTACACTTCCTTTTTTGGATGCACCCCTGGACGCGCCATCAAAGTACAAGGTGTACGTCCATAAAGGGTTTACATATCCCACCATCCTGCACTCTACTCATAATTATGGTAATCAAAATTCAGCATACTCAACGGGTGGACTGTAGGCTCCATCCCTCCATCATCATTGAATTCAATAGGGATGCTCGTCAACATTTGTAGGCAATGATGGCAGAAGACCTTGATCTCCCAAATAAATGTCCCGCCTTCTTGCTCAGTCACCTTATATCCTTTGCTCCACCAAATGAGCTTTCCCTGATGATACCTCTGTTCTAAATATGGGTGTTCTAAATAAGGGATCAGACGACCCATCAACCTCTATCACTATTTCCTTGCAGATATTTGATCAATCTCGCCTAGACGTGCAAGGTAGTCATAGTATTAGTGCAATCAGAAATAATAAGGTTTAATCTTATTAAGATTAACCTTATTTTTAAATTCTACCCCCTCAAGGTCAGCTAACAAAACTATGGATTTATTCTTTCCTATTCTAACGATCTTATAGGGCCCGTCCCATTTGGGCTCTAGCTTGTTTGGAAATAATTCATATCGTGCGTCATAATACAGAACAAGCTGTCCTTTCTTGAAGGTATATTTCTTGGCTTTGATGTTGTGTAGCTGCTTCATTCGGCGCTTTGCCACTTCTTGGTGCAATAAGCTCTGCAGCTTAAGCTCATCTAAATGTGCCAGTGTCGTCAAGCGCTCAAAAAGTGCGTCTTCATCACTCAAAGAATGATTGATGGCAAACTGAATAGTCGGTAGCTTAGTCTCTAAAGGCAAGACACACTCCTCCCCATATACTAACTTGAACGGGGTATGGCCAGTGGCTCGTTTGAAAGTTGTATTATAGGCCCACACTGCCACGTATAACTTTTTATCCCAATCTCGTTTCTTTTCCGACACAATTTTGGACAAGATGCCCACAAGCTGCTTGTTGGTGCTTTCAACTTGCCCATTGGCTTGCGGGTTATATGGGGTTGTCTTGTTATGCTTGATTTGCCACATCTCTGTTAAACCTTTAATCACCTTATTCAGGAAATGGGTTCCGCGGTCCGACACTAATTCTTTCGGCGGACCAAACCGGCATATTATCTGCTCTAAAAGGAAACTAGCAGTTTCTTTAGCATCATCTTTCCTTGTTGCACGTGCTTCTGACCACTTTGTGAAGTAGTCAGTTGCTACAATGATGTACCTCTTTTGTGTAGTCGACGACGGAGTAATAGGACCCACAAAGTCTATTCCCCACTTCTCAAATGGAAGTATCACCATAATAGGAGTGAGTGGTCGTTTCCTATTCTCTCGACTATCATGTCGTTGACAAATATCGCATCTCTTAACATACGCAAACGCATCTTGGAAGATGGCAGGCCACCAATAACCTACTCTTAAAGCCTTTTGTGCTGTAAGCCGTCCAGCAAAATGGCCACCGCAAGTGGAATCATGGCACTCTTCCAAAATGAATGGCACCTCGTCAAGCATCACACATCGGCGATAGATGTCATCAACCCCTTGCCGATATAATGTACCTGCGATCAAGGCAAACTTTAACGCTTGCTGCTTAATTTTCCTTTTCTCAGCTTTAGATAGTTCGGATCCTATCTCTCCCGTTGATAAATAATGCGTTATTGCAGCATACCAAGAGGGAATAGATGCCGTATCTATTTTAAATAACAACTCCATGTCACTACCTTCAGCTACAGATTCTTTCGGCTCCCCAAAGTCCACAAGACATTCCACGATGCCTTGTAACCTTGGTGGCTTACTATGGATTTCATAATCAAATTCCTACAAAGTGATCAACCACTTTGCTAGACGATCAAGCGGCTACAGCTTATTCATCAATAATCGAAGCCCCTCCGCCTTCGTATAAAGTACGACTTTCTCATAGAGAATATAATGCCTGAATTTCTTGGTCCCAAAGACCATCGCTAGACACAACTTCTCCATGTAAGTATAATTGATTTCGGATACCCCCAGCTTTCGGCTAGCAAAAGCAATCGGGTGGTACCACTTCTCTTCCCAAATTTGGGCTAAACAGCAGCTGATACTATACATGGTGGCTGCTGAGAATATATAGAACACCTCACCTCTTTTAGGTGCTTTTAAAATGGGAGCTCTTGCTAGCTCCTGTTTCACATCCTCGAATGCTACCTTACAAGGGTCACCCCATTCAAACAAACAGCTAAAGGACAATAAATTTGTAAGCGGCAACGTTCTTTCTGCCAAGGCGTTTATGAATCTATGGTAATAACCAACTGAAGACAGAAAGCTATGAACTTCTTTCGGAGTGCGTGGTGGATCCATGGCAACTATAACTTTGACCTTCTCGGGGTCTGTCGCAATTCCAATCGAACTGACCACATGACCCAGCAATAGCCCATAAGGTACTCCAAAAACACACTTCTGTGGGTTTAGGGCGATGCAGAATTGTCTACAGCACTCAAAGCATTTTAAGAAAATGCTCAACTGCCTTCCTCTCACGGTGGCGGCCCCTAAGTCATCAATAAACACCTTCAACTCTTCAGGGGATATGTCACCGAATGTTCTATCTGCTGTTCGTTGCCACGAACGAGGCGCATTGCATAAACCAAAGGCCATCACATGGTACGCAAAAGTACCAAATACAGTAATAAAAGTTGTTTTCAACTTGTCCTCTTTTGCAATTGCCATCTGGTTATATCCTGCAAAGCAATCCATGAACGAATATATCTCCCTACCCGCTAATTGATCCAAAATGGCAACGGGTAGTAGTCCTTAACTGTATGCTTATTCAACTCTCTAAAGTCTACACATAATCGGATTTGATTATTCTTCTTCTTTCTTATCACAACTGACGAACACCATTCCGTGTGTTGCACAGGAAAAATCAAACCCGCTTTTCAAAGCTTCTGTAACTCTTCAAACAGCCCGTCCCTCAGTTCGAAAGGCATATGCCTTACTTTCTGCCTTACAGGACGACTGCCCTCTTTCAACGGAATTGTATGAACAGCAAGACTAGGAGGAATGCCTCTCAACTCATCATAACTCCAGGCAAAGATATCACGGAATTCCTGGATCAGGGCCACATAGTCCTCCCTTTCTGCTGTGCTGAGCATAGAACCTAATTTGATTGGCCGCGAATCATCAAGCGTACCAAGGTCTAGCTCGATAACATCTGCATCTCTTATACTATCTTGGCCCTCTATCGGCTCGTTCAAAGTAATCTGATAGATGTCTTCCGTGGTGGATCCCTCTTTGGACTCATCACTCGATGATGTCTCACTGGCAGATAAATCTTCTAATGTCTCCAATTCTATAGAAGATAGAGGAGCTCTCTCACTCTGCGGGGACTCAGGATAAGCATCAACCACCACACGCTAGGCACCTCTGCCGAATATTAGTCGACCGGCAGGTATATCTACTTGGCAGTCCGCTTGCAAGATCCAAGGTCGTCCGAGTAATGCAAAACTAATCACTCTAAAGTCCAACAGGCATTCTACATTTGCTATAGTGACATGGACCTTAGTAATGCAGCCTTCCGGCTGTCTCAAACTATCATCTGCCATTTTGAGAATTGTGGAGGTATCTTTCTGGATCGCAAGACGCAACCTTTCCATCAGTTCAGAACTCATAATGTTAATAGATGATCCCGTGTCGACAATGGCATAATCTACTAATATCCCATCAATATAGGCTGCAACCCTTGGGCAATGCTTCTCAGCATGCTCAAACCAATCATCACCAACTCGCGCAATACCCAAAGGTTCTACGATATACCTAGTACGTAGGATCTTTCTAAATTCCTTGCGTACTCCTGGGGAAAGCTTAATAAGCTGTAAGAGGTTCACATCCGGCTTGACTTCGCAGAGAGAGCTCACCAAATCGAAATCATGATAATTCGATAGAGCTCACTTTTCACGCCAAACCATCCGCTCTTTAGGTCGCTGAATCAGCTTTATTGCATTTTTCTTAACTTTCACCTTCTTCTTTGGTGATTCCTTATCGGCTTTACTCTCCACGGGCTTCAAAGGTCCCCCTTCCATGGCAGGATCCAAAACTTGTGTCCCTTTGTCGCCTTGTTTAGGGTTTTCGTCGGCAGGCTTATCCTTGTCGGCTTCTCTACCCTTTTGGCCTCTTGTAAGAACAGCTCGCAAATTTGAGGTTTCAGTATCATTAACGCATACAGCCTCAATCAAACTAACCCCACTCCCACTGGGTAGCTCCTCCACTGTAGTCTTTGGTCGTTGAAGTATTTGTTTAGGTCCGTCTTCTCGCTGGGAATCATTTCCTTGGGCATGATGATTAACAGGCCCTGGTTGCCGACTACCTCGCTGAAGGGAACTGATCTTACTCCAGCAAGTAGCTGCTAAATGTCCAGATTTTCCACAAATGTCGCACTTAACATTTGGGCAATTTCTTGGATAGTGTTGCCCACCACACCATTTGTAGCTAAACCTCGAAGGTACACCCTCCTCTGGGTATCTACTTCCTATCAAATTTTGTTGTTTTTTAAGAAAGATGACATCAACGGCTATTTGCCGATACTGCTCTGTAATCATGTCGGTATAATGCTTCATCATGTCCTTAACCTCGCCAAGAACATTGGAAGTACTCGACTCATAGCCTTGGTCATTACCATGTCGTTCCATCGGCCTAACAATTCGATTAGGCACTGGTTGTTGAGCCACAGGCATAGTATTAGAATTTACCGCCTGGCCTCCACCATTTGGAGTCATTTGACTGCCCGTAGGCATCGACATGCTAGGGGGAGCTGGTAATAAAGGGACATTCTGCATCATGTTCCCTCTCCCATTAGGGTTAGCCATCGCTATCCCTTGGCCATTACTGCCATTGGCCATCGCCACATTGTTTCCCAATACTAAACCCATATTCGAATTGCCTCGAGAAGCATAGGCTGCTTGTAGTCGGGATTCCACCTCTTGTGCTCGTGTAATGGCATTATCTATATCCCCCAAGGGGACACTACTCAACTGCAATTGGATATCAAAGTCCAAACCATGTAGGAAATACTGCAATTGGGCAACTGCGGGGATAGGAATAGAGGTGTCCAACTTACGGAAAACTTCTTTTATTTTCTTCGCATAAGCACGAATATCCTCATGTGGTTCTTGGCGGGTCACGTTGAGTACACGTAACCAATATTGTCCACCCCTTTCAGGGGCAAACTCCCTTTGAAAAGCTCCATAAAATGAATCAATATTCAATATGGTTCCGGCTTCTAAACCATGATACCATATGGCAGCTCTTCCTTTGAGAGTCATGTTGAAGAACATCATTAAATGTCCTTCTTCTTGAATGCGACAGTTAAACATCAGCTTTTGAAACTCCCTAATGTGGAGTTCCGCATCTTTCTCAACTAGCCCATTAAAAATGGGTAGCAGGTAACCTAGAGATGGAAAATCCGTCGTTCTTGCTCGAATTGCAATAGGCTGCGCTATGACGAGGATTGGATTTGTACTAGGATTAGGGAACGGTGAGGTTACACCTCCTGCACTTGATGTAGATTGGCTTATGGAAGAAAGGGGAGCACTAGAGCTTCCACCTTCTCCTAACCTACTGCTTGTGGTACTAAGACCACTAGATCCACTCCCTCGTAAGCGTTCAGCACCGCTACGCTTAGGAGAATATCTCCTAAAAATTTCAGCGCGTTGCCTAGCTCTTTCGTCTCTTTCTTGCTTTTGGATTTCTGCTAGATGATGCTTATCGATAAATAACGGATCAATCTCAGTATCATTTGGCATAAACTGCTAGTTGGTCCCTAAACAACCAGGATTCGAGGACCGCCACTTTTAAGTGGCTCCCGGCAGACGCACCACTGATGGAACCTAGAACGGGCTGGCATTGGCTCGTGCACTAGCCGGACCTCTATCTCACGCGCTCAACAATCCCATGGCCTCGCGGCCAGGAGCGTTGATGACATACATTGCCTTCCTAGACATCTTGCGTTTGTATTACGTCGTTTGTAGTCCACTCTTCTCTCACCCACTACTCCTTAGAGGGAGTCCCTTACACATTGCCTAATGGCACAAAGCACAGACATAGGGGGTTCCTCCTATGGCTGAATGCCGTCAACCCTCTGCGACTCTCCTACACCTTGGGGATTGGCCCCTCGATGCATTGCTCAACATATACACATTTCGTACAAAATCCACTCAAGGTACCATTTAATCGTATACAGGAATGTACCATTGTCCTTACTCCTCTTTTCCCTAGACCCCACGACTAGCCTATGGCTTAGGATGTCCTGTCTCTCACTCAACGTGGGTCAAGGTCCCAATGAAAGCAATTGCTGTGTATCCAGGATTTCTGATACCTTTAAATATTTCCATGATTTGTGCATATTGTGGATGCCAAGTGCTCAAATAATTATGAAATCAATATTGTACACATGTGCAAAACATCCTTTCAATGATTTTCAACTACCATTCTTATGCGGCGTTGCACAAACCTAGCACCGAGGAAACCCTCGTGCTACTAGGCTCTTATTTTATAATTATTCACCGACCTATATGGCATGCAAACAAAACCCATAAATCTTTTCATCATTTTACTCCACATTTAGACACATTTTAACCACTCTACCCTCCCATCGATCAAATGTTGCATTGTTGTATGGATTTATAAGGCATTTTACCACATTTTATGTGTAAAAAGCGAGAAAAACACACTAGAACAAGAAGGTGGGGTTGAACTGAGGCAAATCCTCATGCTTCAGTCCCCACAAACATTCACAAACATTGCTCTTAATTTTCATTAATTTTCCGCACCCAAAACGCTTTTTTCCCCTATTTTTAGTGATTTTTCTCTATTTTCCTTGTATTTTTCCTTATTTTCCGCATTATTTTATTACTGAAAATTCAAAATAGGTTATGGGATGTGGCCCTTAGTTCCTTCTTGCAACAAAAATGAAAATTTAGTTGGTGTTTCTATTCATTTTTCCATTTTTATGCCAAAAAACATCATTTTCCCTTGATTTTCCATATTTTACGTGTTTTAGTGTATTATTTTGAACCACAAGATGCATATTTTTCTGATTTTCTGATTATGATCAGCAAGTACTCATGGAAAACATCAACATAAACAATTTTTAGCCCACATGAACAACATTTCATCAATCAAAAGCCATGAAATCTCAAATTTCCTTTGAAAAAATTGAATTACCGCTTATTTGTGTGTTTCGGGTTTCATGTCCATGGCTGCAACTCTGAGAATCAGCAGCACTTCATGCTCAACACGATCACAAATCACCATTTCCAGCCCAGGAAGCAATCCGGACAAGCCTCCATCATTCTTTCTTCTTCCTTCTTCTTCCCACATGAATTCCCCCTTAGAAGAGAGAGAGAGAGGAGAGAGAAAGACTAGATTTGGTTCTCTTCATTTAGTCCACCATTCTATGGGCGAAGGGCGGTGATAAGATCAGCCAAGAAGGAGAAGATCAGCCCCAATGTTTGTTCCATGGGGTACCACAGTCCACAATCATGATGAGAGAGGAGAGAGAGCAAAAAATGCGCCATTTCTTGATCACGCTTTGTCTTCCTTCTCTCTCCACGTTTTTTGATCAAGAGGTGCATAAAATTTTGGGTGGGAGGGTCCAAACTCAAAAGGCATGCTCAAATTTGGCCTCCCAAGTGTCCACCTTTTCATATCTTGACCATTTTGTGGCCATTTCCCAGTCCGGACTCCAAATTGAGCTCTGAAAAATCCTGGACGTCCGGCTTGGCATCCCACATCGGCTAATAGCTCGTGTTAACCCGCACGACTATCTGAAAAATTATAAAAAATCAACAAGTGTCGCTCGGGCACATTTAAAGCACTTTGGTGCTTAAAATCGTCCTAGATCGAGCCGCCGCCTTTGACGGTGAATATTTTTCCCTTGATATTCATAATTTTTAGCTATTTTTAAGCACTTCCCGGCATCTAAATTCCGCTCTCACAAAGGAGAGAAAATGTATATTCACATATGTTGAGGTAGAGTACTTAGGTCACATTGTGAGTCAACATGACATGTAGGCTAACCCCCAAAAGGTGCAGTGTGTTAAGGATTGACCTTACAATCTAATACCACTTCTTTACATGGGTTTCTTTATCTCTCCTTGTTCTATTAGAGATTTATTTACATTTATCCCAACAACTATAGCACCTTTGACTGATTGGCAAAAGAAGGAGGCCTTCTTTTGGGATGCTCTAGCCAACTGTAGCTTCAACCAAGAGAACGAATTGCTTAGTTAGTCCCCCATACTTATTTTTTCAAACTTTTCTAGAGAACTCACATTTCCGTGTGATGCTAGTGGAAGGGATATAGGTGCTATCTTGTTGCAAGAACATGGTGCCATTGTATTTTAAAGTCATAAACTAGATAAAAAAGAGTGTCATATGCATATCCCTAACCAAGAAATGCTAGCCATCCTTCATGCTATCAAGAAGTGGCACCACTATATCTATGGAAATCGGTTTAAAGTGAAAAGTAATCATTGAATGCTCAAGTACTTCCTATCATTACAAAATTTGACTTCTAGAAAAGAAGGTGGATGTCAATCTTACAGGATTACAATATTGAGATTACTCGTACTAGAAGAAATGATAATGTTATGGCTAGTTCATTCTCTCATATGTCGGCATGCAAAGTATCATCTACTTCTTCTGAGCTTCACAATGATTAAATAGAGGAGACTCAAGAGACTTACTTTATTAGTGATGACTTTAGCTCTATCTTTAAGAAATGACAAGAAGGTATCATGGAAGAGAACTCCCATTATCAATTCAAAAGTGGCCTCATATGGTCACATGGTAAGATTGTAATTCCTAATACCTCTCCTTATACACAGAAAATAATGAAATACATGTATTCTTTGCCTATTATTAGTCATTTAGGAATATTTAAGACATATAATAGAATTGCAAATATTCCCTATTAGAAGGACCTATGAAAGGATATCAAGGAATTCATATCTAGATCTATGCCATGCCAACAAAATAAGGACAACACCTTTAATCTCGGGGTTATTGCTACCATTGCCTATCCTTGATTTCATTATGATGTATTTCATTAGTGGATTTCCCATGATCAATAAGAATCAAAATAGTATTTATGTGATAGTGGATTGGCTTACCAAAGAAGCCCAATTTATCCCCACCAAGACATTGTATACTGCATCTCAAGTAGGTAGCTAGTTTATGGAGCATGTATTCAAGATGCATGGGCTTCCACATGTCATTATGCCTGATAGTGATAATAAATTCATGATCATTATTTTTAGGTATTTTTTGGCTCCATGGGAACCAAATTAGCTCCATCTACAATATACCACCCCCAGACAAATGGTGAGATTGAGAGGGTAAACAAGTGGCTTGAGATATAACTGAGAAATTTTTGTCATGTTGGCATTCATTTGGGTGAGTTTTCTTATAATAACTTTGCTCATGTGGGCATTGAAGTATTCATGGTTTCATTTGGTTGAGTTTGCTTATAATAACTCCACTCATACTAGCATTGAAGTATTCATGGTTTCATTTGGCTTAGTTTTCTTATAACAACTCCACTCATGCTGGCATTGGAGTATCTTCCTTTGAGGCCATGTATGGCTATACAATGCCCCTTCCTATAGCCATATTTAGTGAGAAGTTGAACCCCCATGGAAGAGAAGAATTGGATTTCATGTTGAAAGCCCTACTTCAACAATGTAAGTTGAATCTTAGGAAGGCCCAAGAACACATGAATGTCTATGCTAATGAAAAAAGGCATTTCCTTGAGTTTCAAGAAGGTGATTTGGTTTTCCTAAAGGTATCCAAGTCTCAATATTCCACACTAAAGGATGGCTCTAGCAACAAGTTGGAACACTACTATTATGGGTCTTATAAGACAGTTTAAGAGAGTGGGTGACTTGGTCTGTTGTCTCCAATTCTCTCACTCCACTAAGATTCATAATACTTTTCAAGTGAATCAACTAAAACCTTTTATTGGGTCTCCAAAAAACCATTTGGAGGAGTGGCTACCCATAGATCAAGAGAGCATCATCCAATATACTCTTGAGATTGTCTTTGGATAGAGAGAAAAGAAATTGAGAACTTGGTCTATTCAAAAATATATGATTAAACGGTATGGTTTACCTTAAAAAGAAGCCTAATAGAGACCAATAACTATTTTATATTGAGATGGTAAGTTTAGTATGTGTAAACATTAATGTGAAGAAATTCCTAATTAGATGGACATGCATTTCTATACTTCACACATTAGTGGTCATTATGATCCTCACATAGCCACTGACTTATCACTTTATTATATTTGGTTTGTTGCATCTACCTACAACTGGTATAGTTACAACACTAGTCAATTAGTGTAGTCAATTATGCACTATTTGACTTAGCAATAAACTTTCATTTATGTTGTATATCTATACTTTGTATTCATTGTATTATGAGAGAAAAAAGAAAAAAAACTAGTAAGAAAACTTTTTGGTATCCATCTCTCTTCTTTTGTGCTTGAGTGAGCTTTCTCTTGTGTATATGGTGTGTGTTTGGCACAATAGCTCAAGCAACTCTTGTGAGCATGCAATTTTTGATATAGTATTAGAGAAACACCACTTAGAAAGTTTGATTTTGAAGGTTGAAGGCAAGGAGAAAAAGCAAGGATTCAAGAAAGCAAGCAACATGTGACCAGCTCTTGGAATTTTCCCACTCTTTCTCTTGGATAGTGCCTAAAGAGGCAATGGAAGCAAAGCAGAGCAAAAATCTCAGATAGTTGTGAGATTTTACGTGTGGACAAAGCATTGTGTATTCTCAAATTAACCCTTTAGGGATTTATTGTAGATTTTTTGGCCATTTGAGGTTGTTTCATGCCCTGTTTCAAATCCATAAGGTTATGAGTAGACAACAATTTTAGAGAATGCTACGATTTTGGTTGTATCAATCGAAAGTGTGTACACAAGTTATAGATTTTAAATCTGTAAGTTTTGAGATCTTTACCAAGAAGAAAACACAAATTTTATTTGCAAACAAGCACATATTATATAAACTATTGAGTAGTTAGTTAAAAAAAGATTGCTTTTTGTATTTCTATGCACCTATATTGTGAAAGGTTGTAGAAGACTTGCTTGCTATTTTGTATTGATTTTGTGATAATGGTAGAGGATTGTGGAAACCACATCATTAGAAGGTTGAATAAGAATATTTACCAATCATAGAGATTTCCTTGATAAACTTTCTTATTGGAAAATACCTCTATTAGTTCATTTTAGGTGAAGAAAAGGAACTAGAGCAAAGCAATCTTGTGACTACAAAAGAATGAAAGGGGTGGAAATAATGAAATTCAAAAGGTACAAAATATTAGACTGTGATACGGAGTATGTTGGTGATAACTAGTAAAATAGATTAAATAAATAAACACAATATTAGTGAGTTTGGGAATCTCCCAATTCCCATTTTTTGAATACTAAAAAGGTGGCACTCGGATAATATGCCCATAAGTTTCTCAAACCTATATGATGTGACCTATCATTGGAAAGCACTTGAAAAATGGATTATATTGAGCTATAGAGCACTCAATTTGGAGTTATAGTGTTCAAGTTATTATAAATCTAAAGATTTGACCATGTGTCCCAAACTTATGGGAAATTCCCATATTCCCCAATATAGTGTTAATAGTTTGTTGAAATGCAAGTTTCAAGAGCTTGTGGCAACTTTAGAGATAGGGAAAGATCTAGAGGAAGAGATGGATGACAAAACTGAGGTTCTAGAAAATTTGGCATTGTTTCTCGTGATTGTGGTAAAATAAGTCATATAGCTATTTGGTGTTATGCTAACAAAGATGATATCCACAATGGTAAATTGCAACAAGGAAACTATATATCATATTCATGATAGAATGAAGACAAAAATGAGCATCTCCTTGTTATGTAGCATATGATGAATGTTATTACAGGAAAGGGGATGCACGATGGTGTATGTTATCTTGATTCAAGTGTATAATCATGTAACCAACCATGTTGAATGGTTTATAGAGATACAAGATTTATAAAATCTAGGTTATGTGTAGACAAGTGATGATTCATGCTACCCAATTTCACATATTGAAAACGTTTCATTGTCCTTACATGATGGCTAGACAAAGAGTCTATCAAATGTATTAGATATGCCATCTATTACAAAGAATATAGTATTTGTTAATCAAATGACAAAGCAAGGGATGTAGGTTCGATTTAATGAAAAATGTTATTTTATTAAAGATTTTAATGATGAGAATAGGTTGGTTGCAAAAGGAAATAGATTTGGTTGCATGTTTACTTTAGATATTGGAATTCATATTATGAATGATGCTATATATCCTAAAGAAAAAGAAGTGCTTCTAGACATCGAAATATGGTATAAATGTATTGGACATGCAAATGTACAAACATTGAAATTAATGTAGTCCAAATGGTTGGTTATAAGGTTGCTTGCTTTTAGAGTTGTAGAATTTCATAAAGTATGTGAAGCATATTAGTTTGGTAAGCAGGCACAACAACCCTTTCTTGCATGATAGAGACATCAACAAAAACATACATGATATTATGCATATAGGTGTTTGGGGGCCTACATAGAACATCCCTTGGTGGTAGCAAATATTTTTTCATGTTTATTAATAATTATTCAAGAAATGTTCATGTGTCTTTCATGAAAGAAAAGAGTGATGTGCTTGAGCACTTCAAAACTTTCAAAGCTATTGGGATAAATACATAGTCAACTTGTAGGTACATCCCATAGTAAAATGGGTTTGCAAAAAGTAAGAATAGGCACATTGTAGAACTTGCATATGCATTGATGTGACTAAAAAGAATCTAGATAATATTTTTGGTTTGAAGCTATCCATAATGTTATCATATGAATAGAACTCCCACAATTCTAGTTCATGAAATGACTCTCGAATAATACTTTATAGTTAAGAAGCACGATGCATCACACTTGAAAGTGTTTGGTTGTGTTGCATATGTTCATGTGCTAGATGAGCTATGAAAGAAGCTTGATCTAAAGGTTGAAAAACATATGCTCATTATGCATCTAGTGGTGATGCATGATGATGATTATAATAGTCAAGTATATAAAGAAAATCAAGAATTATTGAGCATTAGTCAATCAAAAACATCATTTGAAAGTGGTTGAGGATGTTGAACCCACTTTTTTGGAGGATACTATTGGTTATGCTTATTACGATGCATCAATGGATGAGGAGATGGCTGCATTAGAGGTCTACAAGACTTTGGAATCTAGCACCATTGCCTAGGATAAGAAAGTTATTGGTTGTAATTGAGTATATAAAATTAAGCACAATGTAGATAGTTCTATTAGCATGTAATGCTAGGCTGGTTACAAAAGGCTATGCTCAAACATATGGCATAGATTATGAAGAAACATTCAGTCCAGTTCTAGGATGGCAACTTTTAGGTGTGTGCTTGCTTTGGTAGTAGCCAAAGTTCGAGTTTGCAACAAATGGATGTAAAGAATACCTTCTTGCATGGAAAATTAAAAGAAGAGATATATATTGTGAAGAAAATGAGGATCAGTGAGATGAAGAAGAGAAATGTGTTGCTTAAGAAGCATGAGAAGGGGAGCTCAAGTATAGGAAAAAGGTGTTGCTTATTAAGTTGCTCAAAGTACAGTTGGTACACTCTCATCTACTGAGAGTGAACTTTGTCCATGTTTATATAGCCTCTAAGTGAGCTAGGGTTAGGGTTTTCCCTATCCTCTAGTGTATTGACACCTTACCCCCCATGCACCCTTGCTTACATAGAACTCTCAGGATATACTTCTAACAGCCCCTATAAATGCTAAAAGGACATTTGATTACATAACATGGAAATTGTTGAGAATCAGCAATCACACTCAAACAGCCTCTTTGTATGGAGTCTCAGGGTCAAGGACATGCAGGCTAACTTATCCCATATGCACAATGGTGCCTATTGCAGTTTCCTACTTTCCTATAAAGCATTGTACTTGCTTCCTTTCTTAATGTAATGATAGTACTCTTTTCATTTCAGTAAAGTGTCAATGTCATTGTCCACATACACAAGATTGTGTTTATGAGTCCAAGTCTCAATCTTGGAACCTAATTCACTTGTGTAACAAACAGTGTCCATTCCATCATGAGTCTACACTTCTCCTTCCATCCTCCATAGCTTCCGATTATGTCATGCTCTAGATCCCGCATTTCTAACATGGTATCAGAGCCCACTTGGGCATGGCATTGCTTCTCCAGCCTCTCTTGATTCTTCTGAACCTCCATCCAGCTCAGTGTCAGTGTATGACTTCTTTTCTCAACTCTACTCTCACTGAAGCTTCCATGGCAGCCATAGCCAACAGCACCCTGTCAGATTGAACTGCTTATATCTCACTCCACAGGTCAAATCTCTTGGAGCTTCCTTCTGGAAAAGTATTCCCCAACTCATAAAGCTTCCCTGTATCACATCAATCCAGGACATTGGACCATCTGGAGCTCAGCATTGTGAAAATCCCCAATCTCTGCTCTGTGTCTGCCATAGCCAGACAGGACCTACCTTGCTTGGAGCTTCCATAACTCTTCAACCAGGCCATTTCAGCCCACGATTTCTTCTGGAGAGTTGTTCCTCTGCTCAAGGCGTTTCATCTTGGCACAATAATCGATGACATTGCTGCTCCTTGGCTCCATCATTGCAGAAATTGACTGTCGCTGTCCAGATCTGCACCGATTCTGTTCGTGGCCTCTGCGTGCGCCGTACAGCCCGCGATCTGCACAATATCCATGGGGCTTTGGTAGCCCATGACATAAGCTTCCTAGATATGTAAAAATTTTTGAAAATGATGCACTGTAGCTCCTGCAATAAGCAAAAAACCAGGCCCCTGTCTCAGAAACCCTAATTCCACCATAGCCAAAAGCTTCAAAATCTTGATATTTTTCACTGTTTCTCTCACTGAAGTTATCAACAGTGATTTTAATCACTGAGCAATACTCTCTGAAGTTCGTTAAAGTACTGTCACTCAGATCTGAAGACATCAGCATCAAATCAAGAAGGGGAAGATCACTTGGAGTAAAAGACTTTTGCAGATTTGGTATTCATTGACACTCAGTTAGTGCTTTTTAGCACTTGTGTCTCTCAATCAATTCTTCTGTTGCTCAAATCTAATAAAGTCTGAAGTTGATTTGCTACTGTTCCCGTAAATCTAACATGGGCAAAGACTCGCCAAATGCTCGATTCAAAGGAGTCGGATTCCACACTTGGCAAACCCGCATCAAGCTCATCCTGATAAAGAAGGGTCTCTGGGCCATCACAAATGGCAAAGAGAAGAAACCACGGGACGCGGACCTTGCAACTACTTGGCAAAAGAATGATGACAGAGCCCAGGCCATTATCAAATTGGAGCTAGATGACAGTTATATCCATCACGTGGATAACTGTGAGACCTCACAGGATACATGGAAAAGACTTGACACCCTGTTCGGTGCACAATCTAAATCATCAAAGTATGGTCTCCTAATTGAATTCTTCAGGCTTGAAATGAAGTCCAGCACATCACTTGCCACACATCTTAATTACATGGAAGGACTCCTAACCCAACTTGCAGGAATCAACATTAAAATGGATGAAGATGTTTGCATCGGTGTTCTACTTAAGAGCTTGCCTCCTGAATATAATAACGTATTAACAACTTTAATCAACATGCCAAATCCTGAACTTGTTGATATCCAGGCATCACTGTTAGAAGAAGAAAAGAAGCTAAAAACTAAAGAAGAACCAAGTACCTCTAGAGATGAGCATGCATTATATGTTGGCAACAGGTACAAAGGCAAGAAAGATCAGCTCTTTTGTGACTTCTGCAAAAGGACCGGACACACCGAGAAGTTTTGCCACGCAAGAAAGAGATCCCAAAAGGCCTATCTAGTCACAGTCAAAGAAGAAGAAGAAAATGAAGCAAAGGAAGAAGAAGATGAAGATCACCAGGATCGGAAGGACAAGACTCATCAGTCCTTGTACTCTCATAATTCTGATAGACTGTTTTAATAGCCTTGTATTTTTCCTTGCCCTAATGCTTCCTGCCATAAGCTATGTAAACTCCTTATGTAACGTGGTATTACAGTCCCTGTACACTTTGTGAGGCCCCTGTTACAGCCTCTGGATGTCCACCATGTTTATGGTACCCACACTTAGCTTTTTCTGCGACAGCCTCTGGTGTTTTGCCATGTCTGTGGTATACCCACACTTTGCAGGTGGTTCTCATTACAGCCTCTACACACTTTGTGCCTTTTCTAGTTGTGATTGAGGAGGGGTGTTGAGAATCAGCAATCACACTCAAACAGCCTCTTTGTATGGAGTCTTAGGGTCAAGGATATGCAGGCTAACTTATCCCATATGCACAATGGTGCCTACTACAGTTTCCTACTTTCCTATAAAGCATTGTACTTGCTTCCTTTCTTAATGTAATGATAGTACTCTTTTCATTTCAGTAAAGTGTCAATGTCATTGTCCACATACACAAGATTGTGTTTATGAGTCCAAGTCTCAATCTTGGAACCTAATTCACTTGTGTAACAAACAGTGTCCATTCCATCATGAGTCTACACTTCTCCTTCCATCCTCCATAGCTTCCGGTTATGTCATGCTCTAGATCCCGCATTTCTAACAGAAATCCCCCCCTCCCCCTCAATCAATCAGTGGGATGCCTTTATAGAGTAGACTACAAGAATGTTTATCATTAGTAGGAAGATGATACAAATGATACTAGAAAAGGTGGTCATCAAGTGCTTTGGAGACATAGTTGGCCTCCAATTCTTTTGTTGCTCCAATGGAGTTAGGACATTTACTGGTGATATGTCTTGTTTGCTTACATTTGTTGCACTTCATCTTGTTGGGATATTCTTTTCAGTAGTTGCTTACAATATGTCCCTTTTCAATGCAAAAGGAACATTTAGTAGAAATGATATGAACTAAGAGTTAATCATGGGCTGTTGAGATAAATGTTGTACTAGTGCTACTTTTCTTTTGATTTCTTTTTTCCTCATCCAAACAAGATTGAATGACATCTTCAAGTGTAGGATTTGGTTTATTTGTCAGAAATAATTGTGACTTTTGAGGCTATTTTTGTTGTAATTGAGGAGAGGTAAATTGTACTTACTAGAGTTGGGAAGACTTTCCTTACAACCTTTAAAAGTATTGTGATGACATCTTCTTTAGCAACTTGAGCTTTGACTGAAGCTAGTTGGGCCATTAGCCCCTTCATGTGGGAAATAAAATTTCCCAAGTCTTCTCCTTGCTTGTCTTCCATGCTGAAGAATTCTATTTTGAGGAAGATTTTAGAATTCTTTCCTCTTGCACCATACAATTTCCAAGCTCCTCCTACTTCTGTTTGTAGTTGCAAGTTGATTAATGTGATGGATTAAGGATTTAACCAAGTACAAAATAATAATAGCTTGGGCTATTTCATCATCTTTTACATTTGTAGGGTTGGATGGGTCAATGGGCTTGGTCCATTTCATGAAGGGCTAGTGACCCCTTGAAAATAGACAAGATGGGAGAGAGGTGAAGCACCCAAGAGCATATACATATAAAAGAAATGGAGACTTGAGCACATAGAGAGATAGAGATGAAATCTTCTTATTTTTCTTTCTTATTATTCCTCCCAAAAGAACTAAGTCGACAACATGTTAAAACACAAATATGAAAGTACCACAACATATGTACATGTGGTCACTAAGTGTAAACCAACTAGGAAAGAAGAGGTTGCACAATAAATGTGCCATAACCAAGGATAGACTATGTGGATGTAGTCTAGCTATAGAATCAATGGTGTGTCCTCATGTCAATCACTTAAGACACTAGTGAATAATATCGTAACACATCATCAAGGCACGTAATGGATGTGAGATCATGTAAATCTCAACATCTTAGCACTCCTCCTCAAGCTCAAATCATGAGCTTGTGAACTCCAAGCGTAGTCCTAATGTGTTGAATCTTCTCAACTCCTAAGGCCTTGGTGAAAATGTAAGTAGCTTAACTCTTTGTGTTGACATAAGCCAAGTCAATATTACTTACTAGAACCCACTCTTGAATGAACTGGTAATGGACCTCTATATGTTTGGTCCGCAGATGATATACTAGGTTTCTAGCCAATTGACTGCTACCAAGTTTATCATAGTAAATGATAATCATCTTATCCACCTACATCTCCAAAGCACCAAGTAACTTGTGTAACTAGAAAAGGCAACTGTTGGTTGTTTTTGTTGCTCCAAGTAATCTCAAAGGGCAACATAAAGGCATTGGTAGATCTCTGGTTTGAAATACTACTATCCCATTTTGCATTTATGTAACCATGTAACTCTAATGGTACACATGCATCATAGAACAATGCATAGTCCAATGTGGACTTGGACATAGTGCAGTGTGCACCACACTGCATTGAAACGTGGTTTTTGTGGAAGCTGCATAAATTGATACCAAACAAATTATGTAGTTTAGGTCTTGGCCTATGATCATGAGATAGATAAGGTGCCCACAATCATTCGATACATAGTGACATCCTCAATCAAGTCACCCTCAAGTGCACTAAGCTTAACATTAACATCCCAAACTTCCTCTTGCAACTCCCCCTATAAGAACACATTCTTAACATTCATTTGATACATGATCTAACATTTTGATGCAGCCACTTCTATGATAGCCCTTATAGTGGCCATTTTAGCCACTAGAGCAAAGGTCTCCTCATAATCAATACCATGAGTTTGTGCATACCATTTGGCAAGCACTCATGCCTTATAATGCTTAATAGATCCATTTGTTGACCTTGTAAACGCATTTGCAGTCAATAGCTTTCTTTCCTTGAAATCAGGGAAAACTTCTATGTGTCATTATCCATTATTGCAACCATTTCTTCATCCATTGCATGATCCCAATACTCATTACCCATTGCATCCTCAAAACAAGTGGATTCCACATCATGCATGATCTTGGCTATGTATGCATAGTAATGAGCTACATAGCTATTATATGCCAATCGTTCCATTGGCTTTCTCACTCTACTTGACTTGTGTGGACTTGGATCACTACCAGCAAGTGCTTCAACATTCTCTTGTGCCTTCCACACACGAGGTGTTTTAGTAAATGGAGTTCAAAACTCCTCATCTGAGATCTAATTATAGACATCTAAATCAACATGAACATGAGAGAAACCCGATGTTATATCTATCATAATAGGCGAGTCTCCAACTTTCTCTTTATCTTTTTTTAATATATGTGATATACTTGCTGGTGTAATTTGTGACCCTAATGTGCCACTCCAAGGTCTATGAATCACCATGAGTAGGAGACTCTATGGTCCACTAAATGTCTATGATTGTTGACTTGTTTTCTACATAGCCACACTCTCATGTTCATTAACCCCAACTATATTCTATAGTTTACTATACTAGCTACTCATTTAATTAAAAAAAACATCCCTACTAACTCTGAGCTCATGTGTAACAGGGTTATAACATTTATATTACTTTTTCTCAAGAGAATATCCTATAAATACATATTTTTTGAGTTAGGATTCAATTTGCTATATAAACCATTAGGAATATGCACATAAGAAATACATCCAAGTGCTTTCAAATAGGATAGATTTGGCTTTATACCCATAAACTTCTCTTTAGATATCATACCATGTATAGCAGCAGTGGGTGTCCTATTCATAATGTATACAACAATAATGACTCCTTCAACCCAAGAGTAATGAGGCAAGTTTCTTTATGACATCATATGAGTGGATAACCTACTCAATGGAGAGGAGCTCAAGACCACAACCCAAGACAACACTATCTCTAGAACTTCAGAAAGGGCTATAAAAGTTGGTGAAATATCTAACTAGAGCACCCAAGACAAGGGAAATAATGTGGATCAAAGCCAAGAGTTGGTGTATGTTAAACTAGAGTTGGCTAAGCTTGAGGAGATGATGAGAAGGCCCGCACAACCTCACATGAAATGCATGCATTGCATAGGAAACCACCTTCTCACTGGGTGCATGGATTCTAGATCCATACAATGTGCCAATTGTGATAGGTTTGGTCGTGATGCAATGCATTACTAATTGCCGAGGCAGTTGCCATACTCATAGCCATACAATAAGCCTTACTACCTAGGAAATAGACCGCTACCTTACAGAAGGGAAGCTCCATTAGCTCTTCTAGCACCCAATGATTCAAGGCCAATTATCCCTAGGATGATGGATATCAATCCCATAGGGATATGTAGACACCTAAACCCTTCATGATCCATCCACCGAGTGACTCTCTAGTGCATTATGTCAAGGAGTAAAATGAGGAAGAGACATATATGTAAACCCTTACATTTACAACAAAGAGGGTAATCCCATTCTAATGAGATCAATATCGATGATGGTGTTAGGTCAGGGAAGGGGTAGAGGCCTAGAAGGTCAAAACCAAGAACCTATACGATGAAGAGGGTAATCCCATTCTAATGGATTTTAGATCAGTACCGGTGATGGTGTTAGGTCGAGGAAGAGGTAGAGGCCTAGGAGTTCAAAACCAAGAACCTATCGCATGCAGGACTTAGGCCACCCACAACACATCTCATCTCATTGCCCTAAATGAGAGAAAGCTAACCAAGAAAAGGCTGACTTAAGATGCCCTGATGAGCGTGGAATCACTCATTTGTATGGCAAGTGCCTAGGCTGGCAGAAATTGTCCACAAGTTCTTAGCTATTGTGGCACCAGTTCAACTATCGTGCCATCGGTACCTTTGGGGCTATTTGGAGCCGAGGGACTCAATGGTGAGGCCACTCCCTTCTTGTTGAATTCCATGACAAGGGTGCAAACAAGGCAGGCCGACATCTCATAACCTGGACCTAGCAACCTTGATGTAGACAATGCAAGCCGAAAAAAACCTTGACCTAGCGACCTTGATATAGAAAATGTAGGATGGTATCATACATGGAGTTGTAGGAGGAGAAGAAAGAGAGTTGAGACAAAAATCACACTCAAAATTGATAGTGCCACAATTGCAATATTTAAAAATTATGGTATTTATGCAAAATCAAACACTTACTATACACTTTTCACATCAACACATTTACATATGCATGCAAACTTTACAAAGACGCAAGTAAAGCCATAAGTAAATATCGTATGCGAACAACCCTTAATCATTAGGAAAAAAATGAACTCACAAATGGGCCCTTAAAAATAATATAGTTTAAGATGTGGGCCTTTTGGATTGTCCAATAGGAAGGCTAGATGTTGACATCCATGGAGGGTGAATCTTCTCTCTCCAAATCTTGGGTTTTCTATTAAAAAAAGGGGTAGTGGGGAATTAAAAAAAGAGAGAATGAATAGTATACAAAATTTGAGTTTCTCTCACCTCGTATTTTCCCCCCTTTTTTTGGAGAATTTTCAATTTTGATTTTTTTCCCTCTCACGAAATCAGTTTGACCCAAAAGTTGAGCAACAGACCACTTTCCCTCTCTTCTCTATATTTGTGAATTTCCCTCTCTATACTCATGAATTTTCGTCTCCATTGAAGCTCGCTGCTCAGAGTAATTAGGGTTTTGAGCGTTCTGCTTACCTCTGCACTTCCTTCTCCACGTAACTCCAGATTTTGGGCAAAACATAGGTGCCCATCTCTCTTTGCATTTTCTCTTGTTTGCTATTGTTTCAATAGGGTTTGATGTTCTTACTGTTGTTGTTTTATTGCAGAGGTTGTTTGGGGCAGGAGACAGAGATGCTCGTCTCTCTCTCCTTTCTTTCCCCCTCTCTCTATGTTTTGTTTCTCTTTTATGTTGTGTTTTCAATAGAATTTGATGTTGTTTTTAATCATTGTTTTCTTGCAAAGTTTATTTGGAGCAAGAGGCAGGTGTTAATCTCTCTCTCTGTTTGTTTTTTTTTTGCTAATATCTTTTTAATACAACACAATGTTAGTTCTAACCCTTGTTGTTGTTTTGTTGCAGAGATCATTTTGGGTGACATTGCATAAGTGCTTATCTCTCTCTCCCTCTCTCTTTCTCTGTGTATGTTTCCTCTTTTCTATTGTTTTTTCAGTATACCTTCATGTAAATACTAATTCTTGCAAAATTGTCTTTTGCAGAGATCAATTTGGGCAAGATTGGATAGGTGCTCATTTCTTTTTCTCTCCCCCGTACTCACACAAACTCTCTCTTTCTTCCTCTCTGCATTATCCATTTTCTACTATCTTTACAATAGGGTTTGATGCTAGCTCTAACTTAAGGATCAATTGTTGTTGCAGCACTTAACACAAGGTAGAACAGAGATTCTGTAGTTCAATTTACAGGTAAATCTACCATATTTTGTGGTGCCAAAATTTACTAATTTAAATAGTGACTTTTATATTTGATGGGATTGATGTTTTCTTATGTCAATCATTTGCAATAGGTTTTGATTAGCAATGATTCAATCTTATCTTCAGCAAATCAGCTTATAGGTAAATTTGCTCTATTTTTTATTGCTTCTATTCATGCAATTATCTAGATATTTTTTGCTAAAATGGATTCATGCAAGTATTTTTGTTAAAAGGGATTCATGCAGGTATTTTTTTGTACATACAGGTATTGTACAAGGTTTAGGTGAAGCATATAATTCTCCATCAACTATTTTGATATGGTGAGTGATTCCTTTGTGTTGGATGATATGAATCTGTTGGAAGTCGATGGTTCAAAAATCCTCTGCTTTATTGGTCCTATGTGTCCATTTGGATCTCCATGCCAATTGGCAATGATCCATGAAACTCTTGTATCATATCATCCATATAACACACAATGTGTTGAGTCTTAGAATATCTCAGGTGTCAATCCAATGTGCCTATTAAGATTTGTATGCCATGTGGCTGCTATCCTTATAACAACTACTCTATAATACCCACATTTCATACAATGTATTGAGTCAAATTAGACTCCTCTTCATTATAATAAAATTTATTTTGGCAAAATTCTCAGAGTATTCTTGTGCTATTCTTTTCATTATAGTTCATGTAAATTGTATGATTAAAATGATGTCTTGAAATTAAATCTATACTTTGTGTTGATGTATATATCCACATGTGTTCCAATATAGATATTTATGTCTATTTACAAAAGTGTAAATATCTCTTAATGCCATGTTGAATTGTATGGCATATTGGTGATTACTGGACAGACTTAAAATGCTTATTATTTAGAGGCTAATACATACTTCTTTACATCTAATGTATAGGTAATAATGCCTGAGAGAAGAACAAGCATTTTCTTGATAGAAAAATGTAACAGAAAAGATGAAGAAGGGAATTGGATCACTGATACGTATCATTGCTCGTCTTGGGTACATATGCGTCCAAGTATGAAGTGAGCTTTCAGGGTGAAAGCATCTGCAATTGCAAATGTATCAAATCATTGGAAGGGTAAAATTTTAGCTCTCAAACAAAGGAAACTTGATTCTCACCTTGTAATAGAGGTGTTTGTACAACATGTATTCATGCAAAAACAAATATACATTGCACCCACTGTGCCCTTTCAATGAAACATTGCAAACAGTAAGTATTTGCAACTCATTGAGAATGAGACTTTTCATGATACCTATGTAACAACTTTTCTTATATTTACAGAAGTATACCCTTTGGATTGCTGTGAGTGGCAAAATGTTGAGAGTTTCACTGGTTCATTTAAGTGTTACCACCTCAAAATTGGTAGATTACTCTTTGAGGGGCGTACACCTAAGCAACTCGACGAGGACCTTGTTTTTTCCTATGAATCCAAGTACATATTACCCAAGGGGAGTCGAGAATATGGAACCCTTAAGTATATGCATATATCGAATCTCAATAGCATAGAATGACCATTGTATAGTAGAGACATTTTGCACATGTGTAGCACAAAAATTTCCGCAGACATATTGAATTCTATGAAGCCAAGCACCCACTCAAAGAATGTACATCTAAGCTGGTTCATACCGATTGCAATTTTTGCACACGTGTTCAAAGAATATAAGGGTTTGAGACGTACCAAAAGCACGTACGTCATAAAAATTACATCAGAGGACTATGTAACAAGGATTCTAGGCAAAAATTGGACATAAAAAATAACTCACAGTCCTGACACAATGAAGTGTCGAGTGACAACAAGGGACATGGCTTTTAGGTAAAAATTTTCTCTCTTAGTTGACTATTATCTTATTTTGGGATGAATCGGCTAAAACACCATATTGGGGAATATTCCGGAATTTTCCACAAGTTTGGGACACATGGTCAAATCTTTGGATTTGTCATAACTTGAATACTATAACTCCAAATTAAGTGCTCTATAGCTCAATAGATTCCATTTTTCAAGCGCTTTCCAATGATATGTCATATCATATGGTTTTGAGAAAGTTATGGGCATGTTATCTGGGTGCCACCTTTTTAGTATTCAAAAAATGGGAATTGGGAGGTTCCCAAACTCACTAATATTTTGTTCTAACTTTCCTTTCCAATTACAGATACTTTGTCACACAACAAACTTTATGCCTAGTGTTCAAGCATCGTAGATGGAGGATGTTCAAGGGTAAATGGTTGTACCTTGATCAAGACATGCATGAAAGTGCAGCTGTGGATGTTACTGTCATTTGTGAGGGCCGCGAGCCCCAAGTGTTGCAAATGGAGGATGAATGGCCCTTGAGTATAATGCGCTAGGAAATTACAATGTTAATGCAAAATCCACCTGTTAGCTTCTATTTTAAACTAGATGGTAGGAAAATTCGAAGTCAAGCTGAGGATATTGTTACCAGTGGAAAGTGTGTGGCTCCACATATTTTAGAAATTGTAGAGTCTCCCTAAAAATCCCAACACCACAAGTTGTAATATCCAACACTTATAAATTTTTGGATTTTTTTGGCCAATAGAATATTGTCGCTTACAAACTTGCAATATTTAAAAATTATAGTATTTATGCAAAATCATACACTTGTTACACACTTTCCACATCAACACATTTATATATGCATGTAAACTTTACAAAGATGTAAGTGAAGCCATAACTAAATATCATATGCGAACAACCCTTAATGGTTTGAAACTTAAGGTTTTTAAGGTAGAACTAGTTTAGTTCTTGTTTCATTGTTTCATTTCACACTTTCTCTCTTCATCTCTTTATATCCACCACATCCCTCCTACCTTCTACGATGGATGCTTGCACACACTTTGATGAGTGGATCCACGAGACTATCTTTGCCAACCAGGGTGACGAGATATTCCAGGTTTTCTCTAAGAACAACCTTGAAAGCGTGATCTCATTGCTGGATTCCCCCCTTCAGGTTTTGGAAGACTTTGTGAGCACCATTGCTACATGCACATACTCCATCGAGGGATCCGACATGACTTGGGTGTCTCTGGAACAACTCATGGTATTTCAGGCAGGGAAGAATCACCAAAAAGTGGTGAGTAGGTGTCTGGACCATGTGGATCCTTCACATAGAGTATGCACTGTTCCCATGGGAAGTGCACTAATACATCACCTTTGGATCTCATGGAGTGTGATTGTGCATTGGCAATTTACCTTCTTGCATTGGATACATCCCTAGAGGAGGAGAGCAATGAAGATACAACTCCACAGGTTGTTTCTATCACATACACGGGAGAAGAACCGATTGAAGAGCTCATAAATGTTGAAGAGGAACATCGAGTGGTGACAGAGCAAGGGTTGGCTCTCATGGTGCCATCTTCTTCAGAACAGCCACAAGTCGACAAACCCAACCTTGCCTCCTTGACACCCATTGAAGTAGATTGTGTACAATACTTACTTCTATCATATATACTACAATACTTAGAAATGAAGGAAGAAGAGTTGTTTTCTATCCTAGTCAAGGATTCAATGGAAGACCTGATCGATTATGATTACATGGATGTGCATCCAACAATGGCAGAGATTGGAAGATATGATGGTACAAGCTTAAATATTGTGAGTGTGATCATAACAGCACAGGAGCATATAGCCTCGGTTGAAGAAGTTTACCTTGTGCCCAATGCTGAATTTAAAGCACTACAGCATGATTTGTTCAGGCCAAGGCCCCAGCTTCCTACCAAGGAATTTGTAGATCCCTCTGCCCAAAGAGGTCCCTCCTTGACACACAAGGAAATGAAGATACAAGATGATCTGGAGAAGGTGAGATTTCTAGCTACCATATATTTTTATGCAATGAAACTTGATGATAGGGTGCATCAAGTCACACGGGAGTCCACCGGTGAAATCTTGGCAAAAAATGATGCCTGCAACTACCCTGTCCAAAGTTTGGCATCTGGGGCCACTTTTTGGCCCAGAAAGTGCCATGTTCAAAGACTTTGGACAGAGAAGCTGCAGGCATCATTTTTGGCCAAGATTTCACCGGCCAGAAAGTGGCCCCAGATGCTAGACTTAGGACAAGGCAGCTGCAGACATCATTTTTGGCCAAGGTTTCACTGATGAACTTCCGGGGACCCGATACACCCTACCATCAAGTTTCATCACTTTTTGATAACTCTAGGTTAGTCACTAAATATATTTTTTGATTTGACTTTGTCATTCAGGACATACTATATATAGATGACTTTGCATCAAGGCAAGGAGGAGCTCGATATGTGGATCAACACAAGAATTCAACTCTTAAGGAGTATATTGGTAACCTTGTTACAGATTTGATGGTTTTCCATAAGAAGTGCTCACCAGGAGGGCAAGAAATAATTATGAAAATTCAAGCTTTGACCAAGTTTGGACCTTTCGAGCGATACCAGTAACATCTAGCTTAGAGAAGGTGGTGCTAATCAAGGGATCAAAGCTTCTTTATTTGTTTGATCAAACGGGGGGTGGAGCTATGTGTGTGCTTGCGACATTAGGCGACCTTGCTAAAGTGTCAGATCCGCTTCTCCTAGAGAAAGAGCTGAAGGGGGAGAGCATCATTTTTGAAGCAAAGAAGAAACTTATATTTTCATCGGAAGCTGGCCCCTCCTCTCCACCGAAGAAAAAGCCAAGGAACAATTGAGAGTTCTTGTTTGCTATCGACTTTTTGTATCTACCATCACTAACAACCATCACATGTATTTTTCTTGATGAATATAAGATACTTTACTTTGTCCCTACAAATAAATATTTATTAAATAAATGTGTGGTTTGTATAAGTGTGACAATAATGTGTGGTACATAAATGACGCATTCGCATATGTTAACATAATTCAATGTGTAGTACTGCACTTGCGATTGTGTAAGTGTGACAATAATGTGTGGTACGCGAATGATGCATCCGCATATATTAACATAATTCAACGCGTATTACTACTTTTGATGCGTTCGTACGTTAAACAAAAATTAAGTATCATGCGTTTCAAGAAACAAAACAAAACAACTTTACTCAATTATTTCAATTCAGTACACATTGCATGAGATATTATGTATATATAAATAAATATTCCAATGTGACAAAGTACAAATTTTTTTGGGCTTCCAAGATGTTATGGCACTGTAACACCCATTACAAACCTTGCATCATTAATCTAGTAAACTATGGCAGGGTCCCCTTGCCGTGTCGAAACTAAATGATAAAGTTCATATCTTTGTCTGTGATTGTAACACGCTTTGCACGGATGGTTGCAAGCTGTGTATCATCAAACGAGTCGATGAGAAACCCCTCTGCAGCAGTTTATAGGGCCTCCATGGTTGCAGTATTCCACCTTCCTGTGGGTGAGCCATTCCGCACTCGTACCCAAAATCTTCCCATCCCTTTCAGCTCCAAGTCTTGCATGACTTCTCCAATAACTTTATGAAAAGAACTTTTTGGGATGAGAAGCTCGTATCCGAGTTGGATTCTCCTTATCTCTCGAAGAGAAATAGTGCCCGATTTCCATCTCCTCTTCTTCTGTGGTGGTCCTTGTGCTCTACGGGGAGCACCTATTGCTGCACTTGAGGAGCCTCCACCTTGTGCTCCAAGTGGCAGGCCTTGGCGTGATGTCTTCCCGAGGCCAAAATGGTGACATGCTTGCTGAGTCCGTGCCATGCAAGGAGGGCAAGATGGAGAAGAGACAGAGGTTGGAGACATGAAAATGGAGGAAGCAAAGAAATCAAGATGTAAAAATGAGAAGAAGAATGAACTTTTAACCCATTTAAACCCCAAAACCGGGTTAATGAAGATTCATATGCACTGTTCATCGCATGATCGTAAATCCATAACCTTGTATCGGAATGCAACGAAACTTCACACGTGCACTCATTGGATGGCCAAGAGCCCAAATTATTTTTTTTGGAGAAAAAATGCCTGCAGATCCCTAGTCCGAAGTTTGGCATTTGGAGCCACTTTCCTGACCCCTGGTCCAAAGTCTCTCGTCTAGAGCCAGGAAAGTGGCTCCAGACGCTAGACTTCAGACCAGGGATCTGCAGGCACTTTTAAAATAATAATAATAATTTGGGCTCTTGGCCACCTAACGAGTGCGCATGTGAAGTTTTGTCACATTCCGATATAGTTTAGTATTTTAAAAGTTATCCCACACCAAAATTATGGATGGATTGATAATTGAGAAATCAACATCGCGACTACTAGCCCTTAGAAACTTTGCACCACATAAACTATACAGAGGCATTAGAGTAAAGTCTACAACAAGAAATGGCAAATTTTTGCATGTTATTCCTATTGAAATTGACAATGCTAACAAAACCTGTAAGTAAGAATTTAAAATATAGCGAAGATGCACAGTCAAAGTTGAGAGCGAAGGACAAGTGTAAAATTATATTTCATATTTTAAGAGCACATGCAATAATTTTGCACTAGGACATAGTCATATGTCCAATGCACGAGGATAACACTATGCCAAAAAAGATAACATTGCAAACTGTGTTCATTCCATTGGAACGAATGCATCCTTCACTACTTGAAGATTTTTTACAAGTTGGAAGTCCTTGGGAGTTACAGTGATGCGCTTCACATGTATTGCACAACGTTGAGTATCAGTCACCATCAAGTCAACTAAAAAGGCCTCTGCAGCACACTGTAGAGCATGAAGACATTCCTTTGTGAAGCGATCAGGTCTATCTTGACCTTGTACCAAAAACCACCTCCTGATTTCTGTGCGGTAGAGGTCTTGCACAATCTCATGAACAAGTCTCGAGAAGCTCGCCTTCGGAATGATGAGATCAAAAGAGCATTGATACCTTCTAATTTCTCTCAAGGCCATTGTACCTGGCTTCCACTTGCGTTTCTTGTGGGGATGCTAAGGAGGACCCTTGTGAGGGCGACTTGAGGAAGGTGGATTAGGTTGAGAAGGGAGTGCATCTGAGCTAGTAGATGCTCCAAGGGGTTGAACATGATATGGGGCTCTGAGCGGAAGCTTATTTGCAATTGCCTTAGACCTAGCCATCTTTCTTGCACAAGAGATGTGAAAACTCAATGAATAAGATAGAAAGTGAAACCCTCTTTTATATGACCCTAAACTGTTAGACTCATTCACATAGATGCACACTCTCTCTTTCTCTCTTAAACTATGAATTGCATTCACATTGACTCATATTATTCATTTTACATCTTAGCTCTTTTCGAACCTATTTTCTGCCTTGTCAAAGCCTTGTTATTAGCCACTTGGCATGGTTTTCTTTGGCACTTGAGGCTTCATAACGCACTCTTTTAGTGACACGACATGATTCCATCATGTTTGTAGCCCATTCATCAGCACTTTTGTTTGCTCTCTTTTGCGAGAGTTTAGCTTCATCCACTACTATAATCCTATACCACCAAGATAGCAATTGGATCATTGGATTGCTACCATTCAACCCTCCACCATGATCAGTTTTTCTTTGGTATGCACTACACGCTATCCAATGTGAATTTTCCATCCCTTGTGTGGACCAAATTCCAATGCTTCCCTTTTCTGCAAGTATGGCCCATGTGCCTCAAGGATATGCTACAAAGACACATATCACACATGAGCAAAACTATGCTCAATAGTTTATACAATTCATACAATTTTAAAATATTAACTTAGTACGCACCATGTAATGTGTGATAGAGCTTTTGCCCCATGCTTCCACCATGTTTTGTAGAAGCTATGCATAGCATTGATAAATTCTTGCTTATCTTCATTGTTAAACACCATCTTGCGAAGTAAGGGAGGCAATTTGTTAAGACTTATCTAAACCTTAGCTTTGGCCAATCTTGTTTTTCCTCCATTACTTCAATCAGGAACTGCAAAATGTAACTTTTTCAACCCATCGTAGTTCTGCGGCCTACGAGCCATGACAGTCCCTTCCTCATTGATGGGTACTGAGAGAAACTTCCTAGCCTTTGCTCCTCCAAAGCAAGGCTTTTTTGGCAAGTTACTAGATTTTCCTAATCTCTTCTCATCTTTTTCAATCGTCACTTGATGCTTGTGTAGCCCAATTTTTGATAGCATTCGCTCCACATTCCTATACATTGCAATGGCTTCTTTTTCTGGTTGCATCCTATAAGCAAAGCAAATGTATTCATATACAAGTTTCTCCATGATTCTGACAAAAGCATGCAATGAACAAATGTGAATACGATCTAAGGGAATGTTGAAGATTGGCTTCCAAGTGGGATCTTCTCTATTTCATGTCGGTGCAGCACTTGTCACCTTTCGCCAGTTCTTCTTTTTGTCCTTTCCTTCCACCCTCTCTATCAAGCAATATAGGCATGGATTCTTTGTATTTACACCATTGGAGATTCCACACATGCATTTTAAAGTTTTCAAGTCTCCTATAAGATGCCATTCAACCAAGTATTTACTATACCCTTCAATTGAGAGCATCTCACCGTGTTTGTGATGATCGATGATGCTTGGAATGCTTGTGTGCATAAAGAATAGCTGCAACACCTCAAATGTTTCATTAGGAACTTCAAATGCAGCGAGCCACCACACATGGCACTCAGATTGAAAACTAAAGTTCTTTGGGTTATTCTTGTCGAATTGTAAAGCTCTATTCACCAGAGTTACACTAACTCTTTCAAGCTTTACTCCTTTAACGATCTCACTTTCATCTAATTTTATAACAAGCTGTAATTTACCATTACATTTCTCAACAGACATATTGTAGTACATTACGACTGCACCTTGTTCAAATCTAAATAGTAATTATTCAATCCGGTGAACTTCACCTCATATGCATTTTTGGTCCCAACCTTTAGTGTTTCCACACATTGAACATGCATGGAATCTCCTATCAACTCCAAAACCTTTGTATTAAGTTGCCGTCAGGCCTCTATTAACTTTGAAGGTTGAGAAACAGGCACGATTCTATTTCTCTTCAGCACATGACCAAACCCAGCCTTCACACCTTTGAATATCTTTGAGTAAGTCGTTGTGCTAATGTCGGCCCTGTCACAAATAGATTGTGCATCCATAGTTGAGAACTCATTTGCCACATCTTTTAATGTGCACTCAATTACCTTTTCCTTCACAGCCTTAAACTTACGATTACTCAAAGCGTTTTCCAGTATACTTGCCTTCAGCAATCTACTAATACATGATCCAACCTCACCCTCACCTAGGTTCTCTTTCTAAGCTACCTTATATGCTTTAATGCATCGTTCCACTGGCCATTATTCACAATTAACTCATTGATTGGCTTCTTCTTTCGTTTGCGCTCCTGTGTTAGCTTGTTGTTGATCTTTCTCAGGTCATCGAATTCTGCCTTTGCCTCCTCATATTAGATACCAATGTCATGGATAGTATCCTGCATTGAAATAATTTGATTGTTTTGTTGAATTACAGTGTCATTAAATTGTACCACTTGTCCTATGAGCTGTTGCATATGAAGTTGATGTGCAGCAATCACATCATGGCAATTTTTTATGGTTGCCTGGAAAGTTGTAAATACTTTGAATGCCTGATCATTGAGATGCCTAGTATAACCAAGTAACCCATTTTCACCCTCGCACACATACTTCAGCAAATTTGTGTTTCCTGAGAAAGTTGGAGGTCTATTGTTTAAGCGGTCAATTGGGTAGATTCCCCCATCAACCCACAAATCCACATGTTTCAATCCCATTTGCATGTAACTCTACAAAACCTAAGGGTTGACACTAGTACACTGGGTTCTTTTGAATAATGGGGCATATTCAATCTATACCTCAATATGCAGCTTCTTCTTTCCTATATTCATTTTACTATTAATAGAAACGGGGAGTCTACTTAGTTATCACAAGAGGTAGAGTGGAGATACACAGAGAGGCACACAAAGGTGCCAAGGGAAAGGAGGGTGTAATTAATTCACTCTGTTTAATGAAGGTTGCATAAACATAGAGAAGAGGTCACAATAGAGCCATGAGAGAGTATAGATATGGGGGGAAATAGCTCAAAGGGTAGGGATGTCCAAGACTTTTCGTATTTTAGATATTTCTATTTTGTCTCCAAAAACATCTCCAAAAAACACAAAATTTGACCAGTTGGTTTGTTTTTGGCCCAAAAGCTAGGATATAAAAAATCCCCAAAATATCTTAAAAGGAACTTCTAAAATTTCATTTTCCTTGTTCTCGATGTAAAAATATTACCTCGTATCTACTAATCATTTTGCATTGAAAATGAAGCGCCACACTCCCGTAACTAACTCCTTTTTTAATATAAAATTTGGTTGAAAAAGACTTCTTCAATGAGGAGAGAGAAGGAATCTGAGTATATCTTTGTAGATAATATAAAAAAGACAACGAGATTGCAAAAGTGGAGAGAGAGGATGATTATTTTACTATTCTTCTCTCCTCTTTTCTTTGTTTTAAGGAGGAGAGGGGGGGCTAAAAGGCCCATTTGTGAGTTCATTCTTTTCCTAATGGATTTAAAACTTGAGGTTTTTAAGGTAGAACTAGTTTAGTTCTTATTTCATTGTTTCATTTCACACTTTCTCTCTTCATCTCTCTTGATATCCACCACATCTCTCCTACCTGCTATGATAGATGCTCACGCACACTTTGACGAGTGGATCCACGAGACTATCTTTGCTAGCCAGGGTGACAAGATATTTCAGGTTTTCTCTAAGAACTTCAACCTTGAAAGCATGCTCTCATTGCTAGACTCCCCCCTTTAGGTTTTGGAAGACTTTGTGAGCACCATTGCTACCTGCACATACTCCATTGAGGGATCTAACATGATTTCGGTGCTTCTGGGACAGCTCATGGTTTCTTAGGTAGGGAAGAATCACAAAAAAAGTAGTGAATAGGTTTCTGGCCCATGTGGATCCTTCGCACAGAGTATGCACTGTTCCCATGGATAGTGCACTAGGTACAACACCTTTGGATCTCGTGGAGTGTGATTGCACATTGGCAATTTACCTCCTTGCATTGGATACACCCCTAGAGGAGGAGAGTGATGAATATACAACTTTACATGTTGTTGCTATCATATACACGAGATAAGAACCGATTGAAAAGCTCATAAATGTTGAAGAGGAGCATTGGGTGGTGGCAGAGCAAGGGTTGGCTCTCATGGTGCCATCTTCTTCAAAACAACCACAAGTTGACAAACCCAACCTTGCCTCCTTGACGACCATTGAAGTAAATGGTATACAATACTTTTTTCTATCATATGTGCTGCAATACTTGGAAATGAAGGAAGAAGAGTTGTTTTCCATCCTAGTTATAGGGATTCGATGGAAAACTTGATCGATTATGATTACATGGATGTGCATCCGATGATGGCAGAGATTGGAAGATATGATGGCATAAGCTTAGATATAGTAAGTGCCAGCATAACAACACAGGAGTATATTACATCGGTTGAAGAAGATTACCTTGTGTTGGATGCTGAATTTGAAGCACTACAGCATGATTTGTTTAGACCAAGGCCCCAGTTTCATACCAAGGAGTTTATAGATCCCTTTGCCCAAAGAGGTGCCTCGTTTGACACACGATAAAATGAAGATACACAATGATCTGGAGAAGGTGAGATTTCTAACTACCATATATTTTTACGTGACAAACTTGATGGTAGGGCGCATCAAGTCCCTCAGAGTCCACAGTGAAATCTTGACAAAAAATGATAGCTACAGCTGCCCTTTGTCCGAAGTCTGGCATTTGGGGCCAAAAATCTGCCCAATCCAAAGTCTATTGTTTGAAGTTTGGTGTCTCCAGACGCTAGACTTTGGACAATATCATTTTTTGCCAAGATTTCACCGGTGGACTCCCAGCGACCCGATGCACCCTACCATCATGTTTCATCACTTTTTGATAACTCTAGGTTAGTTGCTAAATATATTGTTTGATTTGACTTTGTCATTCAGGACATACTGTATATAGATGAGTTGCATCAAGGTAAGGAGAAGCTTGATATGCAAAATGATGGAAGGATTCAGCTCTAAAGGAGTACATTGGCAACCTTATTGCAAACTTGGTGGTCTTCCATAAGAAGTGCTCACCACGAGGGTAAGAAACAATCATGAAAATTTGAGCTTTAACCAAGTTTGGACCTTTTTGAGTGATACCTATGACATCTAGCTCAGAGAAGGTGGTGCTAATCAAGCATTCAAAGCTTTTTACTTATTTGACCAAATGCGTGGTGGAGCAATGTGTGTGCTTGCTACATTAGGTGACCTTGCTAAAGTGTCAGATCCGCTTCTCCTGGAGAAAGAGTTGAAGGGGAAGCGTGACATTTTTGTAGAAAAGAAGGATCTTCTATTTTCATCGAAAGCTGGCTCCTCCTCTCCATTGATGAAAAAGCCAAGGAACGAATGAGAGCACTTTTTGGCTATCGAATTTTTGTATCTGCCATCACTATCAGTCATCACATGTATTTTTCTTGATGAATATAAGATATTTTACTTTGTCCCTATAAATAAATATTTATTAAACAAATGTGTGGTTCATGTAAGTGTGACGATAATGTATAGTACGTGAATGACACATTCACATATGTTAACATAATCCAATTTAATTATGCCAACATACATACTGCACTTGCGATTGTGCATAAGCAATAACATAACTCATATCTGTATGTATTTACTTTCGATGCATGCGTACATTAAACAAAAATTAAAAGCCGTGAGTGTTAAGAAACAAAACAAAACAGCTTTCCTCAATTATTTGAATTTAGTACACATCACATGAGATATTATGTATATATATATAAATATTTCAATGTGGTAGAGTATTTTTTGGCCTTCCAAGATATTATGGTGCTATAACACGCATTACAAAACCTTGCATGATTAATCTCATAACTTACGGAGGAGTCCCCTTGCTGTGTCGAACCAAATGATAAAGTTCATGTCCTTATCTGTGATTGTAACACGCTTTGCATGGATGGCTGCTAGCTATGTATCATCAAACAAGTTGATGAAAAACCCCTTTGCAGCCGTTTGCATGGCCTCCATAGCGGCAATAGTCCACCTTCCTGCTAGTGGGCCATCCCGCACTCGTACCCAAAATCTTCCCATCCCTTTTAGCTCCAAGTCTTGCATGACTTCTCGAACAACCTTATGAAAATATCTTTTCGAGATGAGAAGCTTGTATCCACGTTGAATTCTCCTTATCTCCCAAAGGGCGATAGTGCCCGTTTTCCATCTCCTCTTCTTCTGTGGTGGTCGTTGTGCTCTATGGGGAGCACCTCTTGCCGCACTAGAGGAGGCTTTATCTTGTGCTTCGTGGTGGGTGTAATGAAGCATTCAACTAGGAAAAGAAATCTAATTAAAACTGAAATAGACATAAAATTACAAAAGAACTATTGTACCAAGACATCTTGCCATGTATTAATGATGAAAATTCCAAAAATACATGACAGGCATGGCTGATGCTTCATCTAGCAGGAATGAATCTAACATCAAGAAAGTGAATAGTAAAATTTTGTGAATGAGTCAAAAGATCCCTTCCCTTAGCCTCTTGACTTCTTTATCCTTACTCCTCATCTCCAAGGTTAAGGGTACATTGACATTGGAAAGGGCTAGAAATTACAAGGTATGGAATTAGCATGATTCAAAGTACAAAAATATTGAGGTATTTTCTTTCATGACAAACCATATCTTCCTAAGATGGTTTTGTTCTCAAAACCAAGGATAAATGGACCAAATCCAAGCCAAGGATGATAGTAATCATGTCCATGTAGCTCTGATATGATAGGAAAGCACTTTTCATATAAGAGAGACCTTTATGTATACCAAAGTATGAGTAAATTGGTTGTTGTCCAAACAAGGCTGATTTACAAAAACTGTCATAACTTTTGATAGAGTGGTCCAAATGACACATATGAAGTATATAAATGAAGTATACAATCCCTAGTATCACCCCATAACGTCAAAATCAATTTTTGATAAAGTGAAGGCAGTTTTATTGCCAACAGTAATATCTCACAGCAAGCTGTCCCTGCACAGTCTATCATGTATCATCCTGCAATAACCAAGGAAAATCATTCACATAAGTGGATGGTTGCCAAGAAGATTCCTCTATAGGTAGGATCTTCCACTTAATGAGGTACTCAATAGGAGTACGATTTCTGAGCACTTTTTCTCTCTTTCCAATAATACTTTCAGGTTCATATATGACAAGTCCTGCTTCATCCATTGGTGGCAACTCTTCCAATACCTGCACATAAGGTCCAACATACTTCTTAAGCTGTAAAACATGGAATACATCATGTATTCTAGTGAAAGAAGGTAGTTGGAGCTTAGAAGCAAGCTCTCCAACTTTGTTCACTACCAAATATGGTCCATGAGATCTGTGAGCAAGCTTATTGTTCCCACCCTTTAATGAAGCATAGTGTGTCTTGGGCACTTTAATAAACACCCAATCTCCAACTTTGAAGTCCAAATGTCTTCTCTTCTCATTGGCATAGGCTTTCATTACTTCTTGTGTTTTTCTTATGCTGTCCTTGCATTGTCTCATGAGCGTCTCCATCCTTTCCAACTCTTCCTTTGCTTGGGGGTTGATATCTTCATGAAACAAAACTAATGTCATTTGAACTTTGTACCCATAAAGTGCTTCAAATGGGGACATACCTATGCTCATGTGATACATGTTGTTATAGAAAAATTCAGCAAGGTTGATCCAACGATCCCATAAAGCTTGTGTGTCATGACAATAATGCCTAAAGTACACTTCCACCCAATGATTGACTCTCTCTGTTTGCCCATCGGTTTGGGGGTGATAGGCTGTACTAGGAGTGAGAAAAGTACCCATAGAAGAAAATAGACTTCTCCAAAAGTTGCCCATGAATTTTTTATCTCTATCCGATACTATTGTCATTGGCATATCATGCAGCTTGGACACACCTTCCATCAATTGCTTAGCCACTTGCCTTGCTGAATATTGTAATTTGGCTGGAATAAAGTGGGCTGATTTAGTCAATCTATCAACAACCACATAGATACTATTCCATCTATGACTAGTAGTACGTAATCCCGTTATAAAGTCCATGAAAATGTTGGTCCATTTTCCCGTAGGAATAGGTAAAGGTTGAAGGAGTCTGATTGGTAATAAAGTGGAGTTCTTATTTTGTTGGCACTCTAAACACTTGGATACATGCTCCTTAACATCCTTCCATAAACCCTTCCAATAAAAACTTTTATGGACCTTGTCAAAAGTCTTGAAAAGACCCAAATGACCAGCCATTGGTGATGAGTGTATCTCATGGAGCACTTTCAGCTTGAATTTAGTGTTAGGAACTAAGTACACTTTACCCTTAAACCATAAGAGTCCATTATGCACTTTGAAATTTGGAAAATCTTCATCATGTCCTTGCTGTAATTTCTATAAAATCTGGATAGCATGCTCATCCAGCACATATTCTTCTTGGATGTTATTTTACCAATCCTTATAAATTGTAGACACTCTAGATAAATTGCATGCCCACATTCTAGATAATGCATCAGCCACAACGTTATCCTTTCCAACCATGTATGCTATTTCAAAATCTATGACTGCAAGGTAGCCAGCCATCTCTTTTGTTTGAGATAAAGGTTGGCTGTGAGAGAAAATACCTCAACACCCTATGATCGCTTTTGACTTTAAAATGTGTTCCATAGAGATAATGATGTCATTTCTTGATTGCATGTAGAATAGCAAGCATCTCTTGCTGGTACACATGCATCTCCCTCTCTTTATCATTGAATTTTATGCTCTTAAATGCAATGACACCATGCTCTTGAACCAAAACAGCCCCTAAACCTCTATCACTAGCATCCGTGTAGATGGTAAAAGTCTTGGAAAAATTAGGGAAAACTAGTATTGGTGCCAAAACAAGCAATTGCTTCAACTCACTAAAGCTCTTGTCAGCGATTTCGTCCCAAAAGAAGGCCTCTTGTTTTAGCCGATCGGTAAGAGGAGCTGCAACATGAGCATAATTCTTCATAAACCTACGGCAAAAATATGATAATCCAAGAAAACCTCTTAAAGAAGTAGCATTAGTTGGGGTAGGCCATTCTTTGATGCATTGCACCTTCTTAAGATCCACTTTGATTCCATCTTCTCCCACTATATGACCCAAGTATTCAACTTCCTTTGTCATAAATGAACACTTAATTGCCTTGGCAAATAGTTTGTGCTTCCTCAATATATCAAAGACTTTTTTTACATGCTATAAATGGTCCTCTTTGATCTTGCTATAGATCAAAATGTCATAAAAGAACACCAAAACTGTCCAAAATAGCAAGGGCTAAAGTATCTTATTCATAAGAGATTGGAATGTGACTGGAGCATTGGATAAACCAAAAGGCATAACCATGAATTGATAGAGGCCTCTTTCCATCCTAAAGGTTGTTTTAAACTCATCCCCTTCCTTCATGCGTATTTGATGATACCCCAATCTCAAGTCAATCTTGGAGAACAGCTTAGTATCCTTTAATTCATCTAGGAGGTCATCTATTAATCTAGGTATTAGATACCTATTCTTGATAGTGACCTTGTTAAGATCATGGTAGTCGATACACATACGAAAAGAGCCATCTTTCTTCTTTACAAGAAGGATCGGAGAGGCAAAACGTGATTGGCTTGCCTTGATGAGACCCATCTCTAATAGCTCTTTCACTTGGTGCTCTACCTCTTCCCTTTCCACTTTGGAGAGGCAATATGTTGGTTTGTTAATAGGCTTGGTGTTGGGCGACAAGTCTATAGGATGATCCACTTCTCTTTTCAGAGGAAGAGAAGTAAGTGACTGAAAAATATCATTATAATCCTTCAGGAACTTGCAAAGACATGGATCTATGTCATTTGTAGGAGGAGAGGGCTGATCCTCCTCAATCTTCAAAAGAAGAATAGTGAATATGCATGCCTTTGCATTTATCTCTTTTTTTATCTTCTTGGGGCTGATCACCTCTATTTTCTTCTTCTCAACACCATGTAGAATTACTTGTTGTCCACACCATTGAAATTCCATTTCTAGCTTGTTAAGATCCATAGTAAATCTGCCCAAAGATTTTAGCCAATTGCAACCAAGTATAATGTCAATGGGACCCATTTCTAATGCGATCAAACTCACTGATGTAGTGCACAATGGAGATAAAGTAATAAGAAAATCTGGGTAGCATTCATTACTATATTCAAAGTCTCCATTTTCCACTTGGATTTTTAGGGAAGAAGTCATATCTTGTGTACTCAATTTCAACCCATTGAGTGATTTGGAATTAATAAAGCTATGTGTGCTATCTGTATCAATGAGTATGTGAGCGGTCCTTCCATTGATTTGGCCTTTGTGGCATATGGTATTGTCCCCTCTTGAACCATTCCATGCATCATTTGATATGGAACATAGCGAAGGATGTAAATCAGTCCAAGAATCATCCATGTAATGACCACCCGAATCAAAAGGAAAGCCATCCATTGGGTCATCAAACTCGTCATGGATACTCTCTTCATTTTCATGCATATCTTCTTGAGTAGTAGAGCCTTCAAGCTATGCTAGGCTTTCCTCAATAGGTTCAGCATCAGAATCATCTTCAAAAATCATACTAACCTTCAAATTCTTAGCCTTACACTTGGACTTATGGTCAGGTGACCATTTCTCCCCGCACTTGAAGCATAGTCCTTTGGCATTCATTTCTTTGAGCTTATCATTAGACACATACTTGCCTTGGATAGGGGCTAAAATTTTGGCACTAATATCATCCCTTTTTCCATCAAACTTATTTTTCAGCATTAGATCTGAAATTTCTGCCCTGCTTTGGTCCATAAACAATGGGGAAAGTTGGTATCTTGTTGTAGGTATTGTTGTAAACATTTATTTTCTTTCCACCATGCTGAAAATCAATCCTTACATGCCCATAATAGCCTGATGTCTTTGGGAATTGTGTAGGCTAAAATAAATGCCCCGTTTTTGGCTGGAAACTCTTGTATTTCTGCCCATAACCCTCAGCCAATTGAATGGCAGCTTGCAAAGATGTAGGCTTCATGGCTCCAAATTCGGATGATAAGGTAGACTCCAAACCAAATATATACTTGTTCAATTTGGCACTATCAGAGACTCCATGAACATACATTGAGAGGTTTAAAAACTAATTTGAATACTCTCTAATCGAGAGACCATGTTTCTCAAGGGTGTACCATTTCTTTTCCAAGCACTCTTTTTCAATGGGAGAGACGAAGACTTCAGTTATAACATTCTTTAGTGCTTCCCAAGATAAGAAGTCATGCCCAATTCTTGTCATATATCTCCACCAAGTATGTGCATATCCTTCCTTGGATAAAGGGAAAATGACATATCCAATTTGTTAAAACACTCCTCCAACTCCGTGGGTGAAGGATTCTCTCCTTTGAAATTTGAGATGACAATTTTCTCTTTATGCTCTCTCTCATATTGAGGTGGCTGCCCTTTGTGGTGCTACTGTCCATTATGGTGTTGCTGTCAAAAAGAGTTACCAAATGATCCTTGCCTAAGGAATTCATTATTCCAAGTTCCTTATGCATATGGGGTTTGTTTTCCATCCTACATACCATAGCCTTGTGGCTGGAAATAATGTCCTTGAGGCTGAAAATGAGTGTTGCCCATATTGGAAGGTTGTCCATGGTACCCTTGATGTTGTCCATGCATAGGAGTATTAAATGGTGATTGCTACCCACTGTTTTGTTGAGGCCAACCATATTTGGATAAAGGCCTTGGCCTATTAGGCTGAACTTGAGTATGAGGATTGTGTTGTTGTTGTTCATAGGTGTTTGGCGTTGAATTCACATGCCTTTATTCATGCCCACCAATATTTAGTTGAGGATAGAATTGTTTATAAACTAGATTGCAACCATGGATGTCCTCTTTATGCCTAGAGCTTGCGTGAACCCTATCGTGTGGATCTTGCCCATGTGGCTAAGAATAAGCCTTTGATTGATGGGGCTAAGGCTGAAATGAAGTGGGTTGAATAAAATCTTTAGCCTTTGACGATTCCCCAATCTCAAATTGTCCTACCACCTTTGGAGTAGACGGTTTGGGTTGCTCTTTAGCCAAAGGAGAGTTTGGAACATTGGGACCAAGTGTAGGAAACATCTTTTCACTAAAGATAGCCACTAACTTTTCAATACCCATCCTCATACCATCAAAGCCCGATTTCATCTCTTTAATATCATTTGAGAGTTGTTGTAGGCTGTTAGAGTTCATGGAAGCATGGGACATTTCAATTCCATTCGTTGGTTGATTGACAAGAGAATGAGTGGAGCTTACATTAACCTCTTCATTCTCATAATGCATACGGTGTATAGCTTCTTGAGGGGTTTCATGTTCATGCTCATGTTGGTATTCTCTCAACTCTTCATTGATGGTCTCCAAAATAGGATCCCTTTTCTTATTTCTTGCCATGAGTATATTCCTATCCTATATATATACAGCACAAGAAAAACTCAAATATATTGAGTTCTAGTGCTCCTCCGAATAATGAAATCTTTGGCTTTGTTTGAAGCTTGAGAAGTCCCCTTTCTAATGAGCTATCAAGTGTAGAAAGTAGTTGAATATAGAAAATTCTGTAAACAGTTTACTGTAGCAGTCAGGAAATTCCTACAACTATTGCCAATACTGAAAATAACCTCCAATTAATAAATTCCAACAATAGCATTCATAATGCTCAGCATAACTCTGTCCACATTTTCCACTTTCATTGCATTATGTTGCTATACATTTTCTTTTACATCATGTAATCCCATGCCGTACATACCATGCTAAAGGCTGAATTCTTGTTTCCTTGAGTGGTACCTACACCTGAACTTAAATGCGTGGGTTCCAAGACTTGAGGGGTGTGCAAATTTCCCTCTCAATCTAGTTTGTGCTCCCCTTCAGGGTCCTTGTCAGTAGGGGAGGGTCACCTCTCTCTTGTCCTACCAACTCGTCCAGCATCCACTTTTCCTCGTGGGTATATATATTGGGTATGTACATGACAGTTGAATGCTAGGCTCTAAAAATCAGCATGAAATGCATGGAATGAAAATAATTTGATTGCCCTTTTATGATATGCAAGAACTCGAATGGAATAGGTTGAAATTGAAATGGGGATAGGTAAGGGATAACCTTAGAAGTGACTCACTGCTTAATAATTCTTATTCCACTTACCATTGAGTAAAATTTTACTCATGTCAATGAAACAAAAAGAGCAAACAATTCAATATCAGGGCTAGGTAAATGAAATGAGAATTTGAGGCACTTGGAAGTGATTATTTCAGTGAATGAGAGTGATTATGCAATGATCAATCACCAAGAGAGCCCTATGGATTTCCCATGAAATGCATTTGATAGAATGGATGGGATTCTTTACCATTTTAATCCCTCCTTCATCAATTGGACTTAGCTCAGCAAGAGGATTTAAAGAGAGATTAAAATATGATTAGAGTACCTCTTAAGCTTGTGGGAGAAGAGTGTTGTTGTTGATGAAGGAATATCCCACAAATAGAGCTTGATTTCAGCTTCAAATCCATCCAAGAATTCCCAAATCTCATAAAGTCTTGTAACCTTCATTTTGTCCAACTTATCCCAATTTTTGGTCCAAAACTTGGTCATGATTTGCCAAATTGGTTGATATTCTCCATTGTCCACTGGTTCATGCCAAGAACCTCCATCTTAGTCACGGTTTGTAAGAGTTTTCCATGTCAGGCCACGGTTATGGAAGAACTAAATTTTAACTACTAACTCTTGTGACTGAATTTTAACTACGGTTTTCACTCTCTAGTCATTGCAACTAGATCTATTACATGAAAATGACTTCTGGCAAGATCTAAACTAAAGCTGTGATACCAATGTAATGAAGCATTCAATTAGGAAAAGAAATCTAACTAAAACTGAAATAGACATAAAATAACAAAAGAACTATTGTAACAAGACATCTTGCCATGTATTAATGATGAAAGTTCCAAAAATACATGACAGCCATGGCTGATGCTTCATCTAGTAGGAAGGAAGCTAACATCAAGAAAGTGAACGGTAAAATTTTGTGAATGAGCCAAAAGATCCCTTCTCTTAGCCTCTTTCCTTCTTTATCCTAACTCCTCATCTCCAAAGTTAAGGGTACATTTACATGGGCAAGGGCTGAATCTACAAGGGCTTGAACTTACAAGGTATGGAATTAGCATGATTCAAAGTACAAAAATATCAAGGTATTTTCTTTCATGACAGTGGGCCTTGGCATGAGGCCTTCCCGTGGCTGAAATGGCGATATGGTTGCTTGGTGTGTGCCATGCAAGCTCGAGGAGGGCAAGATGGAGAAGAGATAGAGGTTGGGGGTGTGAGAATGGAGGAAGCAAAGAAAGAAATATGTGAAAATGAGAAGAAGAATGAATTTTTAGTCCATTTAAACCCTAAAATCGGGTTAATGCAACTTCATACGCACTGTCCATCATGTGATCGTAAATTCATAACCTTGTATCGAAATGCGACAAAACTTCACACATGTACTCATTAGGAAAGACACTAGACTTTGGCGGACCAGGGGTCTACATATATTTTTTTTTCCAAAAAATAATAATTTGGGCTCTTGGCCACCTAACGAGTGTGCGTGTGAAGTTTCGTTGCATTCTGATATAGTTATCCCACACCAAAATTATGGATGGATTGATAATCGAGAAACGATATCACAATTATTGGCCCTTAGAAACTTCCCACCATATAGACTATACAAAGGTATTAGAAGTAAAGTCTACAACAAGAAATGATAAAATTTTGCATGTTTTTCCTATTGAAATTGATAGTGCTAGCAAAAACTGTAAGTAAGAGTTGAAAATATATCGAAGATGCACATTCAAAGTTAAGAGTGAACGACAAGTAAAAATTTAATTCATATTTTAAGGGCACTCACAACATTTTTGTACTGGGACATAGTCATATGTCCAATGCATGAGAAGAACACTATGACAAAAAAGATAACATTACAAACTGTGTTCATTCCATTGGAATGAATGCATCCTTCACTGCTTGAAGATTTCTTACAAGTTGGAAGTCCTTGGGAGTTATAGTGATGCGCTTCGCATGTATTGCACAATGTTGAGCATTTGTCATCAAGTTAACTGAAAAGACCTTTGCAGCACATTGTAGACCATAAAGATATTCTTTTGTGAACTGATCAAGTCTATCTTGACCTTGTGCCAAAAACCACCTCCCACTTTCTGTCTGATAGAGGCCTTGCACAATCTCGCAAAGAACAAGTCTTGAGAAGCTCGCTTTCAAAATGATGAGATCAAAAGAGCGTTGATACCTCCTGATTTTTCTCAGGGCCACTGTACCTGGCTTCCACTTGCATTTCTTGTGGGGATGCTGAGGAGGACCCTTGTGAGGGTAGCTTGAGGAAGCTCGGCTAGGTTGAGAAGGAGGTATATTTGAGCTAGTAGATGCTCCAAGGGGCTAAACACGATATGGGGTTCTAAGAGAAAGCTTATTTGCAACTATCTTAGACCTAGCCATCTTTCTTGCACAAGAGATGTGAGAACTCAATGAATAAGATAAAAAGTGAAAGCCTCTTTTATATAACCCTAAACTGTAAGACTCATTCACATAGATACACACTCTCTTTTTCTCTCTTAAACTAGGAATTGCATTCACACTAAACACATTGTTCATCTTACTATCTTAGCTCTCTTCAAACCTATTCAGTATCTTGTCGAAGCCTTGTTTCTAGCCACTTGGCATGGTTTTCTTTGGCACTCAAGGCTTCATAACGCTGCACTCTTTTAGTAACACAATGTGATTCCATCATGTCTGCAGCCAATTCATTAGCACTTTCATTTGCTCTCTTTTGCGAGAGTTTAGCTTCATCCGCTACTATAATCCTATACCACCAAGATATCAATTGGATCATTGCATTGCTACCATTCACCCCTCAGCCATGATCGGTTTTTCTTTGGTATGCACCATGTGCTATCCAATATGAATTTTCCATCCCTTGTGTGGACTAAACTCTGATGCTTCCCTTTTATGCAAAATATGGCCCCACGTGCCTCAAGGATATGCTACAAAGACACATATCACACGAGTAAAACTATGCTCAATAGTTTATACAATTCATACAATTTTAAAATATTAACTTAGTACACACCATGTAACGTGTGATAGAGCTTTTGCCCCATGCTTCCATCACGTTTTCTTAGAAGCTATGCATAGCATCAATAAATTCTTGCTTATCTTCATTGTTAAATACCATCTTATGAAGTAAGGGAGTCAATTTGTTAAGACTTATCCAAACCTTAGCTTTGGCTAACCTTGTTTTTCCTCCATTACTTCGATCATCAAAAATTGCAAAATGTAACCTTTTCCACCCATTGTAGTCCTATAGCCTACGAACCATGACATTCCATTCCTCATTGATGGTGCTGAGAGAAAATTTCTAGCATTTGCTCCTCCAAAGTAAGGCTTTTTTGGAAAGTTATAAGATTTTCATCTTTTTCAATTGTCACTTGCTGCTTGTGTAGCCAAATTTTTTATAGCACTTGCTCCACATTCCTACATGTTGCAATGGCTTCTTTTTTTTGTTGCATCCTATAAGAAAAGAAAATGTATTTATACACAAGTTTCTCCATGATTCTGACAAAAGCATGCAATGAACAAATGTGAATACGATCCAATGGAATGTTGAAGATGGGATTCCAAGTGGGATCTTCTGCCCCCTGGGTTGTTCTTGTCGAATTGTAAAGACTATTCATTAGAGTTACACTAACTATTTTAAGCTTTACTCCTTTGATGACCTCACTTTCATCTAATTTTATAGCAAACTACAATTTACCATTACATTTCTCAATAGACATATTGTAGTACATTACCATTGCCGATTGCACCTTGTATGAATCTAAATATTAATTGCTGAGTTCGATGAACTTCAACTCATATGAATTTTTGATCCCAACCTTTAGTGTTTCCATGCATTGAATATGCATGGGATCTCCTATCAGCTCGAGGGGGTCACTCATGAATATATGTATATATAAGGTGATTTCAAAATAAGGGATTTTTAAAACACTAATTTTATACATTTTTTACATACACAAGGGTGTCATATAAAGGGGCTACTTACAAATTGAGTATAAAAGGGTTGTGTTTTATTCACAAAAAATTCACAGACTAGGATATTTATAAATAGGCCATGAGTGCACGTTATATAGAGAATATATATATATAGTAAACCCCTCCGAGGCTATCAGCTCCAAAACCTTTGTATTAAGTTGCCATCGGGCCTCTATTAACTTTGAAGGTTGAGGAAGAGGTATGATTCTATTTCTCTTTAGCACACGACCAAACCCAGTCTTCACACCTTTGAATATCTTTGAGTAAGTCGTTGTGCTAATACCAGCCCTGTCACAAATGGATTATGTATCCACAACTGAGAAATCATTTGACACATCTTTTAATGTACACTCAATCACCTTTTCCTTGACAACCTTAAACTTAGAGTTGCTCAAAGCATTTTCCAATGTACTTGCCTTCATTAATCTACTAATGCATGATCCAACCTCACCCTCACCTAGGTTCTCATTCTGAGCTACTTCACATGCTTTGCTATGTCGCTTCCACTGGCCATTATTCACAATTAACTCATTGATTGGCTTCTTCTTTAATTTCCGCTCATGTGTTAGCTTGTTGTTGATCTTTGTCAGGTCATCCAATTGTGCCTTTGCCTCCTCATATCAGATACCAATGTCATGGATATTTTCCTGCATTGAAATAATTTGATCCTTTTGTTGAATTATAGTGTCATTCAGTTGTACCACTTGTCCTATGAGGTGTTGTATGTGAAGTTGATGTGCAATGATCACATCATGACAATTTTTTATGGTTGCTTGTTGGCAAGTTGTAAATACTTTGAGCACATGATCATTGAGCTGCCTAGTGTAACCAAGCAACCCATTTTCACCCTCGTACACATACTTCACCAAATTTTTGATTCATGAGAAAGTTGGAGGTCTATTGTTTAAGGGGTCAATTGGGTAGATTCTCCTATCAACCCACAAGTCCAGATGTTCCAATCCCATTTGCTTGTAATCCTGCAAAATTTGAGGGTTGACACTGGTATGCTGGGTTCTTTTTTGAATAATAAGGCATATTCAATCTCTACCTCAATACGCAACTCCTTCTTTCATGTGTTCATTTTACATTTAATAGAAACATGGAGCGTACTTGGTTATCATTGGAGGTAGAGTGGAGATGCACAAGGAGACACACAAAGGTGCCAAGGGAAAGGACGGTGTAAGGAATTCACTTTGTTAATGAAGGTTGCATAAACATAGAGAAGAGGTCACAACAGAGCCATGAGAGGGTATAGATATGGAGGAACATAGCTCAAAGGATAGGGATGTCCAAGACTTTTCATATTTTAGACATTTCTATTTTACCTGCAAAAATATTTCCAAAAAACACGAAATTTGACTAGTTGGTTTGTTTTTTGACCCAAAGCTAGAATATAAAAAATCCCCAAAATATCTTTAAAAAAATATTCCGATTTTTCATTTTCCTTGTTCTCGATTAAAAAATCAATTACCTCGTATCTACTAATCATTTTGCATTGAAAATGAAGCACCACACTCCTGTAACTAACTCATTTTTTAATATAAAATTTGGTTAAAAAAGACTTGTTGAATGAGGAGAGAGAAGTAATTTGAGTATATCTTTGTAGATAATATAAAAAAGAAAAAAGAGATTGCAAAAGTTAAGAGAAAAGAGTATTATTTTACTATTATTCTCTCCTCTTTTCCTTGTTTTAAGGAGGAGAGAGGGGGACTTAAAGGCCCATTTATGAGCAGTTTTTTCCTAATGGAAGTAGTGAAAGGTATTATGAGATACCTTAGGCACATAGGATTTGTGCATATACTTTGGTAAGCAGAAGGCATCTGTCATTGGCTTTATGGATGCAAACTATGCTGGACATGTAGACTACAAGAAGTCCACTATAGGGTATGTGTTTAACTTCATATGGGGATCTGTCTCTTGGATATCTAGGCTGCAAAAGTGTGTTGATTTGTTTACTATGGAGGTAGAGTATGTGGCTACCACTAAGGCATGCAAAGAAGCCTTATGGCTGTCACGTTTGGTTTTTGAGCTTGAGTTTACTAAGGTTCGTGTTCTCCACTGTGATAGTAAGAGTGCTATCATGTTAGCACGAAACCTTGTCTTTCATGCAAAGACAAAACACATACATGTGAAGTATCATTTCATCCAAGAAAGGTACTTGACAACAAGAGCATTGAGTTGGTCAAGGTGCACATTGATGATAACCTTACAGGCCTTCTCACGAAGGGTCTTCCATTAGAGAGGTTTGCCCATTGCTATTATATGACGGGTATTGGATAGGTATAGTCTTTTCAACTTTGTTCATACCTAGAATTAGCTGATTCTTTTCCCCTACCTTTGGGAAATTGCCTTTAGGGGGGGTGTTGTTAAGATAAAGGGCAATGTCCGTGTCCACTCGTAAGGGCCAAGCTGTACATAGTACATATACCTATCTAAAATCATTATTGAGGTAAACTCTTCAGTACCACAAATTGTGTGTCTCTATCTCTTCTCTCTCTCAACGTGCATCTCTACATAGAAGCTCCATTGCAGCTAACTCAATAGCATTTAAAGTGACTAGAATGAAGATGGTAGAGCTTCAACATGTCATAGAGAGCAATAGAACTCCAAGTATAAATGAGAGAGAAATCTTATTGGAGATGGATCCCACAATGATAGGGAAAGCAAAACACATACTGATGGCTTCAACTCTCCTTCCCTTTCTCTACATCAATTCTCTCTCTCTCTCTCTCTCTCTCTCTCTCTATATATATATATATATATATATATTTGTGTGTTTGTGTATAGACAAAATCTTGTGAATGAGAAAAGACCAAGGCTAATGAGTGAGGATTAAGGGTTTTATAGCTCGAGGGGGGGGGGGGGGGGGAGATACCCCTACCTTCTTCTCTCATTCTTCAGCATTCGACTCTCTCTTTCATTTTCATTGATGTGACTGTGTGTGTGGTTCATATGAGGAGGGAACTGCCAACATTGTGTGTGAATTGGGAGGAGGCGAGGAGCATGAAGGAGGTGCTAGGGATAAGCCAATTGATAGGAGTGACATGATGGTGAGTAGATGGGGTAGCAACTAGGTAAGTGATAGTTAAAGGTTTAAAGTTTAAATGTTTCTTTTTTCTTTCTTTGATTTCTTCCTTATTAACTCTTTAACCCTTATTAATGTGTGGGGTAGGGCATAAGAGGAAAAACAAAGGCTAGGGATGTTTCATGTGTGTATTGAAGGCTCAAGATACTTATTTATGTGTGATGAGACAATAATAAGTATCAAGAATAAGTATCTTGAAAACCTGTTTTCAAACCTACTTTGAAAACCAAAGACATTACATGCATTTTTCCTTATGGAATATTCCCTAGAGTCACAAAGAGTTTAAAAGGACCAAAAGCGAGTCTAGATCCCCCTTGCTGTGATCTATTTAATATCACAAGAGGCTCTCTCTACTCAATTTACCTAATGGAACAAACACTTTGATAAGTCCATTTATGGCTAGGACTACTAGGGTATCTAATCCCATTTGCTCCCCTAGCTTTCATCTCTTAGTGTCAAAAAATACTTCATGGCAATATTTTCTCATGGTGGATAGTATCCTCCTTGGTCATTCTTATGCTTCAATGGGGGCTTTATGGCAGGGCATTTAGTTGAATTAAAAATATTGACATAGTTTGTGTCTTTTGATCACTTTCCTATTTTGGCAAGGTTTACTTGCTTTCATGATAGTAGGATGAACAAGGCCACCCCCATTTAAATTGAATTGTTTCAAGAGGTGGATTCAAGATGTATGCTTATCTTCTCCTTATTTTTGGAACCTTATTTTAAACTAGGATATCAAAATTACTATTGATATTTTCTTTTCTAAGCGCTATAATCAAGAGCAAGCTCAATGTAAAAGGGACATGGTCCCCTCGCTTCATGCCTCTCTTATGGTTGATATTGGTTTTGTAGCATTCGAGATGAGATTGCTCTTAATCTCTTATAAGAGGTTGAGAATTTTCTTGAAGCTAATGAGAACTCCCTACTCAATCATTCAAGAATTCACTCTCGAATGCAATTGCATCATGAGAATGGTGGAAGGCAAGAGATTGTCTATCTTTGAAGTTCTTTATAGCTCTCAAGATGAAGAAAGATCAAGAATGAATTATGGAAATCATTGATGAGGAAGGTATCAAACATAGAGGAGATAAAAATATCGTTATATCTTTTCTGAATTTTTGCTTGCCATAGTGCATTCAAAACCCAAAAGGAAAATTATTATGATAAAGTTACACAATTCTTAGACTATGTGCCTACCTCAATATCTACCTCATGGGTTGTTGTCTTAGACTAGCCATTGTTTGTAGAGGAGATTCATTTTTTGGTCAAGTACATAAAGAAGAATAAATCACCTACTAGAAAGGATGGCCTTCCTAGTAGAGTTTTTTCAATATTCTAGTACACCTATGGCAAAGATCTCACTAACATGCTTAATGTAGTTTGCAGATGTGGAGAGATGTCCTCTCAAGTTAATGTTAGTGTCATCAAACTCATTACTAAAATGGCAAGAAGGGTTGAATGCAAAGGACTAGAGACCAATTACTTTACTAAATGTTTCCTATAAAGTTTTGGCAAGAGCTCTTTAAGGATTCATATAATTCTTGTAGAGGTTATCCATATCATGCAATTTGGTTTAATTGAAGGGCATAAGATTCATGATGCAATTCTTAACCTTGTTCTTTCTATTGATCATGTTATCTCCCTTAACAAAAAATTGATGCTTGTAAATGTTGATTTGGATAAGGCATATGACAAAGTCAATTGGGATTTCATGACAACGTTATGCTTGTAAAAAGGATTTTTCTTTTTACAGAGTTAAAACTCTTCTCTTGAATGCTATAGCTTTGGTCTCCATTAATGGTTATTTTCAAGATGCCTTTGTGCTTAAGTGATCTAGGGCAGCCCCATTGGCCCCATTCTTATTTTCCTTGGTTCAAACCCTTTTCTTTGGAATATTGACTCATTATTATAGAAGAAAATGCTAAGTGGGAACGCAAGTGTATGTAGCCATTGTGGATGAAAACTCAAAAGTGGATAGATGCCTTAAGTTTTCATGATGTGATCACATGAAACAAGCTCTATTGAGTGTTAAGGGTAGAATGAATCCCATTTTTGACCCCCATCACAATGAGGTTGGAATATTATTACAAAGGTCATTCCCTTAGCTATATGGGAAGCTAGATATAGGAAAGTTTATAAGGGCATTTTTGTGGGTCTTTGTAAATCCTACAAATAGATTTGCAAAGCTTGTATCTTGGTGTTTGAAAATGTTAACCTGTGTAGGGAAGGAAAACTATGTTCAAGTTGTTTGTTTGACGCTTACCTATACTTCTTGTTGAGAAAACTATGATATATATAATACTTAGTTAATACAATCATGATTGCATTATTTAAAAAATTGTGTCATACCTTAACTCAATCTAGTCTAAAGAAAGAAATCCACCAATTGTTCATAGCTAAGGGAGAGGCCAAAAAAGAGAGCATGAGATTTAAAATATACTAGCTAGGGTTTCCAACACGGAGGACTTACACAACTTGTGACATCCATGAGGAGTGCAAAATATGGCACATGTGCATGAACCTATAAAGAAACCAAACAAGGTGCCAACATCAAAATCGCAACTATGAAGAAACCAAATGTCTTGCTAAAATCCAAATCTTGTTTCATTTTAAAGGACAACTTTATCAACTTTGAAAAGATGTGAGTAGGCTATGATATTCTACACTTAGAAAACTTAAGTTTTCATCATGGACCATATTTTTAATAAATTTCAATTGTGTTTTCTTATGTAATCTTCTTGATGTTTCAAGTCTACATTGAATCATTATGTGTATTGTAAAATAGATTTTGGGCCATGTATGTGTCTTAAAGCTAGCTAAATTTCCTTACACTTCTCATGCTCATTGTTCACTTAGAGAAGCCAAAAGAAAAATGATAGAAACTAAAAATCCAACCATAACATGTTCAAGACTTTGAAGACTATGAGATTTACAAAAGGAAATCATTGAAAGAAAAGTGTCCCCTCATGAAAGGGTATCAATATATATTCTAAACTTGAGGTAGTATATATTGGTCAAGCAAAATATTATCTTATTGCAAGACCAATTACCCTCAATGACTACTTCAAAGAAGTAAACATTGCTAATATTTCTTTGTATCAAACAAATTGGGTGATCACAAAGTGAATGCATTAACCCTTTTTGAGTCATTAAGGAAACTTGAGCTCTAATAGAAATGACTTGAGGGCTCAAAATAAAGGAAATGTTTTGATGTTGAAAGGTTATTATTTGGAAAAAAGATAGAAGTGAATAATTAAGTATCATGTGATATAGAGCCATTATGAATAATGTTTCATGTCCTATTATGAATGGAAAGTGCCAGCAACAAAATCCACCTAATGATGAGAATGATAAAATTAATGCCAACTTGGTAGTAGCATTAATTGCAATTGATAGTGGTTTTCAAATAATACATAGACATCTCTAGGCTTCATAGATTTTTACCAAGCTTGTAGAAGTGATATTATGATAGCCTTTCCTAATAATACTAGCTAAACAATAGATAAGCTTCAGTGTACATGCATTACTCAACTTGCTAATGAATACCATATTGGAGAATATGGGAATTTCCTATAAGTTTGGGACACGTGGTCAAATCTTTGGATTTGCCATAACTTGAATACTATAACTCCAAATCGAGCGCTCTATAGCTCAATAGATTCCATTTTTCAAGCGATTTCCAATGATAGGTCACATCATATGGTTTTGAGAAACTTATGGGCATGTTATCCAAGTGCCACCTTTTTTGTATTCAAAAAATGGGAATTAGGAGATTCCCAAACTCACTAATATTGTGTTAATGGCTTTTTTAGAATCTAAAAATTTAAATTATATATTTGTATTACAGACATAAATGCACATGTGCACACATGCACACTATATGTAAGACTACTTTTAAGAAACATTAAAGTGCATATAGTGACTTTACATTCAAAGCTATCTTATAAGATACAAAATAACCTATTATTTGCAAAGAACTGGTGTAAGAAATCAATTCATGTTGCCTTCTAGGAAAGGCATTTTCACATATAAGTACATTCTATCTTTCCCTCTCTAGGGCATACTTTTTACATATACAAGTTGTCGCGTGAAGTATTGCCACCATATTTTGAATTATTCTACGGTGCAAATAGACACATGTACATTCTTTTGTACACATGTCAAATCATAATAGAGGAAAGCTTCTCACAAACATCCAATAAAAAAATAATGCATCTAGAATGGACATCTTACCTTTAATTTGAAATATATAGAGGCATAAAATCACATGATATATGTACTTCCTTGATGATGGCTTTAAGTCACATGTTTCATAACTTCTCTATGGTGGCATGAAGTCACTTGACATAAGTATCTCCTTTACAATGGCTCCTTTGTTTGTGTGTGTGTGTGTGTGTGTAGACATACATTATTTATACAAATTTAGTAAGTTGCATTCATGATCCAAATGTATAAATATATGTCTTGGAGAATCTTCTGGTGAATCCATGGCTAGCATTGGTTGAACATATTAATGTAGACATAAGTAGCAATCATCCATTTAATAAAGCATCATAGCATATTATTGCCATGTAAAAGAACCTAAGAGTAGCCCCTTGGTTAAATTCTAGACTAATTGTGCCTAATAGTTTTGATTTTCATTGCATTAGTGATTGTACTCATGATTTTCAATGAATGAGTATTGAGGAATACAAACCATTTGATTTCACATTGTTTTTTTTTAAATGGCCCAAAGTATATGAGATGTATACTCATTAATGTCATCCCAACACTTCAGAGATGTAGTTAACAATGGCTAACTAAATTGAGTTGCTTTTATCCCTACATCCTTTTCCTTATAGGCATGTTCTATTCATGCAAATAGTTACAGTGCTTTCAATACAAAGTCACTAATCCCTTACACATATTATGTTTCATGGAGTGTCTTAGTCATTAACTATCACATGATTCTCTAGCATTAGGCATTTTTATTTGACTACTATGTGTAATTAGCCTCTACCTTTAAACCCTAGTATGTCACACTTATGGGGATCTACATAAAAAGGATACATATACTTAAAGGATTTAAAAGGTTTGTCAACACTACCTTATGGAAGCTTTGGAAGATGCAAATACCTACCTTATGAAAGTTTGAAAGGTTTGTCAAACACAACTTATGGAATCTTTAAAATATGCAAATAACCTCATAGACATCAATTATGAATGTGCTAGAGTCCACCAAGCTTTTATGGTGTTGGTTAAGTGTGGGCGAATAGACCCATGGTGTTAGACTCAAAAGAGTGTTAGCTAGCATAAGAAGTTTCTAACATTTCACAATGTGGGAAAAGGGGCTCTTTTCCCATGTTTTTCCCTATAGTGTTCAAGATTGTGAGCTTTTGCTTAAGAGGCACTACTCCATACCTAGCTAGATGCAACTAGAGGCAAGGGTTTTGGGGCTTGAGAGGCACTACACACCCAGCTGGGTGCAGTTGGGGGCAAGGGGTTTGGGTTAGTAGGCAACACCAAACACCACATCAATGTGAGAATTATAGTGGGAAGTTGTCTAAAATTTCTTGTGTATAAATATTTCCTAAGTGGTTGGAGAAGGGCAATGGAGTAATGATACTCTCACCCATGGGGAAGGCAAGCCAAGCAATTGGGAGCCGGTGGAGCTCCCTTCAGTCCAAGAGAAGGGCCCGAGAAGACGAGCGGCAGCTCCGGGCACATGCAAACACCTCAACCACCAAATTAGAGAAATTCATTTCCTTTTCTGATAATACAGGTGAATGCATGGACGGGCAGCTGGCGGTAAACCACGCTCTCGCCCCTACTGTTGGGCTGAGGGCAGCTCCTGCAGCAGCTTGGCGGCCGAGACCCAGAGAGAGAGAGAGAGAGAGAGAGGGAGCTCCGATGCCGGTTAAAGCTGGCGCAACAGCTGGTTGATATTATAAACGCGATTCCGAATGAAAGCTTGAAAGTTAAGCATGCCTGCCTGGTTGACGCGTAAGAAGCCGGTTAAGCTGGCGGGTGCCGAGTGAATCAGCCAATTAAGCTGGCGACTGCCGGTCGATATTAGAGCAAAGGAAGTTTTGGAATAAGGGCGGGTGGGGGGCGGGGAGGGGCGGCGAGCGATCCATCATCCAGCCCTAGACAAAGGCAGGTTTTGGCGTAGTAATTTTAAGCACTTCCAAATGCCTTACATATATATACACGCGAGAGAGAGAGAGAGACGGAGACGCGTTCCTCTTGGATGCCAGTTGTTCCCACCTTATTAAAATTTGCAGGCCCTTAGATATGGCCAAGATTCTGTGTGAAGAAATCCATACAACTCAACCCCAAACATCACATTAGGCAACCTTTGTTTTTCTCCAAAGAAGAAAAGTATCATATTCCCAACCCTTTTCCCTGCTGCCTTTTGTCCACGTGGACACATCATCTCCCCTCTTCAAAAGCCATACATACAAGCCTCATGGCTTTCCCAACCTTTGAATTGATCTAATTACATATAAGCCACATGGTTGCTTTTCAATTTTGTCTCATTTGAATCTCACCCCTAATGTCTCTCTCGATCACACTTATATGGATGAAAATAGGTAATCTAGGCATGTAACGATGAGAAAAACATCATCTAGGGTGTTTCATTACCAAACCTGGTGATCTAAGATCTTAAGGTAGCCTAGCATCATGTAAAGGGAAAGTTTTTTCTCTCTTTCACATGGACCTTTTTCTCATGAGTTGCCCAATATTCACAAGATTAAAACACCTTGAAAGCAACCTCATGTGCAAATCTTTCCACGTAATGATAAGACACATTTTGTAATTAATATTTTCTCCTTTCTATTAATAAACAATTTCTGCCAGAAGTGTAATATCATAAAAATCATACTAATGTGAAAGTGACACATTTTTTAATTAATTTTTTCTCCTTTCTATTGATAAATGATTTATGCCATGAGTGTAATATCATAAAAATCATACTAATGCGAAAGTGACACATCTTTGTTGAATCACATGCAAATTGTTCTTGGCATGAATCAAAAACATCGAGACATAGACTTATAGAACCTATACGATTATACATCTTGCACCATTTTCTAAAGTTTTCATGTTATTTTATACCTTTTCTTTTGCTATGGATGTTACCCTTGGCATGGTTTCAAGGTTATGTTGATTAACATTACATCAAATGACATTAATTTATATAAATCTCTAGTAGCATTGAAAGATTCAAAAGCTAACATTAGTAGTCTACAACATCAAGACACAACAATGTTCACAAGCCCTTTAATGGAAGATACATGCTAGCATTAAAATGAATCTTCTCATTTGCATCTAGCATAGTATGCATTAGATTGCACAATATTCTTATATATGTTACAATACTAATACAACTTTGTAACTAACAATCATGTGCAAAGCGTTAGAAAACCATTAATTAAACTTCTTATGAATTAAGATGTCATGTTCAACTAATGCGTGGTTGTTTCCTATTTTGCTTAAGCATTAATTGGAATCCACTTTATACAATTAATAAATACAACAAAATGATTGGATGGCCACATCCAAATCTTGCAATAAGGCCAAATCTTATATCATGGACATTTTATCCATAAGTCTACCCTTTGGAAATCCAAGGAAGAGAGGGCCTGGTCTTTGCAATGTAGTCTAATGATGAGATTATGCTTTTCTAATGTACATTACATCTAACATTGATGTAGTTCGAATAACTTTATATGTATGCATGAACCACATGTTAGCTAATTGAATTCATTGACAACCTCGTGGAGCCGTGTATTACGAGCAAGCTGGAGTAGCACTATGAGATTGTTGCCCTTTCCATTCGACTAGCATCCAAATAGTGTGGAGTGTGCTATTATAGAGGCTTGGTCTTTATATCATTGTTGGCATAGATTTTCCCGTTTCATTTTGTATAATACAAAGATATAACCTAAGAATCGACTCAATTATCTAGTCTATAACTCTTTTGCATATACTAGTTTCCACAAAAGAATAGCTCTAGAAGCATTTTTCAATGTCTATACTAGTTTATGTAACAAGGCTTAGCCTAGTTGTGGAGGATATTTTTATGAAAACAATATATCTACTTCCATGGCTATAGCATGGTTGACACTAAGGAAAAGTGGTTCGTGCATCTTGTTTATGGTAAAGGAATTTCAACTTGGACATTTGAGTTTGAATTTTGTCAAGTTCTTATACCTAACATTGTGTATTTCAAAGATTAAAGGGAAAGAATTTGTCTTTTATCTCACTTCCTCATGACAAGTGGATTATCTTCAAATTAGTGTGTATAATAGGCATATCATCTCATTATTTTTATTGGTTTCTTTAATTCTCTATTTTTTGATGAGCTTTTAGTTGTTTCGAACATGTTTCTATATATATTTTGGGGTCTAGAGTGTGTTTATTGCTCGAGGTTTATCATCTTCATTTGGAGGTCATTTTCTTTAATTATCAATTGTTTGTGCTTTTCTGATATTCTAACTAACTCTATTCAATGTCTTGTTCACTTTTTAAAGTAAACTATCAAATACTACTAGCTCCTATTGTGGATCTGTACAAAGCATATGTATGGTGTAGACCCTTGATTCCTACTTGTGTATATATTCTCATGGTCTTATGTGGTTTGCAAGCTTATCTCCTAGCCTAGGGAGTCTACCTTATAGAATATGTAAGATACCACGTGAGTTCAAAGGAAAGGGTATTTTTGTTTAGTAAAATTTTTAGGACTATATTTACAAAAGGGGTTTATAATTTGAAAAAACTCGTAAGTTTAGTAAAGTAAAAGGAATCATTTTATGGCCTTATAGCATGTAAAGAAAGGGTATTTCTTAATATCCTTTGAACAAGTGTTATATAGATGATTTTTTATAGGTGCACCCTCGAGTCTCCTAGCTCTCTAAACTTTTCTTCTATGTTGTTGTGCTTATACAAACTTTTGTAACCCTCTATAATACTTTTGCATGTGACTATTTGGTTTTATTTGCAATATGTGGATCTCAAGAGTGCTTTAAAATATTGATTGGAGACTTTTGTGAAGATAAGAGTGGCATTGGATCACCAATGATAATTTGAAGATCTTCATATGTTTCAAACTTATAAAATCCCTTGTGAATCTTACCAAGTCATGGCAAAACATATAAAATATAAATTAGATACCCTTTTGGATAATGACATTAATATGAGATATTATTGGACTATGATGTGAATTCTATGTGCACTTTTAATGTTGTGGAAGTGTGGAAAAGGTTCTTTAAGACTAGTTTGGTAATGATGTATGATAGAAAAGTGTCATTTTTAACTTTCAGGGAAAAAATGCATGTACTCTTTAGACAAAAAATGATATGATTTTAATATCTTGATTTACCAAAGTAGACATGTTAATACAAGAGGCTAGTCATCTTGTGCATGACTTGCTTACTTAGTTTTCGCACCATACTTAGAAGGCTCCAATACTAGTTCACTTTACAATGGATTTCTACCATCTACTACTTTCTTCCTATGCCCTTCTACTATCATCCTAATTCTAGCTTCTCATAAGGAACAAAGGTTGAATACTATTATCACTTGGAAGACTTGTTCTCTTGTCATGTTCGATCCCCTACATATTCCAAAACACAAGCCAATTTAGAGCTCTTATCAATGTAGAACATTGCGATTTTTCCCAAAGTGTGTATCCATCCTTCACTAGCTGGATAGTCATTGCAAAAGGTGTGAGTCAAGGTTTCTTTTCCCCAAAAAAGCATGACTTTGATGGAGACCTCTTCTTTTAGATTTTTCACTTGTAAGTAATGGTCCCATGATCATGCACCCGCAAAAGACCCTTTCCTTATACAGTAGCTTCAATGAACATATTTTTTCAAGACATTCTTAAGCTCACTCTTTGTAAATTCAAGTTCACTTAATTTAAGCTTAAAATGAGCTTGCAAAGCTAGCCTACATAGACCACAAGAGGTAAAGTAGGACTAAACTAAGAAAACAAAGAGTTATCTTCCTCTCCATAGACTACTCAAAGTGAAGGTGAGCATGGATAGGCTACTTTTTCACTTTTTTTGACCCCTTTTGGTAGAAAAAGCATGGTAGACCCTACTTTTTTGAAAAAGCACTCAAGTTCACTTACATTAAGCTTAAAATGAGTGTGCAAATCCAACCTTTACATAGCATGAGAGATCAAATAGGAACTAAATTGACAAAAGAGAGGTTCTTTCCCTCTCCATCTCAAGTAGATTTCTCAAAGAAAGTGTGGTAAACCTATGGACCACCCAAAATGATTCCTAATCCTCTTTAAAATCATCATGCAACCTCACACCCCAAGTTCTGATTGTTAAACTCAATGTAGAGATTCCCCCCTTTCCTTATAAATTGAGAGCCACGTAGAGGTTCTCCCCTTACCCATAAATTTAGAGCCACATAGAGAGAATTATCACTCCCCCCTAATGCTAGGATTATGTCAATGTATTTCATGAGAGGTGAGGCCAAGAGAGAGAAATAGATAGAGAGACATTACCTCATGTAGGAAAGAGGGTCTTAGCATGAATAGCTACAAATTGGAGCTAGAGAGATAGCTATAAGCTTGTGTAGGGAAGAGGGTCTCAGTATGAATAGCTACAAATTGGAGCTAGAGAGAGAGGTATTAGCTTGTCTAGGCAAGAGGGTCTTAATATGAATAGCTACAAATTGTATGAAAACTACAATATTAGAGCTACCATTATGATTATCATCCTTGTAACTCCATGTTCTTCCATGTGCACTGAGCCTCTTCCTAGACATAGAATATACCAATAATCCATCTTTGTGATGCACTTGATAATTATCCATCATTAATTCTAGTACCCTTAGAGCCTTCTAACTCACATCTACCAAATTTTTTATTGATGATGCAATATCTTGTCAATTGGAGAGGCCAAGGTGTTGCTGGGCTTTCAAGAAACATTCGAGAGTCAATCTTATGGGATAGAATCGCATGGAGTAAGAAGCAATAAATGGCACCCAAGCATAGAGTTTTATGTCTAAAGCAAACAACTACAATTGTGGTGGATAAAACCTTTGTGTTGCAAGCCTTCTAGGTTCTCATAGTACATTTGGAAACTTTAGATAATCCTTCTTATGAGTAATATCACATTGCATGCATAAATCTCATAAGTTAGCAAAGTGGCTAGGCCAAGATATTGTGTCCTAATAGTGGAACTTTAGTAGCTTGTAAGGCTTTCTAAAAGCTAATAGTCTTTACAAGTGGGTCAATCAATGTTACCTCTTGCAAGTAATGTTACACAACATTCTTACCAAATTGTCAAGAAACTAATCTAACTAACTAAGCTTGCATGTTCCATGGGATTTGGATGGTGTATGAAGGAACTTGTGGGCTATCAAATGTTACTTGCCTAGTTTTTCCAAGTGGGTACATCTCAAATCTTATTTACATAATTTTATGGATGATAATGCTCTAGGGACTATAAATTCCCATGCCTAAAAAGTGTTTTTCCTTCCATTTAATACCATAGAGTTTTCATCCCAAATAGAGATCTCTAGGATTTCCTTCCATGATACCAAATATATCTCTAGAGGTAATTAAGTCCATAAAAAGAGGTTCCATTTCCTATGGAACTCTTTATTTTTCAAATGAAGGCAATTTACCATTATTTATCCCAAGGGCATGCTTTGTTCCCAACATCTAATCAACATTTTGGATCTTAGATACTTTTCATTGTTGATATTTGGCATGCTTTTTAGTGTCAATGTTAATCAATTAAAAAGCACCCAAGTGGCAATCCTTTTTCAAATAGTTCATTTCAATTAGAGCAAATAAGACTACTTGCCTTGTTTGCTCTCCACAAGAACTTTCTTATCATGGAATCCCTTTTTTTTGTGGTGTTTTGTTCTAGATAATTAAAGAAAGCTAAAACCTTATTGTTAGATAAATGAATACATTGATAATTTTAAGTTTCACATGAAGGGGCTACATGGTAGACTTGGTTGCTTTCTCACACGCATGGAAGAGGTGTAGTGTTTTATCTATATTCTCCTTATTTGCAACATCATCAGTAGATTGTTACTGAAGCCTTGACATGTTATGTGCTTCCCTTTGTACTAAATCCCTTGTATCTTCACATTTTTAGTCCATTTCTCCATAAGTCAAATAAGTGGGTGGGTTGTACTTCAAATAATAGGGGACTTGGTGGGCATCCCTACCAAACCTCACTATTGACCTCAAAAGGTCCAAGCAAAGTGCCATTCATCAATATGAATGCCTTGGACCCCTTTTGTTAAAAGAAAGGGAAGATAAAAAACCTAATTGTGAAATCCCATCTTTTCCATTATCCATTTGATGTAATTCTAATTTATTTCATCAAAGGTTTTTGCAACATATAAATGCAAGAGAATGGTTTTTGGCATTGTGCACATTGCCCTTTCTATGGCTATCATAGCATTAAGCATATTATCCATGAGGAACCTACATTACATTGTGCTCCTTGCCCATTCTATGGCTCTCATAAAATTTGATGCCAGGAGGCATATTCCATGGTGGATTCCGTGAGGTTTTTATTCCACGGTGGATTCCATAAAACTATATTTATTTTTCGAGGCTCGTACACAAGGTGGATTCCTTATACAAGAAGTTGACAGGGACACCTATTCTTTTCGACCGTCATGTTAATTTAATGTGCATGTGGGTGATTCCATGGCGAGTGATTCCACAAAACATATATTTAAATTAATGGACATTTATGAGTTTAGAGTGCACTCGTATTTAATTAAGGTTAGCACAGAGTTCCAACCTATTTATTTATTTTGTAGCTAAAGACTGCTAGGTATTCACTTTTGTGGGTTTTATCTTATTATTTTCTAACAATTGTAAATACTTCAGTTGATGTGTAGAGCAGGTAGCGATGGTGTTGGAAAGCACTGGGCGATTGCGTGTATTCAGATTATCTAAAATAATTATTTTATTTTGTTGATAGGCGCATGTCAAAGTTGTTCTCACTTTTAACAGTCAGTTTGATGATTATTTCCATGAAGAGTAGTATGCTGAAAAAGATAAACTCAAATGCATCACTAACCATTTAGCAGATAAAGCATCATTATGGTGGATTGTTGTTTGTAAGAGTATTAATTGTCCCACTAATTGGAAGGCCTTTCAAAAGAAATTTTTGTGGAATTTTTCTTCTGCCTCAATTCCATGAAAAAGCAATCAAACAATGGGATCTTCTGCAAACAAAGGGATCGTAAATCCATTCCGCAATACACTGACCGTTTCTGGAGTGCCTTATTGCAACCTTGAATGCTGGAAGATGTTCATGAGGCAATCCACAAGCACAAGTATATGTTTGGTTTGCTTGGTCACTTCTATGTGGAAGTGAACATGTTCAAGCCAAAGACTTTAGAAGATGCGATTTCTCTAGCACATGATGTTGAAGACAAAATTCGTGGACAAGAAAAGCAACCGCAACAATTTCCAAGTAACAATAACTTTGGTACAAAGGAATTCAATTCTAACTTTCGAAGATTCAATCAAAATCACTTTGTTCCTTCTTCGTTTTGTAAACCCTAGACTTGACCCCCTACTTTACCATCAAACACAAATTCAAACTCAAAGCCGTCTCACCAGCCAAATCTCAACATACCCAAATTTCCAACCCTTACCAATAATGTTTCCAAAGCAAAGCTTATAGTTTGCTACAAGTGTCAACAACCTGGACACAGTAGTGAACTGTCAATTCAAGAAGCCATTTTTTCAAATCAATTACTTGGAAAGTGACTGAAGATAAAGACCATGAAGATATGCCATATTTTACTGAAGATGATGATGATATCAGCGATGCTTCAAATACTTTACTAGGTATGCCAAATCCTTATTCATTATTAACGATGAAATGTTTTGTCCATGGTCAAGAAAAGATTGTTTTGTATGATGATGGAAGCACACATGATTTTATTTCTACAAAGTTGGTAAAATAATTGAATTTACATACTATTTCAACTCATTATCACATAAAAGCTGCATTCTTAAGCACTAGATACAATGATACTCAAGAAGTTCATGATTTAGAAATTAAAATTGGTAATTATTTTGAGCGCATAAATTTCTTGGTTGTGCCTTTGCAAGCTAGTGATATTAATTTAGGAATGCCTTGGCGTCACAAATATAATCATGGTATAGATTATTTCACATATTCCATGAAAATTTATTCTAATGGAAAACAAATCACATTACATGGAATGCACATCTTTGATACCGCGACATCACGTCGGACGCGTGGACGACCAGTTCCACCCCCTCCCCCGAAGAAGGGGAGAGGGTGTGGGGGAGTTAGGGACGCTCAAGCAGGCATGCCCTTGGACGAGCCGCGGGCGCAAGTTGCGTTCAAAGACTCGATGATTTGCGGAATTCTGCAATTCACACTACGTATCGCATTTCGCTGCGTTCTTCATCGTTGCAAGAGCCAAGATATCCGTTGCTGAGAGTCGTTGCGTTTTGTTTTTCGATCCTCCCGAGGGGAGGAATCTCAGACAAGACAAGGTTTATCAAGTTCCTCCTGCCACCCCCGCGTGCGGGGAGGGGCAAAGGGTTTACCAAGGCGGCGGCGTGCCCGAACGAGCACGACGGAGGGGGATCGCCCCGAGCAAGGGAGGGAGGTCGAAGGCGTCCCTCCTTCCTCCACCCACACGGTCGCGGGACGACCCCGAAGCATAGCCTACAGGCTAAACGTGCATCGAGAAAATGTAGCAAATCATACTTAATATGGGTGAATGAAATTGAAGCTAAGGAAAATCACATGTATCCTAGGCATACACAATTTCATTCACAATTTAAAGATTGTTTTGCTACTGATTTACACCCTGGTTTACCACCTACACATCCTGAAGATCATAAAATAGAATTAATCCTTAGTTCTCAACTACCATGTAAAGCACCTTATAGACACAATCAGATTGAGGAAAAAGAAATCCAAGCACAAGTTGAAGAACTGTTAAACCAAGGACTCATTAGGTCCAGTAGTTCTTCTTTTGGTGCCTTTGTCCTATTAGTCAAGAAGAAAAATAATACCTATAGGATGTGCATTGACTATAATGCCCTAAACAAGATCACTATTAAGAATAGATATCCGATCCCTAGGGTAGATGACCTCATGGATAAACTACAAGGAGCCACTATTTTTAGCAAGATAGATCTCAAATCTGGATATCATCAAGTATGATTGGATACACTAAAGATCGCATCTAGAACTCAGTTTGGTCATTATGAATTCCTTGTTACAACTTTTGGTTTGACTAATGCACCAGCTACATTTAGTTGTATAATGAATCGAATATTTTTGAAATATCAGATTTGTGCAATTGTTTTCTTTGATGAGATATTGGTTTTTAGCAAGAATGAGAATGAGCATTATGCACATTTATCTTTGGTTTTCAAATTGTTGAAAAAGAATCAATTGTATGCTAACCCTGATAAGAGTGAATTTTTCCAAACCCAAATTGAATACTTAGGTCATATTGTTTCTTCTAATGATATTCGTGTTGACCCTAAAAAGATAGAAGAAATTTTGACTTGGCCAATCCCTAAAAATATATATAAGTTATGTTCTTTCTTAAGTCTTGCTAGCTTTTATAGAAAATTTGTGTGAAATTTTTCATTGCTTGCATTGCCTTTAACGAAATTGTTAAAGAAAGGTATTGTATATCATTGGTCTGACAACCAACAAAAGTCTTTTGATTTATTGAAACATGCTTTAACACATGCACATGTTTTGCAATTACCTGACTTTAATCGATCATTCTTTCTAGTAGTCTCACTGATGCTAGTAGATCATGAATATGAGCTATCCTTATATAAGATTCATATCACATAGCCTATTCTAGTTGCAAACTTAAACCCTCTGAATTGAAGTATTTCACATATGATAAACAATTGTTAGCTATAGTTTAAGCCTTATGTCAATGGAAACACTATCTAATGGGATCTGAATTTATGATCAAAACTAACCAACAAAGTATCAAACATATTCTTAGTCAGCCACAAATATCTGACCATCATATTAAATGTGCTACTTTCATTCAAAGTTTTCATCCACATATCCAATATAAACCCAGAAAAGAAAATGTCATTGCCGATGCATTGAGTAGAAGACCAAGTATCCATAATATTTATGTTCTATCTTTTGAATCCCTTATTCCTATGAAGGATACCTATGACTATGACCCCAGCTTTCAAGCTAATTGAAACAAATTAGTTACTAATAGCTGGATTCCAATTGATTCTTTGTCTTATTTTGATGGATTTATGTTTTATGAGAAAAGATTGTGTGTCACTATTCCATTTAGATCATTTGTGATGCACAAAATTCATTGTCCCCCATATCAAGGCCATATAGGTATTTCTTCCATTTTAAGAATGTTGATTGAAGATTTTTACTGGCCACAAATGGAATCTAATGTTTTTAACTTTTTTTCTGAGTGTTTAATTTGTCAAAGAGTCAAGTGACACCATGGTAAGTAATATGGTTTGTTAATGCCTTTACTAATTCCTAAACGTCCATGGGAACATATTTCAATGGATTTTATAATTGGTTTGCCTAACACATAAGCTAATCATGATATGATTTGGACTATAGTAGATCGATTTAGCAAACAAGCATATTTCCTACCATGCAAGAAATCATTAACTGCATCTCAAGTTGCACAATTGTTTTTGAAGACTGTTTTCACTAACCATAGTTTGCCAAAAGTTATTATTTCTGATCGTGATTCTAGATTTTGTAACAATTTTTGGACTACCTTGTTTGCTAATTTGGGTACTAAGATTGATTGATTTCTCATTTGCATTTCATCTAGAAACCAATGGGCAAACATAAGCTACTCACAGTACAATTCTAGATCTTTTGGGTCCATACACAACTTCAAAACCACAAACATGGGATACATATTTGCATCTACTTCAATTTGCATACAATAATACACCACACACAGCTACACAAAAAGTAGATTTTGAAATCATTTATGGACATAGATTGGCTACACCTGTTATATCATTGTCGAACAAAGTTAAAGCTGATGATGATATTGCCAATATGCATGCTACTATTTCTGCTAAAGTTAAAGATATGATTGTGAAAGTCCAACATTTTTACACTAAACAAGCTAATAAGAAAAGAAAATCCATGAGTTTCAATGTTGATGATTATGTTTGGTTATACATTGAAAAGAGAAGACTGCAAAGTGTTAAGAAACATCCTGTTGTTAAATTAGCACCAAGATTTTATGGACCTTTTAAAATAGTTTACAAGATCAATGACAATGCATTCAAATTAGAACTACCCCAACATTGGAAAATCCATAATACTTTTCATATCAGTCTACTATGATCTTTTAGAAGCTAATTACCTGTCCACCCTGTCTATGAAAACCCTCCTTTGTTAGAAGAAGAAACTAAAATCCTTGAACCTAAAACTATTCTAGACATTGACTTTATGACCGCTAGAATTGGTCTTAGATATTCTAGATATTTGGTTAAGGTTAAAATCATCCTGTTGAAGAGACCTAATGGATATACGCCCGCGACCTAAGTGCTTACCCCTCACTGCTTGCTCCACATTAAGCTAATAGCAATTGAGGACAATTGCGATCCCACCCTGGGGGTATGATGCCAGGAGGCATATTCCACAGTGGATTTCGTGAGTTTTTGTGGTGGATTCCATAAAACTATATGTATTTTCCGGGGCTCGTACACAAGGTGGATTCCTTGGTGCATAGATCGGATATCGTAAGCGTGCGTAGTGAGCGTTAGAAGGTCCCCAAGAACAAAAAAACTCTACTTTTTGCACACAAATCAATGTAGAAGACTTGCACGACATGAACAAGAGACCAATTGGGTGCAATCTTCCCCCATGCCTTGTGTGAGCGCTCCATAAAGCATGTATTTCATATATTATTCATCTTCAAGCTCAAATAATAGCCCAAATTACAAAATAGCACGCTTTAGCTTTTGAGTTTGCTTTTGTGCCAAATAAAAATAAAGCTAATGGGTGCCCAAGAAGTTAGGCATGCCCAAATACAATGTCCAAATATAAATCATGCGTCCATGCACATACAAAAATAATAAATAAATATGAAACACCTTGATAAATAGGTGCGATAAAATATAGGCACCATGCCTAAGGTATGCGCCCATCAAAATATAGATGATAACTTGAATACACACTATCCTCCAATGCTTTCCACCGCCACTGCTGCTATCTCTACACATCAAGTGAAGCATTCACAATCGTTAGTAAAATAATACAATTAAATCGACAAAAGTGAATACCTAGCAATCTTCAGCTAAATAAATCAATTGGTTAGAAATCAATCCTAACCTTAATTTATCACGAGTGCACACTCTAAACTCATAAACGTTTATTAATTAAATATGTATTTTGCAAAATCACCTGCTATGGAATCACCCGGTACACATAAAATTAATAAAACGCCCGAAAAGGATAGGCGTCCCCATCGACTTCTCATCCACTTTGTGTATGAGCCCCGATAATAAAAGTTGACAGAATCTACCGTAAAACCTCACAGAATCCACCGTGGCACAAAATCCACCATGTAATATGCCTCCTGGCATCATACCCCCAGGGTGGGATAGCAATTGTCCTCAATTGCTATTAGCTCAATGTGGAGCTAACAGAGTGGGGAAAGCATTTAAGTCTCTAGCGTGCATCCATTGGGCCTCTTAACCAAATATCTAGAATATCTACGGCCAGTTCTAGTGGTCATAAAATCAGTATCTATAATAGCTTCAGGCTCAAGGATTTCAGTCTCTTCATCTAACAAATGTGGGTTTTCATAAACAAGGTATACAGGTAATTGGCCTCTAAAGGGTTGTAATAAATTGATATGGAAGGTGTTGTGGATTTTCCAATGTTGTGGTAGTTCTAGTTTAAAGGCATTGTCATTGATTTTGTATATGATCTTGAATGGTCCATAAAATCTAGGTGCTAATTTCACTATTGGGTGTTTATCTACACTTTGTAATCTACGTTTTTCAATTCGTAACCAAACATAATCATCAACTTTAAAATTCATAGCCTGTCTTTTCTTATTTGCTTGTTTTGTATATGATTGCTCAGATTTGGCAATCATATCTTTAACTTCATAAAAAATAGTGGCATGCATGTTAGCAATATCATCAGTAGTTTGAATTTTGTTTGATAATGATGCAACAGGTGTAGACAATCTATATCCATAAATTACTTCAAATTGTGCTTTCTTTGTAGCTGTATGTGGTGTATTATTATATGCAAACTGAAGTAAATGTAGGTGTGTATCCCATGTGTGTGGTTTTGAAATGGTGTAAGCACAAAAAGATCTAAAATAGTACGGTTAGTAGCTTTTGTTTGTCCATTTGTTCTAGGATGAAATGCAGATAAAAAATCAATCTTTGTTCCTAAGTTAGCAAACAAAGTAATCCAAAAATTATTACAGAATCTAGAATCACGATCAGAAATAATAACTTTTGGTAAACCATGATTAGTGAAAATAGTTTTCAAAAACATTTGAGCAGCTTGAGATGCAGTTAAAGTTTTCTTGCATGGAATAAAATATGCTTGTTTGCTAAACATGTATACAACAGTCCAAATCATATCATGGTTAGCTTTAGTGTTAGGTATACTAGTGATAAAATCCATTGAAATCTATTCCCATGGTCGTGATGGAATATATAATGGCATTAGTAAACCATATTGTTTACCATGGTGTCTTTTAACTCATTGACAAACTAAACATTCAGATAAAAAGTTAGATACATTAGTGTCCATATGTGGCCAATAAAAATCTTCAGTCAATGTACACAAAGTAGATATAAATCCTCTATGACCTTGATATGGAGGACAATGAATTTCATTCAAAACAAATGATCTAAATGGAACTGTCACATATAATCTCTTTTCATAAAACATGAATTCATTATTGTAAGACAATGAATCAATAGGAATCCGGTTATTTGCAACTAATTTATTCCAATCAGTTTGAAAAGTAATGTCCTGATGATAAGTATCTTTCATAGGGATAAGGGAATCAAATGATATCACAGAAATATTATGAATTGTCGGTCTTCTACTCAAAGCATCGGCTACAACATTCTCTTTTCCTGGTTGATATTGTATAAGGGGATGAAAACTTTGAATGAAAGCGGCCCATTTAATGTGTCGGTCAGATATTTGGGGTTGACTAAGGAGATGTCTAATGCTTTGTTGGTCAGTTTTGATCATAAATTCAGATTCCATTAAATAATGTTTCCATTGTCGTAAGGCTTGTACTACAGCTAGCAATTCCTTATCATATGCAGAATATTTAAGTTCAGATGGTTTGAGTTTACAGCAGCTAGACTAGGCTATGGGATGATTATCTTGCATAAGGATGGCTCCTATTCCAGATCCACTAGCATCAGTAACTACTAAGAATAATGGTCTATTGAAATCAGGTAGTTATAATACAGGAGCGTTAGTTAAAGCATGTTTCAATAAATCAAAGGATTTTTGTTGATTATTAGAGCAAGACCTAGAAGAGAACGTAACTCATGCACAATTTTGGGTATGGGCCAATTTAAAATTGATTCTATCTTTTTAGGGTCGACTTTTATACCTTCTGATAAAACAATATGTCCTAGATATTCAATTTTTGTTTGGAAGAATTCACTCTTTTTCGGATTAGCATATAATTGATTGTCTTTTAATAACTTGAAAACTAAAGACAGATGTTCATAATGCTCATTCTCATTTTTACTGAATACTAATATATCATCAAATAATACTATAGCACAATGATGATATTTCATAAACGTGTGATTCATCATACAAGTAAATGTAGATGGTGCATTAGTTAGACCGAAAGGCATCACTAGAAATTCATAATGTCCAAATTGTGTTCTAAATGCAGTTTTGAATATATCAAATGTATCCAATCTCACTCAATGATAACCAGATTTAAGATCTATCTTACTGAATATGGAAGAACCTTGTAGTTTACCCATAAGATTATCTACCCTTGGAATTGGATATCTATTCTTAACAATAATTTTATTCAGGACACGATAATCAATGCACATGCGATAAGTATTATTATTCTTTTTCACTAATAAAACAGGTGCACCAAATGGAGAACTACTAGATCTAATTAATCCTCTACTAAGAAATTTTTCTATTTGATTTTGAATTTCTTTCTGTTCAATTTGGTTATATCTATATGGTGCTTTGCATGGTGGTTGTGTTCCAGGAATTAAATCTATTTTGTGATCTTCAAGACGTGAAGGTGGTAGTCCAAGTGGTAAATCATCAGCAAAACAATCTTGAAATTGGGCAAGAAATTGTATATGCCTAGGATGCATATGTTTTTCTATAGCTTGAAGTTCATTCACCCAAATTAAATAAGATTTACTACTTTTACATAATGCACGTTTAGCTTGAGTATGAGTAAGCAATGGAAAACTATTAGAAGCATGCATACCATGCAATATGATTTGTTTTCCTTGAAAATAAATTTTAATTGAATGCGTAGAATAGTCTATGTCAGGATTGTATTGATGACGCCAAGGCATTCCTAAGATAATGTCACTAGACTGCAAAGGTACAACTAGGAAATTTCTTCGTTCAGTATATTCACCAATTTTAATTTCTAAATTATGCACCTCTTGTGTTTCATTATATCTCATTCCTAGGAATGTAGCCTTAATGCGATAATTTGTAGAAACAGTTTGTAAATTCAATTCTTTGACTAACTTTGCAGAAATAAAGTCATGTGTGCTACCATCATCATGTAAAATAGTCTTTTCTTTACCATGCACAAAACATTTCATTGTTAACAAAGAATGGGGAGTTGGCATAGCTGGCAAAGTATCCGAAGTAGTACTAATGTCGTCATCATCTTTCGTAAAGTTAGGCATTTCTTCGCGTTCTTCTTCTTGCATTGCTCCAAGATAATTGATATGGACATGTGGCTTTTTGGTTTGACAATTGGCTGCTAGATGTCCAGGTTGATGGCATTTGTAATAAACTATGGGTTTGGCTTTAGATACATTGTTGGTAATGGTAGGAAGTTTAGGAATATTGGGATTTGGCTGTGAGGATGGCTTAGGGTTTGGATTGGTATTTGATGACAAAGCAGGTGGTCGTGTCCAAGACTTACGGAATGAAGATGGAAGAAAATGACTTTGATTGAATCTTCTAAAATTTGAATTGAATTGCTTGGAACCATAGTTACCATTTGCTTGAAATTGCTGTGGACGCTTGTCTCTTCCTCGAATCTTGTCTTCAGTGTCATGAGCCAAAGAAATTGCATCTTCAAGGGTTGTTGGCTTGAACATATTGACTTCACCATAGTAATGTCCAAGTAAACCAGACATAAACTTGCGTTTGTGAGTCACTTCAGGTACATCTTCGAGCATGCGTAATTGCTGTAGGGCATTCCAAAAACGTTCATTGTATTGAGAAATAGGTTCACGTTCTCTTTGCTGAAGAAGATTCCATTGCTTAATGGCTTTTTCATGGAATTGAGGAGGAAGGAAATTCTGCAAAAACTTCTTTTTGAAACTCTCCCAAGTACTGGGACAATCAATGCTCTTGTGAACCACTGTCCACCATAGAGATGCTCAATCGACTAAATGATTAGTGACACATTTAATTTTGTCTTTTTCAGCATATGTCTCTTCATGAAAGTAATCATCAAACTGATTGATAAATGCAAGTACAATCTTTCCATCTCGAGATCCATTGAAAGTACGAAATTTGAGGTTTCTTTTACTTATCTTTGTTTCTTTGCGGATAGATTGAGCTTCGAGCGTCGCATCGATGGTACGTCAGATAAGATCTTCGGGTTGTGGTCCATCTTTGTCGATGGTAGCTCGTTGTAGATTGGTCAATTGAACTTGCAAAGCTTGTCATGCTCTTCATTTTTCATCAAGCTGCATCATAATCAAATCCAATTTTTGTTCCATCGTTGGTTCAAGAAGATCACCTTCAGCCATTAAATTGTCCATGTTTTGTTCCGTCATCTTGTAAAAATCCAAAAGACCTCACACTCTCGAAATTTGATTAGCGGGATTAGCGTAGCTCAAAGTCAGGTATACAAGGCTTATAGATTTTTGTTTGGCTTTTACGGTCTTTATCTTTTGCTATTGCGGTGTTCGTAGTCTTCATAGAAACTGCGTATGACCTTCTGCGTTTGCTGAAACTGGTTCAGCAAGTCTACGTGTGTGAACAGAGTCTTCCAGGGAGCAATTCCATAATTCTGTGCTTATGCGTAGGAATAGTCTTTATGGGAGTAATTGAGATAAGTCTGTTTTGACGTCTGTGGACTTGCAGAAGTAAGAAGACTTGATGAACTTGGTAGACTAGGATTTTAAAGCTTAGGAGCTTTAGTAACTTGGAAATCTAAGAAGCTTTAAGCTTCTGAACCTGTCGTGAATTTTTAGGACATATTCATGTCCTCAACGGATTCGACGCTGCCCAGCATGCCTTCTTGTCGCCGATTATCAGTTTTAGTAAACGAAGCTTTTGTTTAAAGCTTATTGCTAAACTTGCTAAGCTTTAACTTAAGCTTTTGAACTTGTTGAAGATATGGAGCTTACTGTTGTGACTGTGAAAAAAAAAATGTTTTGAAGAAGGAGGTGTAGAAGTGGTCCTCCGCCTCCTCAGGCCGGTCCTTCGCGATCAGAGGCTGTAGATAGAGGTTCATGACTGCCAGGAATCCACCCGTATCGACCGTTCGCGATGAAACTGATTGTAGAGCTCGTTCGTTCTAGGAGCTGCGCCTTCGCGCAAGATGGTAAGCAATTGGAAGCTCTCGATCTCAGCTTCACTCTGATACCACTGATGCACAGATCGGATGCCGTAAGTGCGCGTAGTGAGCGTCAGAAGGTCCCCAAGAACAAAAGAACTTTACTTTTTGCACACAAATCAATGTAGAAGACTTGCACAACATGAACAAGAGACCAATTGGGTGCAATCTCCCCCCATGCCTTGTGCGAGCGCTCCACAAAGCATGTATTTCATATATTATTCATCTTCAAGCTCAAATAATAGCCCAAATTACAAAATAGCACGCTTTAGCTTTTGAGTTTTCTTTTGTGCCAAATAAAAATAAAGCTAATGGGTGCCCAAGAAGTCAGGCGTACCCAAATACAATGTCCAAATACAAATATTTAAATCGTGCACCCATGCGCATACAAAAATAATAAATAAATATCAAACGCCTTGATAAATAGGCACGACAAAATATAGGCGCCATGCCTAAGGTATGCGCCCATCAAAATATAGATGATAACTCGAATACACTCTATTCTCCAATGCTTTCCACTGCCACTGCTACTATCTCTACACATCAATTGAAGCATTCACAATCATTAGTAACATAATACAATTAAACCGACAAAAGTGAATACCTAGCAGTCTTCAGCTAAATAAATCAAGGTTAGAAATCAATCCTAACCTTAATTTATCATGAGTGCGCACTCTAAATTCATAAACGTTTATTAATTAAATATATATTTTGCGGAATCACCCGCTATGGAATCACCCATGTACACATAAAATTAACAAAACGCCCGAAAAGGATAGGCGTCCCCATCGACTTCTCGCACAAAGAATCCACTTCGTGTATGAGCCCCGATAATAAAAGTTTAAGGAATCCACCGTAAAACCTCACGGAATCCACTGTGGCACGAAATCCACCGTGTAATATGCCTCCTGGCATCATTCCTTGTGTGAGAAGTTGACGGGGACACCTGTCCTTTTCGGGCGTCATGTTAATTTAATGTGCATGTGGGTGATTTTGCAAAATACATATTTAAATTAATGGACGTTTATGAGTTTAGAGTGCACTCTTTTTTTATTAAGGTTAGGATAAATTTCCAACCTATTTATTTATTTTGTAGCTGAAGACTACTAGGTATTCACTTTTGTGGGTTTTATCTTTTTATTTTCTAACAATTGTGAATGCTTCAGTTGATGTGTAGAGCAAGCAGCGATGGTGTTAGGAAGCATCGAGCGATGACGTATATTCAGATTATCTAGAAGAATTATTATTTTTTTAAATGGGTGCAATTCTTATCACTAAAGACGTGGTGTCGATATTTACTTAGGCGCGCTTATTTATTAAAGCACTATACAAACATTTATTATTTTTTATGTGTATAGATGCTCAATTTAAATATTTCGTTATTGGACATTGTATTTCGGGACTTTTTGGATACCCAAACACTTTATTCTTTATTTGGGAAAAAGCAAACATAAAAGCCAAAGCATGCTATTTGTAAATTGGGCTATTTTTTAGTTTGGAGATTAATAAATTTATAAATACATGCCCTGTGGAGCGCTCACATAAGGCATGGGGGGAGATTGTATCCAATTTGTCTTTTTGTCTCATGTTGTGCAAACCTCTCTTCTTGCTTTATGAGCTTTTGTAGAGTTCTTTGTTCTTGGGGACCTTCCTGCATTCACTATGTGCGCATACAACATTCGATTTGCGCACGAACATTAAGTAGATTATCCATGAGAAACATGCCATTAATGAAGCCATATTGCATCTCATTAATGTAATTTTGTATTATTTTCATCAATGTGTATCCTAGCACTTTTGTTAGGAGTTTATTTCTAGTGCCCAAGACCCAGATTGGCCTCTCGTATTGTAGCTTAGTATAGTGATTCTTATACTTCGTTGATCAAAAACCATTGTCCTCCTCAATACTCACTTTATCCACTATTTCAAAGGCATATTCATAATTGAATTATCTAAATTTCCACTTTTTTAATCAATCCCTTAGAAATAAGCTCTACATATAGATGTTATATGGGTTTCATTAGATTCCCATCCTCCATTATCTTTTTGCAAAAACCACTAGGCTTTCCTTAAGCATTTAGTATTTTCAACTTTTTATGAAGCCTATGAAAATGCAATGTGGATCAATTACCATTCTTCTATTGCTGAGTAGACTTTTGATTACAACTCCAACTCCCACTAGATGAGCTTTCTATCGTTAGCTTTGAGTGTTGATAGGATAACAAGTGCACCTTCCACACTCCGATCTAAGTTCTCAGTCGAATAGGGCTTTACATGTAGACTAGGGCCGCTTTCTCTGATCTCTAGGGTCTATGCTATGTTTTTTAACTTGATCAAGGTCAAATGGGGGTCTGGGTCTGTTGTCTCATGGCTAATAGGGACTAAAAGCTGACGTGACTGTCAGCAGTACCGCGCGGGAATCGTGCGAGGGTTTGCGAAAGTCACTCACCGCAAGGACGCTTTGAGATGGGAGAAAGATGATGAAGAATACTTCATAGATCAGAAGAAGAAATTTAGATGCAATAAGAATTCTCAAAGTAAATTTATGTTTCCTTCAAGGCACAAGTTGTCAAAAAGACTCACTCCTCCAATCGTAAGCTTGGACAAGAAAGTTTCACATATTTGATCAAGTTTGCTGCTTCAAGAATACCCTTCTTCTCTTGCTTTGCTTTAATAGCTTCTTCTTCCATGCAATATAACTACAAATGAGCTTTGTGCTTCTTAGTTGTCTCAACACAACAAAGTTCAAGATGCAGTTGATGTAGTAATAACATCCATAAGGTAATGAAAACCCATATTCTTTATCAATTCTTTAGGTAGTTGCTTCTCAAACTTTGATAGCAAAGCAAAGATCTTCTTTGGGTCACTTATTTGAACAATTCCCATTGTAGGGAACTACCAGCAAAGACTCCAACTCCTCCAAATATATGCTTCCAACATCCATATGCCTCATGAGGAAGAAAAGGGAAATGACACTTATGATGACTTAATAATGCTAACAATCACCCCTAAGAGAGCAAGTGCACTTTCAAAGATTTCTATCACCAAGTTTTCGACAAAAAGTAAGGAGTTTGAGTATGTGCATAGTTTATTCCAATAACGTCATCATAAATTCCACAAACCAAGTTGGTAAAACCAACAATTAATATAGTGTAAGAACATTGTCGTGATGCTGCACGTCTAACACTGTGAACCTGAGGGTGGAATTTTCTGCCGAGATATTGGACTTTTAAGTCAGCATTATTACGAGTTTATTTTCCATTGTGTGTATCTTTTGTGTTTGGATGACGCACAAGCACATGTAGTTAGGCTAGGCACAATTTCTTCAATGCATTCATAATTTTTGCATGGAAGCATCGCTCGATTAATTGCATAGCATGGACTCAAATTTGCAAACTGCATGAGTGATTGGGCAAAAAGTTCTTTTCTAAAGCATGTATTTGATAGGGCACAATTCATGGAAAACTGGTCTATATGAAGGATCCTATTTTGAAGACTCAAGGACTTGAGGGAAAGATTGAAATGTTGATCCTTCGCTTGGACTTTTCTTATGTAACTTATAATTTGGATGTTGCTATCACTGATACTATGTCAATATTTTGGAGTCTACAAAAGTCAATGACATCTAAGTGGGCATTGCAACATCTGACATTTGTATTCTTTGATGAGAGACATGGAACTTGCTGTGATGTGATCTCAAGTGTGAAGTAGACAAACTCTTAAAGAAAAAGTTTCACTAGCAATATGAGCTTGACCACATAGCTGTGGTTGAAAGGCTTTGGAATGTGGAAACCTTTAAAGGTTTCAATAGTAGAATTCAAGACAAAGACAATAATTGAAGTTATAGGGAAGAATTCCAAAATGTAGGGTGAGTAAAGGGTTTTTATGGCATATCTATTAATACAATGTGCTCTTGATGGCTAAAAAAGAGAGAAGCTACTAAGAATATGTTAAGGGTTACTTCATTCGGCCTTTTCAATGAATGTGGAGCCATCTATTTGCAGTAAATCGATTGACATAATTGATGACGATTAAGCTGCAGAAGGGATCACAAAAGGCGGATTTTCGTGCGAAGCGAGAAGTGAAGGCTGCTACAACAGATCAGGAGATCGTCATGCCGGCAAAAGACGTGATGAAGGAGGGCCGACAAGGAGTATGAGAGAAGGACGCTCTACGACGACATGAGTTAATGAAGATGATGAAGCTTGAAGCAATGGCATCCAACTCTGCAAATTAGTAACGAAATCTGATCAGCAGGAGAAAGAGAAGATCGGCGGATTTGCTGATACGACGGCAATAGAGGATGGAGGTTGCAATCCACAGAGGGAAGAATCGAGGCTCTGTTGATTGACGGACTGGAACTGGTACTCAGCGCCGTCTTCTGTTGACTTCATCTTATCTTAAGAATATTCCAGTCCACTTCTTCTTCACGCGTCGGCATCATCAAAAAGCTCTCCTTCATTCCTTCTTCACGTACTACGACGGCAATAGGCGTGACATCAGAATGCTTCCAGCGACAACTACGGTATTCTAAGCAAGCTTTTTGTTGTAAGTGAACCACTCGAGTCTCTTTATGTATCGTATGGAAGAATCTTCTGGAGGATATCGTGGAGGATGCTAATTTCTAAAGACAAAAAGTAGGCCATAGCCATATGGTCAGAACTATAAAGATCTTTATATTTTTTGTGGCTGAGGAGAATGTGCCGGTTGGTTCAAATATGATTTATACGAGCTCTATTTGGCAGAGACCTAGTCTACCTAGAAGAACACCAATTGACATTAGCAATTATCGTCATGATGTTGCCAACACCAATTGACATTAGCAATTATCGTCATGATGTTGCCAGCCAGTGTATCTTCTTCACAATTACTTATGATTGAGTCTATGACAAAAGATGAAATATTTGAGAATATGTTCTATTTCTATCCTTTGAATTACTTGCATTGAACTCTATTATTGTGTAGCCCAATACATGCTTCTATCTTGAATTTCTTATATCGAAGTATGTTCATGCTCTTCATAACATATAGATGTGTTGAGAGTTGGTTTAAAATTCATATTCTTATGCTTCCATCAGCTCGCAAAGCGTCTCTGTGACGAGCGACACCATAAACCCCCCTTGCGAATATTGTGTGACACCTGGTGAACAAGACGTGAAAGCGTCGCTTCTGATTGTCGAGATGGGAGACTCTTCAAATACTTCGCCCACTTCATCATGGATTGCTTCTTCCTTTTCGACCAATGAGATGAAGAATTTATTGCAGACTCTTTATTCGACTAATATGATGCAAAATCAACATATACAGCTATATATGTAGCACCAGCAACAATTGGATCAACAACGAACGCTACATCAAGAACAAGAGCATACACATGGAGTAACCAAAGCAATCGAGGCCATGGTAAGTGAGCGTAAATTATTTGATGGCTGGAATGTTTCAGTTATCTTTAAACATTTGAAAGCCAGATGCGCTTCTTTGGAGTTCCTACCAACTGGAGCAACTATTTCTTGCGGGTTAGAGTGACTGACTTATTTGTGCAAGATTCAAATTGGAATGTCTTCAGGAAGGCGCTCAAAGATGAATATTTTCTAGAGGATTATGGAATTACTACTCGGAAGACGTTTAGAGAGGGGGTCTATCAACCCAACAAAGGACTTGTTGCTTCCGAGTTATTGAGGGAGTTTGAAGAACATTACAACCAATTGGATGCACTTGAGCAAAGAGCCTCAAACTAGGAGAAAGTGGAGTTATTCTTGCGGGTGATTGATCCTGCACTTTAGGATGAGTTAAGAGAGCTTCTTGAAGACCATACGCAGCCACATTGATGAAGAGGCAGAGATGGAAGGCTCGCTTACAAAACGATATGCAAACACCTCTAACGATGTCTTCTCCTACCTCCACTTCTCCTACTACTCCTTCCACTTCTTATCCTACCTCTCATCCCATGTCTGTGCCTATGCCTATGCCTATTCCTGCAGCAGTTGTCAAGCCATCTACCAAACCAACTGTTGAAGACATGGTGGAAGAAATTTCAAAGAACTTGAAGGATCTTCAGATAAAGATGGCTAGAAGAGATTAACAACCACTTAACCCAGATCCAACTTTTGTCCCATTCTCTTCTACTCCTATGAATTCTTCCAGAAGTGATCAAGTACGCCGTTGTATATGGTGTGATAGTCTAGACCGTGAGCGCAAGGAATGTTAAGACGTTGAAGAGGCAAAAAAGATTGAAGTTGGTAGTCTAGAAGGACACTATGATATGTTTTGGAGACATAGAGCAACCACTCAAAACAAATTTTGCAAAGGAGGTATGAAGAAATTATTGGAGGAAACTCTCTTACATTCTTCTTATGTGAAGCAAGAGGCGGCAAAAGAAGCTGTTGCCTATGGTTTTTACTGAAAGATTAGTCTCCTCTATGGTCCTATGCACTGCATGCAAAAAAGAAAGGTAAAGCTTCATCATCTGAACTTTCATTCATAGGAGATGCAATTAAAAGAGGGACTGGATGGAATGATCATGTAGATGTCTTCTCTATCTATGCTTATATTGCAAAATCTCAAGGGTTTGGAGCACTTGTTGAAGAAAAGCACAAAAGAGATAATGATCAACCTGAAGGATCAAAGAAGACAACTAGGAGGAGTGAGCTAGTTCTTTAGCCTTTTTCTTTAAGACTAGAGTATGGCCAACGTGCAGAAGTCAAAAGTGCAAGAAAACCAAAAGGCCTCAAAGTTCAAGGATTTGAAGTTGAAGAAGCAACCTAGATTCACATCAAGGCATTCACAGACTTGAAAAAGGTACTTGAAGATCGAATTCTTAATTGAAAATTTGAATTTAAACTTGGAGAAGTTTTGGGGATTGCCAAAAGAGAGTTTCATGATGTTATTATTGACATCATAAAAAGAAAGCGCCAAATTATTGAAGAGCCAACACAGGATATGATCCATTGAGAGGCTTCAGCTATTGCCGAGGCTATTCTCTATGGATTACAGATTGAGGAGGTTGATTTTGATGAAGAGACCATTGAGGAGCCTAGAGACGGAGCTCTATGTATGCAGTCCAAGAAGTTTCTTCATCCTTTACTTCAGCCCATACAGTATGATGAGAGCAAAGATGTGCCTAGATTGGTGCCTCGTAGCTATTTTTCTTCAAGTCACTGGGCTCGTGTGACTACAAAAATTGTCATCAAGTTTGGTGAGACAAAGTCTCCTTATGCTACTCTTTTGGATCATGGTTCCAAGATTAATTTAATTGTGCAAGGTTTATATGATACTGGTAGATGGCCAGTTGATGTGGATCATGGTTGGCGCATGCGTGCGGCCAACAACATTGCAGGAGATTTATATGCTGCTTGTCCAAATCTGAAGATTTCTATTAGAGATGTGGGTGAGTCTTATCATTTCTTTGTACAAAACTCTTTTTCTTATCCTATTATTTTGGAGCAGCCATTTATTGGTGAGTCTCGGGGATGGAGACTAAGGTTCTGGATGATGGGTTTGCTTATGTGCGGATCCGAAGAAAGGATGGGAAGAGAGCTGTCCAGTTCATGATTGTTTGTATTAATCATCAACAAAATAAAGATTCTTTGAGGGATTCCCCTCTTCCAGTAGGAGAGCCAAATTTTTGCCAGGTGCCACTGTCTTGCGAGATGATGGTGGTATGAGTCAGGGAAAGATCTCGCCTCCTGGCAGCGGCAGTTTTTCCTCATGTGTATATGGTGTATCCACTGAGAGTACTTTGTGTTTTCAGCATATTTTTGATATGCCTAGAACTGCCAGGCAATATGTAAAAAGAAAAGAAAAAGAATTAATGATTGTAAGTGTCTTATAGGAAGAACATCGGATAGATGGTATCTATGATGGCCTTTCATGCTCTGATACCATGGAAGAACTTTTGGTTTTGCTAAATGCTAACAATCAAGAGATGTCATATGTCTTATAGGTTCATTCTCTGGCGATGTATTGTGAGATTGTTGGTTTCATACTTCAAAAGAATTTGGGTGCTGAGGATTCTCAGCAAAAAGTATTATTTGTTGACATATTTCAGCAAAAATATTTGGGTGTTGCTGTTTATACATAGCAAAATTTGAGCTTACCAGGGTATTTTCATCAAGGGGTGAAATTTGCAGGTTGTAGCAATGAGGCCAGAGTTCAAACAAAATATAAGATAGTTGACAAGAAGGTTAGACCAGTTGTAGGACCATTACCTTTGAACAATGATGAAATGATTAGGAGAGCTACTATGCAACCTCCTTTGCAAGATCTTGTAGGTATTGGATATAAGTTTTCGGTTGAGACATTGAAAGAGACGAAGATTGGGACCGAAGATTTTCTACTTCCTGAAGAGGTAAGATGTTTTGAAGAGATGTTATGCAGACATGAAAAAGCTTTTACTTTCTTTCCACATGAGATTGGATGCGTTGATTCTAGGGTTGTAATGCTTATGGTTATTTTAACCATTCCACATGTCCCTTGGAATCTATGGCCTATTCCTGTGCCGAGGGCTCACTTGCCCAAACTAGTAGAGCTCTTGAATGAGTGGATCAGTATGGGAATTCTAGAGCTATCTTTAGCTCCATATTCCAACAATTGGTTAACAGTTCCTAAGAAGAATGGGACACTTAGAATCATACAAGGCCTACAGCCCAGTAAACAAGATCATTATTTGAAATGTTTGTGCTGGACCTATTGTGGATGAGTTCGCTGAAGCTTTTGCTAATCATGCTATTTATTCTCTTGGTGACCTTTATTCAAGATATGATCAGTTCCAGCTTGCCCTTGAAAGCAAATATTTGACTATGATGAAGACACCTCTAGGTCTTGTCCGAATGTGTATGCTTCCGCAAGCAGCTACTAATTCGTTTGCCCATATGATGAATGAGATGAACAAGGTTCTATGAGATTTTATTTCTGAGCTTACTATGCCTTTCATTGATGATTTACCTATCAAGAGAGGTTTGGAAGAAGGTAAAGATAGTTCTTTAGATGATCATGGATACAAATTCTTTGTGGCTTCACATATTAGAGAGGTTGAGAGGATTCTTTGCAGACAGGAAGAAGTAAATTTGACATTGTTAAGATTGAAGTCTGTTTTTGGAGCTAGAGAAGTTTTGATTGTTGGTCATATGTGTGGATATTATGGCAGGAAGCCTTCTCTTGGAAAGGTTGATTCCATTAAAAAATTTTGTGGATACTTGCTCCTCTACTTTGGAGGTTCGTAGGTTTCTTGGAGCTTGTGTGTTTTATCTTATTTGGATTCCTCACTTTGCTCATATTGCAAATGATCTCTATCAGCTCTTGATAAAAGGGCAATGGTTTTCTTGGGAGATAAAACATACTAAAGCCATGCAGAAACTGAAGAAAATATTGAGAGGTGCTCCAACTCTTCGAAAGGCAGATTATGAGTGTGGAAGACCTATTGTGCTTACTATTGATACTAGTCCTATCGGCATTGGATGGGCTGTTGGCCAAGATGATGCATATGGGAACAGGTATGCTATTCTGTTTGGAGCGAAGGTCCTAAATGAGCGACAATGAAGAGATATCCACAAGTTAAAAGAGAGCTCTTGGGAGTTGTCACGACTCTCAAAAATGACAGAGAGTACTTCATTGGAGCTACTGTGGTGGTCGAGATTGATTGTTTGCCTCTTCTAGGTATGATCACAAGTTGTTCTACTCTAGATATTTCCATGCTTAGGTGGATTGGGTACATAAAATCTATGAATCCTGAGTTCAGGCACATAGCAGGTAAAGACAAACTACTAGCTAATATGCTTTCACAAGCGAGGTATGATGATATGGATTTTTCTTGCATTAATGATGCTGATGATAGGCTGATCTTTGAGTCACGCATGCTGATCATATTTGTTATGTGTATGCTTTGGAAAGCTTTGATGAGACTTTGTATACAGGAGAGTATTTGCAAATTGGTCATTATTTGAGTACTATGTCTAGATAGGATGGATGGACTGAAGCATACTTTAAGAATGTTAGAAGAAAAGCTTATGGTTTCTTCTTACGAAGTGGGCTACTTTGGAAGCATCCATGAAAGCAAGGAGGACAACCATTGAGAGTTGTTTGTGATAGAGCTTCATAGAAAGAATTCCATGAAATTCTTTGGGCTGGACATTGAGTTGTATGGGCAACCTATGAGAAGATCAAAGAACGCTATTGGTGGAGAGGCATGTATAGAGATATTTCACAATTTGTTGAGACATGCCTGTTGGTTTATGGCAAATGCAATATATTGTTTTGGCATGAGAATATCTCACAAATCAAGTGGAAGGAAGAGCATTATGAATAAAGTCTACTTCAATGGTTTGTAAGTTTCTATTGGAGGATGTTTTTTGCAGGTATGGATGGATTGGGAAAGTTACTGCAGATAGAGGTGAGTCACAGATGCTGATGAGGCTAGAGAGTTTTTCTCCCGCCTTGGCATATAACTTGCTTTGACTTTAGCATATAATCCAGAAGGCAATGGAAAGAGTGAAAGAGGCCATCCACCGATTGTAAAAGCCTTGGCCAAAGCATGTGATGGATGGATTTGGGAGTGGCCTAGGTTGTTGCCTTATGCCTTATGGGCCGATTGCACTACTCAGTGTGTGACTATAGGATATATGCCAGCTGAGTTGATGTATGGGTAGAAGCTAGTCATGCCTATAGAGACTTGCACACTTACTTGGAGTGCTTTACCATGGCAGCAAGAAATGTCTAGAGAAGATCTTTTGGGTCTTTGTATTCGTCAATTGGAGAGAAGACTTGAAGATATTGAGAGAGTAATTCAAAAGCTCAAAGAGGCCAGAATTCATAACAATTACCACTTCGATAGCAGACACAGATTGAGACATAAAGAGATTAAAGAGGGAGATTGGGTGTTGGTCTATGACAACAGTCTAGACAACCAGTATAGTGCTATCCACAAGGTTTGGACCCTACTTAGTGTAGCATGTCCATGACAATGCTACATATTCCTTAACAGAACTTGATGGTACAACCTTACGGATTTCGATTGTAGGGAAAATAATCAAACTCTTCAAGAGAAGAGATGCTACATCCTATGCAATCGAAGAGTTGGATGATGCGAATTACGATGGACTTGAGTCAGGAGAGGATGAAGATGAAGATGTGGACATTGAAGATGGTTTTACAGAAGATGATGAGATTGCATTGATTGTCGAGCTTGGCGGTGATAAGGATGGCTAGTTGTGGCCCATACGGAGGATGTGCAGGTTTGGAGGGGGTGGATGTCGTGACGCTATGTGTCTACCAATGTGAACCTGAGGGTGGAATTTTCTGCTGAGATATTGGACTTTTAAGTCAGCGTCATTATGAGTTTATTTTCCGTTGTGTGTATCTTTTGTGTTTGCATGACGCACGAGCACATGTAGTTAGGCTAGGTACGATTTCTTCAATGCATTAATAATTTTTTGCGTGGAAGCATCGCTCGATTAATTGCATAGCATGGACTCAAATTTACAAATTTCATGAGTGATTGGGCATGAAGTTCTTTTCTAAAGCATGTTCTTGACAGGGCACAATTCATGGAAAATCGGTCTACATGAAGGATCGTGTTTTGAAGACTCAAGGACTTGAGGGAAAGATTGAAATGTTGATCCTTCAATTGGACTTTTCTTATGTAACTTATAATTTGGATGTTGCTATCATAGATACTTATATGTCAACATTTTGCAATCTACAAAAGTCAATGATATCTAAGTGGGCATTGCAACATCCGACATTTGTATTCTTTGATGAGAGATAGGGAACTTGCTGTGATGTGATCTCAGGTGTGAAGTAGACAAACTCTTAAAGAAAAAGTTTCACTAGCAATATGAGCTTGACCACATAGTTGTGGTTGAAAGGCTTTGGAATGTGGAAACCTTTAAAGGTTTCAATGGTAGAATTCAAGACAAAGACAATAATTGAAGTTATAGGGAAGAATTCCAAAATGTAGAGTGAGTAAAGGGTTTTTAAGGCATATCCATTAATACAATGCGCTCTTGATGGCTAGAATAGTGGAGGCTGCTGCGACAGAGGGGATCATCATGCCGATGGAAGACGTGAGGAAGGAGAGTCGATAAGGAGTACGAGAGAAGGATGCTCTACGACGACATGAGTTTATAATGAAGATGATGAAGCTCAAAGCAACGACATCCAACTCTGCAAAGTAACAAAATTTGATCAGCAGGAAAATGAGAAGATCAGCTGATTTGCTGATACGATGGAAATAGAGGACGGACGTTGCAATCCACAGAGGGAAGAATTGAGGCTGATCTGTTGATTGAGGGACTGGAACTCGTACTCAGTGCTGTCTTCTGTTGAAATTTTCATCTCTTAAGAATATTCCAGTCTGCTTCTTCTTCACATGTCTGCATACACAGAGTGCCATGCCACAACAGGAGTAGAGCCAAGAACTCCAGGAGGTACTAGCTGAGGAGCCTATGTTCGTTGTCTTCTCATCCTTCTGCATCGTCACCTTCTACTGTCCTTCCCCTCCGTCATCACCTTTTGGTCCTCCTTCCTCTTCGTCGTCACCTTCTAGTCCTTTTTTCTTTGCAGAGCTCTCTGATGCCTTTTATAATCATCTGTCACCTTGTAATTAAGCTTCAAAGAAACATTGTTCATAATGATTACGTTGTCTACTATTGATCCTCCTGCCTTTTCATCACCTTCTCGGAATATGCCACAGGCCATCCCCTTGACTACAGTCGTCTCCTATTGCTACGTAATCACGGTCTTCCTTTGCCTCTGTTATATGCACTCGGCCAGTAAGCCCTTGCCCAATTTCACCCGTATTTCCATTGGTTGTATTGAAAATTCCTGCAAAAAGAGCATGTTTTTGCTCTCCTTTTACTATAGAGTCACTCTCATATTTAAACAAGGACTTCAAGTGTTTATGCATGCACTTGGATGTTAGATCACTGAAACTTTTGAGAAGCACAAGCAACCTTCCCGATCAATCTGGCAATGCTCCCACAATTACATCAACCCTCTGAGCAAGCGTGTTTGTTTTTTTCAGGATCCACACGTAAATTGTAGTCATGAGCCGCAGCAAATCCAATTGCATTATCATGCTCCGGTAGTGATAAAACCAAATATTCATCTTGGATCAATTCAATGACAACAAATGCTATTTGTTGAACCTTTAGACCCGCAATACTTCTCTTGTGACTAGCCTTCTTTGGTACTTGAGGCTTTCTTAGAATACACAAGTTCTGGTCGAAGTGTTAGGTCCACTATCCCATCACTCTTTACCACATCCAGTACTTGAGCATTCACATGTTGGCCCACCAGGACCTCCATGCCCAATTGATGGGTTGTGACGAATCCCACAACATCCTTATGATTAGAGAAACTAATAATTACATCGTAATCTTTTATATCATCAATCTCCCTTTAGTCAAAAGCTCCTTTTTACGGCAACACTCTATATCCATACACATGCAGTTGCGGATATCGTGCATTAAGTCAAATTTGTAGTTAGAGTAGCGATTGATCCACCCAAAACATGGTTAACAATTCGCAATGCATAGCCTTCGCATTCCCCAACGGGTCCAGTGATTAAGCACTTATGCTTGTTTGACCATTGAATGTAATCGCTTCTGTTCTTGTTATTTCAGCATGGTCATCCATTCATTTTGAGTTGAATAACTGTCTCACTAATCATATAACAGTTACAGAACTTGATCTAGCAGTCTCTGATACTAATGCTTTAATGGAAGCAACACAAAGACACTTAATGGAAGAATTGACAACCTTGATGAGAATTCATCATTATAGACAATGCTTCTGATAAAACTTGAGCATGCATTGGCAATTGTAGTGTCCACACATGGCCCTTAGGCGCACCTCCATTAAACCACATGTATTTGTGTTTCAATACCCTATGAAGGTTATCCCAAATTTGTAAGCAAGACCTTGAGCACCAAAGTTATTGGTCAATGAGTTCAACCTCTCCAAAGCTCTGTCAACAAGTCCAAAACCAAGCTAGTATTTTCCCTAGATCCTTGAGCCTTCAAAACGATTACATGTTTTTCCATGCAATGTGCCCTTTCAAGAATATGTTTTGAAAAAGAACTTTGTGCCCAATCACTCATGCAGTTTGCAAATTAAAATCCAAGCTATGCAATCAATCGAGTGATACTTACAAAAAAGTTATGAATGAATTGAAGAAATTGTGCCTAGCCTAACTACAGGTGCTCGTGCATCATGCAAATGTAAATAAAGAGATACACACAACGAAAAATAAATTCCTAATGACACTGAATAATATGTTCAAATTCCTGGCAGAAAAAAAACTCCACCCTCAGATTTGTAGTGGTGGACACATAGCGTCACAACGAAAACGGTCATGTCTAGTCATTTGACTGCAATTTCTAGGGTCAATTTTGTTTGTAAGGCTTTCGAAGCCTTTCTCAATTGCAAGAGGTGTTCTGCCTCACTCAAGATACGCTAGATTTGTCAATCTCTCGTGTCAGAATTTTGATCTAATTTGATAGTGTCCAATTTTATAGTGTCTGATTCTTAGAGTCGGACGTCTGATTTCAAAGTATTTGATTGTGGCAAGTTCGAGTGCTAGGCGTCCAAATTTGACAAGGTCCGATTTTTGAGTGGCCAATGGATGAGTATCCGAGTCTGATTCTAATGAGTCTGATCGTCCCAATCGGTCGAAGTGAATGTCCGATCGGATAGGCGATGGATAATTTGATTTTCATGATCGGACAGACAATGTTTGATTGGACAAGTCAAGTTAGTCCAAATGTTTGAATTCCTGGAATCAGATGTTCGGGTGTTTGATTTTGGGAATCAGACCCCCATGGACCATGTTTGATTTTATCGGCACACAAACACGGACAATAAAAATTCAAATCATGGCCACAAGTTTGGCCACGCCCTCAAGGAAGGAGCTCCAGAATGCAAGAGTGCATACACAGGACAAGGAGGGTTCTATGTACTTGATATGCATGGAAAATTCCTATAGTCGTCGATCAATTCTCCCTAAGCTCCAAGTCTCTCTCAAGCTCTCAAGCTCTCTTTCTCTCTCTCTCTCTCTCTCTCTCTCTCTCTCTCTCTCTCTCTCTCTCTCTCTCTCTCTCTCTCTCTCTCTCTCTCTCTCTCTCTCTCTCTCTCTCTCTCTCTCTCTCTCTCTCTCTCTCTCTCTCTCTCTCTCTCTCTACTGCAAAAACTGAAAATGAGCCTTCTACCCCCCTTCCTTGGGTCTTAAGGCCTTGTCCTAATGTCCAAGTGCTGTCTCGTTAGTGATCAAGCCTTGTCAATGGAGTGCAAGCCCATTTTTCCCTTGATTTTGCCCTGTTTTGGCTTGTTTTACAATAAAAACTCTAAATCTTTTTGCTTCGATTTCTTGCTCCTATCCTACCGTAGATGCAATAATAATCAAAACAAAAATACGAAAATTAATCCTCCTACTTGTCTACTCATCAAAAACCCAAAATACTTACTTGTTTTGAAGATTAAAAATCCCAAATCTCCTACCTATCTCAAGCATTGGTTCAGGGATGCAACCCTACTTCGACGCTCTATTTGAGGTGCACAAGTGCTCAAGCTTGAATCCGTTGGTCTCAACAATGGAACCAAAATGTAGTGGGAGCTCACGCTCAACCGCCAAGATGCACGGACCCATTATTGCTTCAAGCATTTCAAGTGAGCACAAATGGGTATCTCTCACCTAACCGACACATCTTCGATCCTACGGGGGTGTAGTGAGCTTACTTTGATGCCCAAATGAGTAACCTCCTCCCTCAAGCAACTCGTTAGCTCCATGATTTGAGATGCAAGCTCAAGCAACCTCAAGCCTCCACCTCTAAGCTTCATCCTCCATAGCTTGCACACGAGAGAAGAGAAGAGAAGAGAAGAGAAGAGGAAATGATGGAGAGTTTTTTCTCCTTGATCCCTCACCCTCACACACTCACTCCCTCACACTCCACTCCCTCTCTCAAGCATACACAAGTGAGAAAGAAGGAGAGAAGAAGATATCACTTTTTCCACACACTAAGAATGAGCTTTTCATTCACTTTTTGCACTTATATACAAAACCCTAAATCCCTTGGGCACCCATCCCCTTTTTTACATGATCGGGCATATTGCCAAGGTCCTTTCTCTCTATTCCCTTCTAATTACCTTATCCCTTCACCCATGTCCATTTAGACCTTACAACTTGCACAAGAGGGACCTTGCGAGAGTCCTCAAAGGTTCTCTCTCATCCTTGAGAGAGCCTTGCTAGAATATTCAGTGATTTCCCACATTCTTTCTAAGCACCTTGCTAGAATATTCGGTGCTCTCCTTTGTCCTTGAGAGCACCTTACTAGAATCTTTGGTTCTTTCCTTCATCCTTGAGAGCACCTTTCTAGAATATTTGACCTTTTTATGCCGAGAAATGCTTAGAAATATCCAAAAATTACAAATATCCAGGGAAAAATAGACTTCGTCAAAGGCAGCGGTGGCAATCAGTACGATTTTAAGCGGAAATGCCCCATAAATGCTTAAAAGAGCCACTGGACGGCGGTCGGAGAATTTTCATAAATTTTTGGCATATGAAACAAGACCTTGGGAGATGCCCAGTAGTGAAGGACTTCAAGACAGATGCCTAAGATTTTTCAGATCAAGATTCGGGTACAGGACGTGGAAAAGAGAGTGCTCGGGAGGCCAAGCTTAAAATGCCAAGTGTAAATGGACTTAAGGAGAGCCCAAAGGGTGTGACCCTTTGGGGCTCCCCTTGGGAGCCTAAAAATTTGAAAAATGTGGGGGGGGGGGGGGGGGGTGGGGGTGTTTTGCATTTTTTTTGCTGATCAGGAAAGAGGGCGCCATCATCACGAATTGAGGAAGAGATAGAGGATGGGGGCTGTGAACAAATCCCCAATTGACCAGATACATGATCTACATTCCATCTTCGCTCTCCATTGATCCAGACCGCTCCTCAATTGGATGCCTAGTTGTGGAGAACAAGAACCAATCGTTCTCTCTCCTCCCTCTCTCTCCTACATAGAGGCTATTCATGTGCAAGAAATCAAGAAGACGAGGGGCTGAAGAATGCTTGTCCGGCTGTGATCGGATTGATTCAAGATGAAGTGGAGGCTGAGGAAATAGGTTTAGCACTGAAGAATGGTTATTGTTCATTCCGTGGGATGCTCAGAATAATTATTTAAAAAACCCGCAACATGTAAGACACGCGGTATGCTCTAATTTTACAAAGAAATTTGATTATTTTTGTTGTTTCATGGTCCAAATGTTGTTCATATGTGATGAATTTTTGCTTGAACCTTGTTTGCATCATGATTGAGAGTTGTAACTACAGAAATGCAGAACCCGTAATGATTTAGAGTCGTTATTAATTCTTTAAAACTCGTAAAATATCATTTTTAGTGGAAATTAGTGGTTTTTTTTCGATTTTGAGTCGGAGATTTCTCTTTTCCACCTCAAAATTGAAAAGAGGTGGAAATGTTAAGTTTCAATAAAAATAATAAGCCAATACAAATAAATCAAAAAATACATATTTCTCATGAATAATAAATAGAAAAAATAGTAAAAAATAGAGAAATCTGGGTTTTTTGTGCTAAAAAATATGAAAAAATAATATTTATGTGCATGAATGTTTGGAGAGATTAAATCATGAGGTTAAGCCTCAGTTTTTCCTCGTCCTTTGTGTTATAGTACGTGTTTATTGGTTTTTACATACAAAAATGATACAAAACAACCATTTATAGCTATGCACCGCAACGGTGAGGGAGGATGAAGTTTGTGCGACGATCTAATTGCTGAGAATATACAAATTCTAATTTTCATTTTTGTGCATAGCATTTAGGGATTGTTTCATAATTAAATAAAGGCGAGTAGTAGCACGGAAGTTCCGTTGCTAGTCCCTAAAGTAGCACAACACATAACACTTAGTTAAAATTCATGAAAGGGCTATTTTCTGCACCTCACATGGCTCGTTTTTTAATCATAAAATGGCTGTGCACAATTGTCACACACTTTGCATCAAGCATGCCACATGGTATGTCCTGGAATGCATTGCAATTGATTGATAAGCTTTTACCAATGCTAAAAGGACAGGAAACCTAAGCTATAGGTTTAGACGGGCGCTTCTATTGGGGAAAGTTTTGTGAGGCAAATTAAAATCTCTTGGAATGCTGAATTATGAAAGAGTGGAGTTTGTGCAAATGTTATATGTGTTAGCGATGCATCTTGGGACTAATCCCCGATGTGTAGGAGAGTCGCAGTGGAGCTGTGGCAATCAGCCAAGAGGTGCTTCCCTATGTGTGTATTACGAGGCATTATGCCTATATGTTATGGGATCTCCCTCTGAGGAGAAGGGAAGATGAACAGTGGACTATATATTGGATACAAACGCAAAGTCGTCATAAGCATTTAGTGCAAAGTGAGTTTTAGGCACTCCTGGCCTGCGAGGCTGTGTGGTGGGGTTTTTTGTCGTAAGCATGAGATCTGGCTAGTGCCATAGCCAGTGCCGGCCCATTTTAGATCCCATCAATATTCACTGGTCTCCTACATTTTTTCTGAGCTTACCTTCTCCTCCACTTTTTGTACCTGGGAAGAATGAGCTTCTTTATTCACTTTTTTACTTGGGCTTCCTCAGTCTTTCTTTGCTTCCTTTTGGCTGCATGATCCTTGTCCATGACATGTCTTATATCATTGTAACATCACAAACTTGTATCATTCATAGCCATTTCCATGTCTCAAATTTCTTATAAAGGCATAGACAATGTTCACTATGTACAAGTTTGGAGAGATATCTATTATACAATATGATAATAGTGATATGGATTTCAACCTTAGTAGGAATGGAAATTCAATATTAGCAATGTCTAAGCCATTGAGGTAGATGTTTTGACAGTGGTCAACTTTTATAGTTAGTCAAGGATTTATCAAGGAAAATCAAGTGGTATCTTGAAGTGTAGAAGAGTTTGCTACTTATTATGGAAGACAATGCTCAACTAGCTTAGAGGACTTGAAGGTGCAAGCTTTGCACAAGTGACCAAACATATGACCTCTATATCTAGCTAAGTATCACTAGTTTGTCATTAGTAGATTGTGAATGGAAGATGTAGATGGGCAAGAGGATCCTTTATCTTTCAATATAATACTAAATTATGGTGGGTGACTCATCTTGTGACTCTTACATTTTTGTAGTCTTTTAAATCTAAGCATTGTCAAGATATGTGCTTCCTCATGGCCATCATTGTGTATACAGTCTAAAATACATGTTGGTCATGGTGGAAAAGAACCATAGGTAATGGGGTCTACTCAAAACATGAAATTCATGTACACAATCCAAAAGGAAGGATTATTTCCCTAGTTGTATGAATCCTCACATTTCAATGGTGATCAAATTACTAGTAAGATGTAGATAATAATGCAAAAAGATCATATTTTGATATTTGCCAAATCAAATTGATGTGAAATCATTGTTATGCAAATCTGATGGTTACTTGTTTGTTAATGACTCACCTATGTTCTCATTCACATGTATAATAAATTAATAAATTTGGCCTTTAGGTATCCTGATTTTAAAAATGTTGATTGCATAATGTGGTATGTGCATATCTTTTTTTCCTACTTAGGGGGCTCATTATGCACATAAAGCCTATTTATCATATACAATCATGGCCAATCTATAATAAGTTAATAAAGTTGTCCTTTAGGTATCCTCTTTTTTTCCTACTTAAGGGGCTCATTATGCACATAAAGCCTATTTATCATATACACTCATGGCCTACTTATAAAATGTATTGTCTATATATTTCTCATTGAATAAAATATGCCCTTTCTCTTACAAATCTATCATTTTTTTCCAAAATCCTAAAATTCAACCCCTATTACAAGTATGTTTCTACACATTTTATCATTTAAAGTTTTTTCCCTTTTAAAATCGATGTGATACAACATAGCTCATTGAGTGCTCCCGAGGTCCCCCCCAAACAAAAAAAAGAAAGAAAAGCTACAATACATGTGCGAACCATGTAAATATTTCCTTCATTGGAATAGATAATGACTCTAGGGAATTTCACAGACTTTCTTGAGGTGTAACTTAATAAGGTATGTGCTCGTCACAAGAATTGGAAAATTATATGCAATCTTCAATTTGTGAAAAGTAAACTAATTTGCTTGCAAAAGAGGGTGGTTTTTTAGATTTTGGAAAAAAAGGTTATAGATTTGTGAGGGCAAAGGCCCCATTTTATAAATAGAAAATCTCACAAATAAGGCATTTTACAATTAGGTATTGAATGTAGTTGATGTAAGGACTTAACCCACCAAGCATATTCATAAAACAAAAAGTTACCTAGGATTCCCAATAGAAAGATTCATGTAGAGCAAGGAAGAAGGGACATGAATAATTACACATCTAAATCTAAAACGCAAATGATTATTTACATTTGGGCCTTTGGCTCAAAATGCACATAGTTCACTTTAACAAAAGCACAAGTTAAATGACTAAAAGAAAGTCACATGAATCTTCATAAGTAGACTTAGCATTAAATTGCATATGGCATGCCATCCACTTAAAGAATCCTATAAAAGTTAAAGGTTCAAAGGGTAGCTCTGGTTCATTAGCTCAAGGCTAGGTCCACATTGCCTATATTCATTTTCTACTTTGTGTGGATACCAATTACCATGAACTTTCCATAATTGTTGGAAACCCTATGTAAGTGGTTGGTCAATCATGCTACCTCTCTAATCCTCATTTGGAATACCCCTAGAGCATCTACCTATTCATTCCCTATACACCCTAGGGTTTCTCAAAAGATGTTAGGGTCACCCAATTTTCTTAATAAGAGGTTGCTCACATGAGGCACAAGAATAAAAAATTAGTTAATATTTAGAAAACCCCATACTAGTTCACCACACCACACAAAATACATGCTAACTCTACGATCATGCCAATTGCCAATGGGGTATTAGCAACATGTTCAACCCTTTAAAACCTAAAGGTAACCACTTATTTGGAATTTGGGGGATTTACTATTTATAAATGTTATATATCACATGTGCTCAAAGCCTATTATAGAATAATCCCTATTCCCTATATTTTCAATGAAGATAATGTATAATTTTCTCCATAATTTTATGTAATTGAACTCATGCAATGCATTTAATGATTGTTAGTGAACCTCCCAAGATGTGTGATAGAAATATATGGAAAATGTTGTAGGATACACCCAAATTAACATGTTTAGAACCAAAAAAGTATGTACATGCAAGGTACTTTTCAATATACTTTCATGCATCATCACTTATGAAAAATAGAAATAATTTGTTTGGTGATAATTTGATATGGTGATAATGCTAGAGAATAACTAGCATCCTACATAAAGCTCATTACGATCAAGTTTCTTTTCTTTGCCTAGAGACATGTAATTGATGGGATAGGTTACAAGTACTCAATTGCTTAAGGTGGTTGACAACATGTGCAATAGTCTAAATAATACATGAGGATAGAATACATAGAGAAGATAAACCAAGACACTTATATGAATTAAGAATGAACATGAGTAAGGGATATCTACTCACAACATTAGCCACCCATTATAAGTTTAAGTAAAATATTACTTTTCCTCTTTAAATCCAACTAGTTGCCCTGTGATTGGCATTGTGGGCTAGGCTCACTAACTAGAGAATTGGTGGGATCACAAAGGTCACAGAGGCTAGGCCTTACTCCATTCATGTTTTTGTGAGAAAAGGGGAGCATTTGTGCTATCTCCCATATGATTCCCTTTGCTCACAAAAAGAGATAGACATTGTGCTTCTTACACAAAAAAACATGCTACACTTGCCTAATGTACATGTGGCTTCAATGAAGAATGTATAGTAAACCCTCCTTGGAGAGAGAGAGAGAGAGAGAGAGAGAGAGAGAGAGAGAGAGAGAGAGAGAGAGAGAGAGAGAGAGAGAGAGAGAGAGAGAGAGAGAGAGAGAGAGAGAGAGAGAGAGAATGCGTGTGTATGTAGTGAACTTCTTCCACTGTATCCATGTCACATGTGGCCACTTTACACAATCATGACACACAAAAAACACATATATGAGAGTACATAGACTTGACGGTATGTATTCACGGCATGTTTAAACCAAATTGAAGACCCTTGGAGAAGATTCCACATGTTGAATGGGAGCTCTATATGTGTACACTTATGTGAACATGCTTGTGTTTGTATATGAATGTGTGATAGAAAGTTTGAGTTTGTGTACCTAGCTATCTATTGATACATGTCCTATGTTTACATTCAAGGTGAGCCCCGCCCCAAACTCAAAACATCTATAAGTAGCATCATGAAAAATTGTACACAAGAGTAGGGATTCCTTCAAACCACTACTTTACTAACATCATGCTAATGTTGTTAACTACTAGGATCTCGAATCAATGGGACTAATGCTGAGCTTCATGATGGAGGCATACAATTCCTTAATGTACTCATGTAGTGTGACACCTAGCTCCCCATTACATCAAACTAATACCAGAGGAGGGCATGCAATGTAGTACAACCTCTATATTTATTCCTCACCTAGTGAATGACACTAAGTGAACCACAACACCTCAAAGAAAATGGCACTAATGTTACTCCTAACATAATCAAAATTATGTATTGGTGAAAATGTACAAAGGTAAAGGGGAAAAAAGTTGGAACCAATGACCATCTTTGTTGAAGATCAAGTTTACAAGCTCTATGAATGAATGAGAAAGAGTGAGAAAGAGGTTTGATAATAATTGCATATATCACCTCAATATCCATGCCATTGGGATGAATTCGGATACAATGTAAAGTGTTTTGAGCTATCTAGTATCTCTTAAATATAGACTCCTTCCATTATCCTTTCCTAAGCCTATGGAACTCTTATTAAGGACACTAGCTACATGGGGGAGTGCAGAAGCTTCTCTGGATTCTATGTGAGTAGGCAAGACCGGTGTGCTCACACTAGAGATCTCATTAATTTTTTCTTCCATGATGGGTTCCACATCTTTTAGGTGTGCTTGGGCTTCTCTCACCCATTCCTTGATCTTATCAACCACTTCTAATTGGTGCCTTGGATCGAGATATTGTGCAACCTTCGCACTTCCCTTTTTTGATGTCTCTTAGGAGCAGATGTCTCTGTTTCTACATCGATGACTTGCTTCCCCTTTGGTAACATAGTGGCACTATCAATTTTGAGTACGACTTGTGTCTTAAATCTCTTTCTTCTCCTCCTACAACTTCAGGTAATGATGCCACCCTGCATTGTCTACATTAAGGTTGCTAGGTTAAGGTTGTTGCCAGCTTGCATTGTCTATATCAAGGTTGCTAGGTCCAGGTAATGAGATGTTGGTCTGCCTTGTTTGTGCCCTTGTCATGGCATTTAAAAAAATGGGAGTGGCCTCATCATCAAGTGCCTCGAATCCAAATAGCCCCAAAGGTACCGATGGCACGATAGCTGAACTAGTGGCACGATAGCTGAGAATTGGTAGACAATTTCTACCTAGGGCACTCGCTATAAAAATGAGTGATTCCATGCTCATCAAGGCATCTCAAGTCAGCCTTTTCTCAATTAGCTTGCTCTCATTTAGGGCAATGAGATGAGATGTGTCCTGGGTCCACCATGCAATAGGTTCCTGGTTTTGACCTCCTAGGCCTCTACCTCTTCCCCAACCTAATGCCATCATCGATACTAATCTAAAATCCATTAGAATGGGATTACCTTCTTCATCATATAGGTTCTTGGTTTTGACCTCCTAGGCCTCTACCCCTTTCCCGACCTAACACCATCACCAGTATTGATCTAAGATGCATTAGAGTGGGATTATCCTCTTTGTTGTAGGAGATGTAAGGGTTTACATATGTCTCTTTCTCATTTGGCTCCTCGACATAATGCATTAGAGAGTCACTCGGTGGATGGGTCACAAAGGGTCCAAGTGGTCTAGGTATCCATGTGGGGTTGATGTCCATCATCCTAGGGATAATTGGCCTTGAATCATAAGGTGTTGAAGAGCTAATGGAGCTTCCCTTTCATAAGGTAGCGGTCTATTTCCTAGGTAGTAAGGCTAATTGTATGGCTATGGGTATGCCAACTACCTTGGTAATCACCAATGCATTGTATCATGACCAAACCTACTGCATTGGCACTAGATATGGATTGTATCATGACCAAACCTACTGCATTGGCACTAGATATGGATTGTATCATGACCAAACCTACTGCCTTGGTAATCACCAATGCATTGTATCATGACCAAACCTACTGCAATTGGCACTAGATATGGATCTAGAATTCATGCACTTGGCTAGAAGGTGGTTTCCTATGCAATGCATGTATTGCATGTGAGGTTGTGCAGGCCTTCTCATCATCTCCTCAAGCTTAGCCAACTCTAGCTTCACGTTCACCAAATCTTGGTTCTAATCTACATTCTTTCCCTTGTCTTGGGTGCTCTAGTTAGATCTTTCATGAATTGTTGTAGCCCTTTCTGAAGTTCTAGAGACAATGCTATCTTGGGTTGTGGGTCTTGAGCTCCTCTCCATTGAGTAGGTTATCCACTCATATGGCTTCTTTGAAGACCCTAGCTAGCACATCCCTTTGTAAGGGTTGAGTTTCTTACCAATGCCTTGTAAAGATCTTCACTTTTTGGATTCCACTTATGAACACCGTGGAGATTTCTCATTCACTAGGTCACTCTATCATTGGAATTCTCTTAAAGAGACTTCGCACATGGGTGACATAGTCTCAAATATCCTCCTTGTGTTTTTGGCTGATGTTCATCAATCTAATGATGAGGTTGTCAAAGTATCCCACCATAGAAAATCTCTTGATGAAGAGACTCTTGAGGTTATTAAAGTCATTGCATTCGGCATTGTCTAGACTAATGTACCACATTTGTCCTTTGTCTCCTAGGTAAATTTTGAAAGCTTGCACATTAAGTTAGGTCCATGAGGCTATTCACCTCACATACTTGCTCAAACTACTCCACAAAGTTGTATGGGTCATTTTCAAGATGATAATTGTTGAGTTTCTTAGCAACCATAAGTATCTTGGTCTAGCTCCTAGAGTTTAGGATGATTTCTAGTCTTGTTAGCAATGTTGTCGCTAGAGTTGCTTTACTCTGCTCCACAACTATGTTCTCTAGGAGTTACTTTGTGAGAAGATCACTTAGTGTAAGATCAGTCTTTAAGGCTCTCTCCCCCTTGGCATTTTGTCTTGTCCTAGCTCTTTTGGTGAGAACTAAGACACGTTGAACCTTGTGCATTTCTATGTCCTACTTTAGCCTCTGAGCTCGCTACTCTTGATTATAGGTAGCTATGACTTGAAGTGCTTTCTTTGCTAGTCTCTGCTCTTCCTCAATGTCAACTATGATGTCCTGGCCTCATGTGATGCTCCATCTTGGTTTGTAGGTCATATCGATTGATCATATACTAAATGTCAACTAGGAAATTTCCCACGTCAAGCTCATCAATTTTGTGATTGGTGCTAGATCCAAACATTTTGGCTGTTTCTTGAACCACTAAGGTGTTGTTCAAGTTGATCAGGTTAGGCAATATCGAGTCCCTAATGGTGTTGTTCCTCTTCTTCTCCAAGCATTTTGGCTCCTTGAGTCTCCTTGCTTGGAAGCTTGAGGTCTTCTCCTAATGGTGGGTTTGTTCAGCTTACATTATCTTGTATGAATTCCTTGTTATTTGTAATAATACTCTAATTTAAACAACTGCCTTGTGAGTAGTGCTCTTGAGTGTGCACCATGGGAAACCAGGCTTTCAACCTTTCATGTACATTGCAAGTGATTAAATAATGTAATGTGTGAATGCACCGAGTTCGATGCAAGTCTTGCTCCCCTCCCCTTCATTCGGTTTCAGCCCAATGTGGCTCTAAGGAGGCACAAATTATGACCGCTCTGTTGGACTACTCAAGGTCTTTATTGGGGTTGGTTAGTGGTTGCACCCACTCCTAGACTGGTCGGGTGCCAAGTCCTTAAGAGAATCTACTCTTTTTTCTATCTACTTTCCTGTAAGCACATTGGGGTGCCCTACGGCTAGTGTTTGGTCCCTATTTGGGGTTGGTCAGGTTAGAGTAGGTCAAAATTTGGGTTCAGATCATTTGTCTGATTTTGCCAATTTCTATTTGATTCCAAGAATATTCAGGCATCCAATTCTAGCATCTAATTTGTTTTTTGCTATTTGATTTTGGCATCCAATCCGATTTGAGTCTAGGTCCAATCTAATTGTTTGATTTTTGGGTGGGTGTTCGATTGGATAGAGAGAGCTAGTCCGATTTTGATTCTTGTATTGGTGTTCGATTTCAATTTTGAGAATCAAACATTCCTAGTCGAATCACACTGTATGATTTTCTAAGAATCAGACTGTTTGATCTTGTTGGCATGAACTCACAACTCGGCTCAAATTTGATTCGTTTGGGCCTTGATTTCCAACCCCAATATCCCACAAGCTCTAGATACAACCTATGGGATGTAAATAGCTAAGGTAGCTCACTTGTAGGTGTTGTCTGCACTCAAATTGCACGAATCAATGCGATCTCCACTCCCTTGGTCTCCTGCAACAACTTGTTAGCTCTCTCAAACCTACAAGTAAAAATGAGCTCTTTTTCCCTTCCTTAGGGTCTTAAACCCCTTGCCAATACCCCTTAAATGCCCTTTTCTCTTTCTTTCTAGATTCCAACCCCGTTTTTCTCATTGCACCCTAATTTTTTGGCATGCTATTACAACAAAACCTTGTTATGTTTTTCTTTCTTTTTTCCTTATTTTTTCCCACCTAAGTGCTTGCAAATGCCTATATATCATAAGCAAATATGATGCTAATCAACCGACCTATTTAAACTTCAAAAATACAAAACACTTACTTGTAAACAATGAAGATCAAATGTCCCTTCTCCTACCTATCTACCTCAAGCACCAGTTCACAGAAAACCCTACTTCAATGCTCGATTTCGAGTGTGCTAGTACTCAAGGCTTGAATCCATTGGTCCTAGCCACAGAACTAAAATTGTGAGCTCATGCTCAACTGCCAAGACCCATGGATTGCTTATTTCTTCAAGAGTTTCAAGCCAAGTGCAATGGCTACCTCTCACATAGGCGTACATGCTCTCACACCTATGAGTGTAGTGACCTTACCTCCATGCTTGATCCAGTTCCTCCTCCCTCAAGCACTCTGGTAGCTCCACAATCCAAGTACAAGATTCAAGTAAGCTCAATCCTCAAGCTCCAAACTCCATGCTCCATTGCCATGCACGCAAGAGAAGAGAAGAGAAGAGAAGATGGAGAGCTTCTTCACACAATCCCTCACCCTCACACACTCGATCCCTCACTCTCTTACTCCCTCTCTCGAGTATAAGCACAAGCAAGCAAGAGTAAGAAGAAGAAGAAGAAGAGAGCCATTTTTTGCCACACACAAGAATGAGCTCCTCCATTTACTTTTTTGCTTTTATACATGCCATCATCCCTTTTAGATACCCACCCCTTTTTTACATGACCGATCATTTAGTCTAGGTTCTCTTTTCTTACTCCCTTCTATATTTACATTATGGCTTCACCCACGCTTGCCTATTTTTTACAAACTGCACAAGAGGGAGCTTGCCACTCTCTTACAAAGATTTAGGGGTGCCTTTCTATTTAAAAATGTGTCTCTTCCATTTTTGCACTCACCTTGGGTTTTTAAGGTGTCTTTGTGCTTTTGGGCCTTTTTTCTCTTATTTTTGCTATCAGACCATATTTTTAGGCTTTTTCATATATTTTAAAATTTTCTTTTATTTTTAATTTTTTAATTGTTACCTTTTTTGCAGTGGGGGTTAGCAGGATGGTCACACTGGGAGGAGTTGGCAACATAGGCACATTCAGATCATGCTTCCTCTCCCATTAGAAGTACTAATGGGTGTCACTTGACCTCCAGATTCCAGTTTTCCCTAGAGTTATAGGCCGCTTGTAATCCATGACTCTACCTTCTCTACTTGTGTAATAGCCATATCAATGTTAACAAGAGCAATGGATTCCCAAAAGGAACACCAATGAAATAGGGTTTCTACTTACTGCAAGAAAATCTATATTATATCATCAACAACAATATTTTTCATCTTTTATAAAATCTCAACAAAGAAAACAACACGAAGAACAAGAAATCTTCACACAGTTTCATAGAAAAATTCTCCCATGGATTTAACTTTAACAAAATCCATCATTCTCTTCATATTCTTCGTAGAATTCATTGATAGACATTAAAAACACAAAAGAATGCTCCACTTTGAATGGAAAGATATCACATATGATTTATCTTCAAAGTTTCCATAGCTTTCTCTCACAATCTCTCCTAGATAGATACATTGTTTGACATAGAATTGGCTATCTCTGACTCTCTCTCTCTCTCTCTCTCTCTCTCTCTCTCTCTCTCCATCAATAGTACATCATATCCTCACTAAAAAAAATTAATAATCACTCATAATAATCATTCTTTGGTTGTGGATGCCCTTTCCAATAGTGTGTCTGATATGAAAGGTCACCAGAGCCATTACAGTGACTCTTTATAGCTCATCACTACCACTTCACTCCATTCTTCTCTTGAGTCTTCAACAACTACTTCTTCCACTTTCTTGAGCTCTTTTAAACTTACATTCAACTCTTTCCAAGGCTAGAAAACTTTCCCAAAGTCATACATACATTCTACACAACACTTATAGAGGCATACAGAACAGAACATAATAAGACAGAACAGGAACAAAGGCTCTATAGAAGCTCACCAAAGAGTTACACAAGGTCAACATGAAGTATTAGAACCATATAACTCATACTAAAACCATTCCAAACAATCAAAAACCATTCAATGATATTTTTAAAAACCTCAAAATTTATCAATCATTACTTCATGCTTCATATAAAAGAAAAACAAAACAAAACAAAAGCTATCAGAACCAATCAGAACCTCAACAGAACCTATAGAACATCACAGAGCCTCATATCTATCGGGATCTAAAATGGGCCTGACACTGGCTATTGCACTAGTTAGGCCTCTATAGCACTCACAAGACAACCCCACACGGCCTCACAGGCCAAAAGCGCCCAAGGGAACACTACCCTAACGCTATTAGAGATATTGCATTTGTAATGGAGCATAGTCCAATGATTGCCCTTCATTACTCCTCAGAGGGAGATCCCACACATCTTGGTGTAGTACACTAACATAATACAAACATAAAGAAGACAACCCCTCGATTGAATGTCATGGCCCCACTGTAGCTCTCCTACACTGAGAGGATTGGCCCCTCGATGCGGTGCTCTAACATAAAGAACATACAAATAGTCTCCACTCTTATATACTTTGAACAATCTAGGAGATTTGATCGTGTAATGTTTCCATTAATTAGTTAATTTTAATGTGCATATACATTCCAAAGAAAATTGATTTATGTTACACATTAAAAAAATTATGAAACTAACTTTTATTATGAAGATAATAATTATTATTAATGAGGTATTATATGCCAGTTCATGGAAGAAAGACTTAGGAGACCCTCCCAAGGCTAGCTTATTAAGACTATGTGCTTGTCTTCCCCAATTTCTCTCGAGATAATGACATCTCGATTTCTCTAAGGGGAGGAGGATGTAATATTTCCACGCAATAAAAGTTAGTTGGTTAGTTCAAAAGTTAGTTAGTCAATTAATAAGTTAGTAAGATTACTAACTAAAGACTAACTAAGGTAAAAACTAACTAACATTAATAGCTAACCATTTTTATTTAATTATATATATATATATAAATTGAGAGTCCTAAATCCTATATTTTTCTCGAATTGACAAGGACCGTAGCCACCCTTCACGGAAGTTACAACATGAATGAGACTTATAACCTTATTAAGCACTAGTATTAATGTGTATAGTTTGGATGGTCCAAAAATATTAGATTTTAGGCAAAACTAGCATTTTCTAGATATTTTAGATATCATCCTGAAAAGATATGGATATTTCTAGAACTAGATGTCATTAAAAAAAAAAGAAAAGTGATGTTTTAGTTCGTTTTGGAGATTTTATAAAATGAAAAAAGATAAAGATAGTGATTGGCGAAAGCGTGCATGCCACGATCACAGTCTACATGTAGTAGACAGCACTTCGAAAGGGAGAGAAAGAAGGAGTGATCTAAAAGCTTTCCAACCAAGTGTCTTGGGGTTTTAACCCCCTTTTCGAGCCAACGAACCATCAAATTTATGAGTTAAGCATCAGATCCTTGAGTTTTCCAAGAGTCCCTCCACCAAGAACTTTTTTTCTTAGCTCATCCCCTCTTCTCTAATTCATTATAAATATGAGGTATGTGGAGGCACAAGGGAGAATAAGGAGACCCCAAGAGATTGCAAGAGAGAGGTAGAGAGAAGGATACCCCTCCAAGAGATTGTGAGAGAGAGCTTGAGAGAGAGAGAGAGAGAGAGAGAGAGAGAGAGAGAGAGAGAGAGAGAGAGAGAGAGAGAGAGAGAGAGAGAGAGAGAAGAGTTACCCTGAAAGGCTGCAAGGGAGAGAGTTAGCTCAATTCCCTCTATTTCAATCCTCGACTTAACCATCTTCTCTTACACTCTCCCATCTCGAATCTATTCCGCCTTCTTAATATCTTGAGTCTACTTGTAGACGATGGCCTCCAAGCGAAGAATGTCACGTCCAGATGATAGTCCTACAACCAACAATGAAGCTTTGGGCGAATGCATCACTGTCAATCCAATTGCGATACCGATCGTAAGTAATGTATTTCTAAATTGATAGATGCTTCCTTTGATTCTCGCATGAGATGCATTAGGCTCCATACTATGATGTACGAGAATAAGTCATGGGAAGGGATAGGCCTCTTCTCATATATTTGAAAGATGAAGTTTGTGAAGTGCATGTATTAAGGGAAGTTAATTGCACTTAGTTGCATATGGCTTATTCATTGATAGAGAAATTGATTAGGGGTTATGAATAGCATAATCGTAAAAAGAATGGCATTAAGAATTGTGCATACAAGTATTAAGAAAATTTTGCATAGAATCGCTCTTTGATTCCAAGGGAAAGAGCGAAGCGATGGAATTATTATTGCGTCTATTCTTGTATTGTTTGGGAAAAATACAATTAGTTTTGTTGGTCGATTGAACAACACCCTAGATTTTTTTCTTTCAATCAACTGATTGTTGCATTGTAATTTGGATAAATATTCCAAGGCTTGTGTTGATGGCAAATGCATGGCAGGGGTCTGTATAATGACAAGTTGCCATGGGAATAAAGGAATGTTTTCCTAGAAGATGATATTAGGGCTGATTACCTTGATTATGCTTGATTCTTAATTGGATTAATTAAGGAATGATATTTTGCACAGGAGGATCATCTCCAAGATCCCACCTTGGATTACCTCAAGAGAGCACTGCTCGATTCACACGCCGAAGGTCAAGTGGTGAAAAGGCCAGCCACGGAAGTTGTGTCTCACTCCTAGGTCGCTTGGGGTCAGTGGAGCTCTGGACACCCCTTGCAGAGTCTGGAATCGAGTTGTAGACTGTCGTGAGCCCAACGTCTGGGGCATAGGAAGATCCTATTCTAGATAAAGAATGGAAATTTTGGTGCCATGTGATTTGGACCGGGTACTTCTGTTGGACAGAAGGGACACATATTCTCATGTATGGGTAGGAGACAAAGATTAACTTGAAGATAAGTTAAGGAAATTGTTTGTCAAAAGGACTCCTTGTTTTGTTTTTGTGTCTGTGCTATAAATTACACGAACGAATCATGTTCCCTAAAAGACTTAATTAATGAAGCTGATTTTAAATATCGCAGACTCGAGAAACCCTAGGAGACAAACTCCGAAACATTCCTTGGGAGTGCTGGGAGGTGACGCTTAGATTCGTTTCTCAATGGATTGCTAAAACGTGCTTGGAAAGCCGATAGGCGAGCATGTTACATCATGCCTTTACTCTAACATGGTTATTATATTGCATAGGGTTAGCACTGAGCATGCTCGTGCTACTAGACCCTCTTAATTTTCAAAACCACGTGTCCTATATGCCATGCATCAAGAAAAAAACTTAAAATTCAACGTATTATTAGCTCTTAATACCCACCTTCTCCCTAAGGTTGTGCATTCGATGGTAGCTTTAGAGAGCAATTTCTATGTATTTTTTATTTATAAGAGTAGTAAATATCCACTTTAACATATTGATAGAGCTAAGAACTGAGGCTAAACCTCTTATATATTTTTTTTTCTATATATTTATTGATAAATATTAATATTTTTTAATTTATTTGTATGGAAAAATTAAGCTTTCTGAGAATTATTTTTATATCACATTCCTTCCCATGCGAACACCATATACACAACAAAAAACTCATGATTTTTCCTAAAACCACAAGTTGCGGGTTTTGCGTGTATATAGAGAAATTATTAGATGATTGATTTTTCTTGATTTTCTTAGCATTTTTGATAGATCATAGCATTAACAACCAAACACAATCATTTTCAATGATCTACCAATAGAATTTATCATAAAATGATTAAATTTATGACTTACTCATAGAATTGCGCTTTATATCGTATGCATCTCATGATTGGAGACCTATTAATGCTTCCCAATAGCCCCGTTGATGCTCTTCCCAACCTCAATCTACACTTCTTCATGCTTTAACATCATGCCACTATCAAAATATCTCTAATCAGCCCAACCCCTTCTCTCATAAATTAATCCATGGAAACACACATCAAGAGGAGAGAGGAGAGAGAAAGACTAGAAATTCAAATTTCTATTCATTGCATTATAGGCTATGCAGAGATAAGCGACTTAAAGCAAAAAATTTGTGGATCTCATGCTTATAGATCTTGATGATTCTCTCTGCTGCAAAAATGCCCTAAATGATCAAATCGATGGGGTACAAAAAAATTTGCATCCCCTTGCTCCCAATCATCATATTTTTGGGTATTCTAAAACTTAACTTAAGCCTTTATAAAATAACTGGTTCACTTCTCACATGTTCACACTACGCACCAAGTGGTTTTTTCCTGAAAATGGAGATCCAAATGAACTTCGATTTGTAATCTGACTGGACAATCGACTTTGTGGCATCGAAATCCATCAATTTGGCCTTTGTTTCATGCTCTTTTTGGCTCCCAAATCACATGACTGCTTTATAATGTGAAACCTTGTAGGGATTAAATCGGGGGTCAAACAGACTTTCGATTGACGAACCAAGACTTGCGTTGGGTTCCTGGCATCGAACTCAGGAAAAATCCAGCTTGACCAATTGAAACACATTCAATTTTCCATGAAAATTTGGTCTTTTATGCCTCAGCCACTTTTGTGCTTCAAAAATGGCTCCCAAAATTTACATCTCAATGTATCATTGGGAAATCAGTGAAAAATGCTACTTGATTTATTGTGATGCACATCTTATAAAAGCTTACTAAAGTCTTACTTGCTTGGTGTATCATAATGGTTAAGAACTGTTGAAATCCAATTCTTGAGAAGCTACTCAAGAACAATTTCCCATTATGGAAATTCTATGTGTAACAAAATTCCTTATTGGAAAAGGTCTCTATGAGTTTGCTTCGGGTGAAGAAAAGGAATTAGATCTAAATGATTCCATCAATTATAGAAGAACTAAACATGTGAAAAGATTGGAATGCAATTAAAGATAGAAGGGTAATGTATTGTTTATGTACATCATTTTGATAATACTATGTTGGGGCATATAAAAAATGTACAAATTTCATGTGTAGCTTCGACAATCTTTGAAAATACAAGCAAGAGTTAAATGCTTTGAAGAAAGGAAAGTGGTTGATGATGATGATTTGACTTCTTCTACTTTGGGTGGCCTTAAGAGTAAGAAGTCTTTGAAGTATATTACTACTTTTATGTATATACAAAAGTTGTTTCTAGATTTTGAGGAGTTAGTCTCTCCCATGATCATTAAAGAGATCAATATGCAAGGTGAACTAAAAGAAGTGATGAATATGTCTAAGCATTTCACTCAAGTTTAGAAAGGGGACATGGGAGATTCTTTTCAAGGGGCCATGATATGGGTCATGCTAGTAGTAACCAACAAAATAGGTTAAATCAATAGTTTGATGATATGCAAGTTTTGGAAGGCCATGTTAATTCTAGATGTAGAGGGAGCTCTACAAGAAGAGGTGGATGATTAAATAGAGATTCTAACAATTCTAGTATTATTTGTCATTATTGTGGAAGAATAAGTCATATTATAACCCGTTCTTACAATAAGAAATATGATGTTTGCAATGGCTAACTGTAGCAAGAAAATTAGGTATCATATTTAATATAGAATGATTATAAAAATGAGTGTCTATTTATCATATCACATATGATAATTATTGTCACAAAAAAGGGTGCATGTGATGATATATGGTATGTTATTTGAGGTGCATCTCATGTTGAATGGTTTGGAGAAATACAAGGTCTACAAAGTCTAGGTTGTGTAAAAATGGATGATGATTCATGCCACCTTATCTCACACATTGAAAAAGTTCATTTATCCTCACATGATTGTCAGACAAAGTGTTTATTAGATGTTTTACATGTGCAATCCATCACAAAGAATTTGGCACCTATTAGTCAGATGGTAGAGCAAGAGTTGCAAATTATATTTAATGTGAAGGGCTATTTTGTTGAGTACTTTAATAATAAGTTCAAGTTAATTGCAAAAGGAAGCACATTTGGCTATATGTTTACTTTGGATATTGGAACTCTTGTTATAAATTATATTATGCATACTAGAGGCAAAGGTGTGGTTGTAGACATTGAAATATGGCACAAATGTACTGGACATGCAAATATGCAAAGTCTAAAATTAATGCAGTCTAAAGGGTTAGTTATAGACTTGCCAGCATTTAGAGTTGAAGAATTACAAAAAGTTTGTGAAGCATGTCACTTTGGAAAGCAAGCAAGACAATAGTTTTTGCATGACATAGATATAAGCAAGAACATACATGATCTTATTTGCTAGCGGTGTCAAAGGAATGCCTTCAAACCGAATTCAAATCCTATAAATGAATCATAATTTTTCTTTGTTTGCTATTTGGATTTTCCCTACCTGCTTATACTTTTATAGAACATAGATGCTTGGGGCCTACACAGAATGTATCTCTTATGGTTAGAGTAAGTATTTTGTTACATTCATTGATGATTGTTATATGAAACCCTAATATTTCATGAAAAAAAGAGTAAAGTATTTGAGCACTACAAAAATTTTAAGGTTGTTATTAAAACAAATAAATACTTGAACATTACGTACTTGAGGTCAAATGGAGGGTGAGAATACCTCTTTACTAAGTTTAGTGATTTTTTGAGGTCTCATGGGTTAAAGTGATAGTTTAGATGGAGGTATACATGACAATAAAATGGGGCTATAGAAAGGAAAGATAAATATATTGTATAATTTGTACAAGAATTGATGGCTTAAAAGAATATGCCCAAATTTTTTTAGTCTAAGGTTATTCATGCTATTGCTTATATATAAAAAGAACTCCCACAATTGCAATTCATGATATAACCCTTAATGTTTTACATGCAAGAAATCTGATTTAACACACTTAAAAGTGTTTGGTTGTATAATATATATTCATGTGGTTGATGAGCTCAAGAAGAATTTGGACCCAAAGGTTGAAAAATGTATTTTCATTGAATAGTATATGGAGTAGAAAGGGATTGTTGTTATAACGCTATTAGTGGTGAGTTTCAAGTGAGGAGGGATGTTATCTTTGATGAGATGAGAAAATCAAATGCATCTAGTGGAGATACATTGTATGATTTTGATGATCATGATGCTGATGTGCAAATACAGAAGCAAGAATCATGGATCCTTAGTGGACCAGAGTCATCATTTGGTATTAGATCCATAGTCAATCTTTGGTCTAGGAGACTAAGGAGCAGCCTCACATCTCTAGGTGCATCTACTAGTGTTGTAGGTAATGAAAAAGGGAAGAAGAAAGTATTAGATGGTAATGAGGCATCAACTAATCATTCAAGTCTTAATGGAGACTCGATTGGCTCAGAGAGTTTGGATGATAAGCTTGGTATTATTTTAGTTATAAAATCAAGTAACATAAAGCATATAGTATTAAAAAGGCTCCATTGAGTGATCTAGTGGTATTTAGGTCTAACAAGGTGAGATACCTTATTAGAAGATTGGTTTTGAGGGTTATGTAGCTTACCATTATGCTTATATGATGGTAAAGATAGTTGAAGTTGTTGAGCCCACTTGTTTTGAGGAGGCTATTAATTACGCTCATTGGGATGTGGCAGTAGATGAGGAGATGCATGCATTAAAGGCCAATAAGATTTGGGGTCTAGTACAATTGTAAAGATTGAACTTTGAGTGGTTGTAGGTATTGTGCTTCCTTCATTGATGATCGTACTTGCAAAGTATGGGTTTACTTTATGTGCGAGAAAAATAAGGTGTTTACTCACTTTGAAATCTTTAAGGCTTTGGTTGAGAAGGAGACATGGTTGCATATTAAATGCCTAAGATCAGATGGAGGGGGAGGATATCTCTCCAATGCATTTTGTGACTTTTTGCAAGAAAATAGTATATAGAGTTAGTATATATGTATATATACTGAGCAGTAAAATGGAGTTGCTGAGTGCAAAAACATGCATATTGCAAAGGTGGATTGTATATTGATGTCATAAAGAAACTTGCCTCATTACTCTTGGGTTGAAGCAATCGCTATTGTTGTATACATTATGAATAGGACACTCACTATTACTATACATGGTATGATACCTAAAGAGAAGTTTATGGGTATAAAGCCGAATCTATCTCATTTGAAAGTACTTGGACGTATTACTCATGTGCATATTCCTAATGATTTATGTAGTAAATTGGATCCCAAAGCAACAACTATGTATTTATAGGATATTGTCTTGAGTAAAAGTAATATAAATGTTATAACCTTGTTATACATGAGCTAAGAGTTAGTAGGGATGTTGTTTTTTATGAAATGATTAACTAGTATAGTAAACTACAGAATATAGTTGGGGTTGATGGACATGAGAGTGTGGTTATGTAGAAAACAAGTCAGCTATCATAGACATTGAGTGGACCATAGAGCCTCCTACTCACGATTTTATTCATAGACCTTGGAGTGGCACATTGGGGTCATAGGTTACACCACCAAGTATATCACATATGTTAAAAAAAGATAAAGAGAAAGTTGGAGGCACACCTATTTTGATAGATGTAACATTAGATTTCTCTCATGTTCATGTTGATTTAGATGGCTACGATTAGAGCTTAGATGAGGAGTTTCAAATTCCATTTAATAAAACACCTGGTGTGTGGAAGGTACAAGAGGATGCTAAAGCACCTGCTGGTAGTGATCGAGGTCCACACAAGTCAAGTAGAGTGAGAAAGCCAATGCAATGATTGACATATAACAGCTATGCAGCTCATCACTATGCATACATAGCCAAGATTTTGTAGGATGTGAAATCCACTTGTTTTGAGGATGCAATGGGTAATGATTTTTGGGATCATGCTATGGATGAAGAAATGGTTGCAATAATGGATAATGACACATAGACGTTTTCCCTGCTTTCAAGGCAAGAAAGCTATTAACTTCAAATGCGTTTGAGTGGTTGCCAAAGGGTATGCACAAACTCATGGTATTGAATATGAGGAGACCTTTGCTCTAGTGGCTAAAATGGCTACTATAAGGGCTATCATAGAAATGGCTACATCAAAATGTTAGATCATGTATCAAATGGATGTTAAGAATGCATTCTTATAGGGGGAGTTGCAAGAGGAAGTTTATGATGTTAATGCTAAGCTTAGTGCACTTGAGGGTGACTTGATTGAGTATGTCACTATGTATCAAATGATTGTGGGCACCCTTATCTATCTCACGATCATAGGCCAGACTTAAACTACATAATTTGTTTGGAGTGTCAATTTATGCAACTTCCACAAAAGCCACATTTAAATGCAGTGCGGTGCACATTGTGCTATGTCAAGTCCACATTAGACTATGCCTTATTCTACGATGCATGTGTACCATTAGAGTTACATGGTTACATAAATGCAAATTTGGATAGTAGTATTTTATACTAGAGTTCTACCAATGCCTTTATGTAGCCCTTTGGGAGTGGTCCTACTACTTAGGGCAACAAAAATAACCAACAGTTGCCTTTTCTAGTTACACAAACTACTTGGTGCTTTGGAGTTATAGGTGGATAACAAGATTATCATTTATTATGATAACCTTGGTAGCATTCAATTAGCTAGAAACCCAGTATATCATGTGCGGACCAAGCATATAGAGGTCCATTACCAGTTCATTTGAGAGTGGGTTCTAGTAAGTAATATTGACTTGGCTTATGTCAGCACAAAGAGTCAAGCTACTTACATTTTCACCAAGGCCTTAGGAGTTGAGAAGCTTCAACACATTAGGACTATGCTTGGAGTTCACAAGCTCGTGTTGAGCTTGAGGGGGAGTGCTAAGATGTCGAGCTTTACATTATCTTGCATCCATTATGTGCCTTGATGATGTGTTACGAAATTATTCACTGGCGTCTTAAGTGACTGACATGAGGACACACCACTACTTCTATAGCTAGACTACATCCATGTAGTATATCCTTGGTTATGGCACATTTATTGTGCTACCTCTTCTTTCCTAGTGGGTTTACACTTAGTGACCACATGTACATATGTTGTGCTACTTTCATATTCGTCTTTGATCATTGTAGACTTAGTTCTTTTGGGAGGAAGAACAAGAAAGAAAAATAAGAAGATTTCATCTCTATCTCTCTGTGTGCTCAAGTCTCCATTGCTTTTATATGTGTGTGCTCTTGGGTGCTTCGCCTCTCTCCCATTTTGTCTATTTTCAAGGGGTTACTAGCCCTTCACTAAATGGACCAAGCCCATTGAACCATCCAACCCTATAGATATAAAAGATGATGAAAGAGCCCAAGCTATAATAACTTCTCACTTGGATAAATCCTTAATCCACCACACTGATCAACTTGCAACTACAAAGGAGAAGTAGGATGAGAAATTGTATGGTGCAAGAGGAAAGAATTCTAAAATCTTCCTCAAAATAGAATTCTTCAGCATGGAATACAAGCAAGGAGAAGACTTGGGAAATTTTATTTCCCACACAAAGTGGCTAATGGCACTATTAGCTTCAATCAAATCTCAAGTTTCTAAATAAGATGTCATCACAATCTTTTAAAGGCTGTAAGGAAAGTCTTCCCAACTCTAGTAACTACTATTTACCTCTCCTAGCTTACGACAAAAACAACCTCAAAAAGTCATGATTATTTCTAACAAATATACCAAATCCTACACTTGAAGGTGTCATTCAATCTTATTTGGATGAGGAAAAATGAAATCATAAGAAAAGCAGCACTAGTACAACATCTATCTCAACATCCCATGATTATTTCTTAGTTCATACCATTTCCAATAAATGTTCCTTAGCATTAACATATTAAGAAAATAGGCATATGATAAAATTTTAACAAAAAATCATAACGTTTCACAAATTATACATTAAGATTTATTTTTTGAATAAATTTTCAATTATATATAACAATTTTACATTCTACATAATATTTAGATCTAGTGAATTTACATGCCAAATTTGTGCCAGTTAGCATATCCATGGGCATACTATTTGATAAAGGTTAGCCTATTGTCAATAAGGTTCCACATGATAATAAGAGTTGTCTTGGAAGCATTGGTTGCTTGAATAAGTTTAATGCACATAATTATCAATTGCAAAGCTTTCTGTATGCCTAGTATAATATTTCATATAAACTTCAAGCTTGTCACAGTAAGATCCTCTAGAAGACCTTTAAGGTTGAAATAAACATTTAGCCTTATGTGCATATACTTGAACTTAGATAAATTTCCTATTCTTTCAATGAAAGATCCATTCATTTGATTTCCAAGATGTTTTGAGTTTGAACTCCTCATTAATTAGATTCCAACTGATAATGAGTTATCTTGGGAGCACTAGTTGCTTAAATGTGCATGTGTGTGTGTGTGTGTGTGTGTGTGTGTGTGTGTGTGTGTGTGTGTGTGTGTGTGTGTGTGTGTGTGTGTGTGTGTGTGTGTGTGTGTGTGTGTGTGTGTGTGTGTGTGTGTGTGTGTGTGTGTGTGTGTGTGTGTGTGTGTGTGTGTGTGTGTGTGTGTAACTTGAAGCTTCTTAAATAATATTCTCAACAAGGTTGAAAGGAACATTCGAAATACATTGAGTTGATATCCTTGAACTTAGATGAATTGATTTCTTTGTGAAGAAAGTCAAAAATCATATAAATACTTATCTCCTCAATCAATTCATTCCTTTAGATGATAGCTTATTTTTTGTCAATTTTTATCACAAATACTTACATGTACTTTGTCTCTATCCAAAATAAAAACCCATATAAAAAGTAAGACTATTTCAACAAACACAAATTTCTTGGAGATAGATTATAAAGTTATGAACTAAAATCACATTTCATAAGACCAAGGAGAAAAAGTTAGACTATTTGTAAGAAACGTGAACTTCTTAGAGATGGACTACAAAGTCATGAACTAAAATCATATTTTATAATATAAGGAAGAAAGAGTTAGACTCTTGTAAGAAATTTGAATTTCTTGGACAAAAACTATAGAGTCATTAACTAAAATCACATTTCATAATACAAGGAAAACTAGATTTTAAGTATTAAATGGACCAAATGTTATTATAAGTATACACTATTATTTGGGACAATTATAATTTGTATTCTATGAGATAACTAAGTTTTTAATTGAATCTAACAATTTTAAAAAATATTTGCATGCGAAGTTTCTCAATATTAGTTTTAAACACACATTGCAACAAAACACATCTTCTTGTAGTTTAATATATAAATATTTATTCTAATCTATCTAGAAAACAACTAAACCTTATTCCCTAATATATCAAAAGAGAAAATAGACATATTTGGGAGGATATCTTACATGTAGGTCTAAAGGACTTGAGTGTATGCACATAGGTGTCTAAACAGAAATGAGCTTAGAGAATGAAAAGAAAGGGTTTACAAAGAGACTCCAAAATAGGAAAGAAAGAGCCATTTTGGCCTTGAAAAGTGGGAACCTTTGTTTTTTTTAAATATAGGACTATTGACTACATTTTGAGAAGTCATATATATAAAAGATCTCTCTGTTTCAAACAAGAGATTTACAAGGGCATAGTTTGTTGCATTCAAAACTTGCTTTTCATGAGAAGAAGTCTAGTTTTTGCAAGTATATACCTCTTAAAATATATCAACAACAAGGGCAAGAAAAAATCTTTGGATCTAATCTCAATCTCCCAATATTTTGTAGAACTTTGATATTGAATTGCTAAATAAATTACTTCCTAGGGTTTCAATTCTTACAAGTTCCTTTCTTATTAGTGAGAGTTGTTCAGCTAGTTGTCTTGAGAAACACAATGTTTTGGGATCTATGCATGCTATGGGCTAAAAAATCATGTTTCTAAAACCAAGGGCTGAAGCATTGTAACGAATGGGATATACAAGAAAATAAGAGGAAAATACGGTCAATGTGATGGTATTTAAGGTGTAAGAGGGTTATGTCAATTATCATGCATTAATCAAGAAACTCTCTCTTCACCTACACAACTTTCATGGCTTCCTTCCTCTTCTTTCTCTCTTTCTCTCTCTCTTCTGCACTCAATTTTCCATCTCTTAGGTTTTTCTAGGTTCCCTTCATTAGAGTTGGTATTAGAGCACCATCATTTTTCTCTCTCTCCTTCCTTTAGATTTAGTTTCTTTTGAGCCTCAAAAAACCCTACATTACATAGGTACATCAAGATAGGTACAACATTCAAAGGCCACATGAGTCAAGGAGTACCAAGGATGGTAGCCTTCTTGGAGTTTGCATAGAATCTTTGGACATATTTGGAGGCAAACCACCAAACTTAGCAGGTCATTTTTCATTCTTAGGCCATTTTGAAGGTATCTATGTCAAAGAGAGCAATATACAAAAGAGTTAGAGAGGGCTTTGGCTATAGTTAATTTTTGTAAAAGAGGTCTTCTTCTTTCTTCTCTCAGGATTGAATGAAGCTTTCATGGTGAAATCTTAGTTCTACCACTTCCTTAGCTCCCCCATGTCCCTCAAGACACCTTGAACTTGCTTCTTCCCTTGTTCTCAGGAGGAATAATCACAACTAGCTCAGGAGTTTGTGTCTAACTTGTATAACAAAATGAAAAACACTAGGTGCCTACTACTCCTAAAGCCTTCTCAATGTGTACTAGAACTCTCAACTTCTTACACATCAAAATACTCTTTCTTTAGCTTGATTATTGTATCTTTCTTTTGAGCTCCTACAGTTCAATTGACCTTCTCTCTAGAATATCATTACCTTTTTGTGCAGTTTAGGACTATGATCTCACTTTAAAAGTTCAATTAGCTATTTTGCCTCTACAAGTTTATCTTGAGCAGAAACCAAAGCCTCATTTTTAATAGAGTCATGTTCTTCAATTCAAATGGTTTTTTTGTGTCTGTTTTTTCCCTCTTAACATGCGAAGAGCCCAATGGTGAAGACAAAGTTGTTTGATCTATTTATGCTCTCTTGAAATGTGGTGACTCTGATGGTGATGAAAAATTAACAGGCACTCCTCTTTCGATACGTATGTCTTGATTTTCAATTTCAAGGTATTGTATAGTCTACTTCACAGGCCATATGGGACTCTTGATTGTCACCTTACTGAGTTCCTAGACAAAAAATAAAAGCAAATGCAATAGCTATCGAAGGCATTACCACTGTTGATGTGATCATAAAAAGAGTAACTCATCTATGGGGTCGTCTATTTTGGATAATAGATTCCCCATGTGAATGGCAGCGCTAATGATTTGAATGTAGACACATGTGTAAGATCAGTATAGGATGAACAATGTACATAATTATTGAGGCCTCTAATCATCTTCTTCCATGGGAGAAGCTTTTCCCACTCCTCTACCAATAGTGCCATATTCGATGCAATATGTAGGATGTTAGCAAAGACTTGTAATGATGTTGTGCTTTCCCTCAATTTGAGATGAGCACTTGAGCATAGATATCCAATAGTATATGAATATGGATTGGCATGTGTGAGATGGGCAAGGAGTGCCATGGGAAGACAATGTCTCCTTTATTTGGGTTGCTTTTACCAGCATGATCAATTGCATCAGAAAATGGCAAGGATGTTATCGTGCACATTCCAAGACTTTTGATTCTTGCATCTATTGATACATCAGTGTACATGCTTTTGAATCTTGAACAAAATCTTGCACCAACATTAACCAACTCTTCCTCATTTAATAGTACATTCAACAATGTATCAATCGCTACCCTTCTAGTGAATCACTCTTGCTATTCTTTTTTAAACCCTCTTCCACCCACCTATTTCTCAAACTCAATAGCTTTACTTTGAGGGGAGCTTTAGAATGGATCAAGAATCATGGTAGAGGACTTCGCCATTAGCGAGGTAGCACTGGTCCTTGGAAGAGAGCTTATTGACTTGGTAAAGGGTCCATACTGGAGGAACTAAGTTACATTGCAACACCAAAATAACCTACCTCGCAAAGCATGGATGATTGAAGAAGATAAATGTCTACTAGAAATGAGGGAGACTTAGTAGTTTGAAGCAAAAGGCGATTACTCCAAAGTATATAGCAAGAAAACTTTAGTGCAATGTCAACAAGAGAGCAAGTGCTACTTGACTAAATAAGTAACCCTATGTCCCAATTGGCCAAAGTCACATCAAAAGAGTATGGAAAGCAGGAGGGTTGATTGAAAGTTAGGAAACATCTCAGACCAATCAAGAGTAGGTTTGAAGTCCTATAGTTCTCACGTGCATATTTGAAGTCCTATAGTTCTCACGTGCATATTTGAGATGCATCATTAGACAAAGATTGATCTACTACAAGTGTAATGGAAAGACATATTGTTGTATTCAGTTCAACGCTTGTTCTTTGATAAATTAGAATAGGCACCCAAGAAAAGATTTATTCATCTCTTCCCTATGAGTTGAAATCAATAGGTCCTCACCATTTCTAATCAAAATTAGAGCTGCCTCAGTAATAGATCTAAAGCCACAGGAAAAAGGGTGTTGCCACCCATTGATATGGAAAGGCACTCAATAGCTAGACACCAAGTTAGGGATCAATACCATCAATTGGGTTTGACCCAGTAGTCTCATTCCATCTTTATTAAGCAAAACTCTTTGATACACATAGATTGATTAAATCTCTAGAGCTTCTCATGTACATTTACATGCTTCTTAACAAGAGAGGAGTGAACTATTGTCCTTCCAGTTTTGAGGCCCAACCATCTTTATTTTTCCCATATGTTATCAAAGAGGGAATCGCTAGGTTATTGCCTTACTAGCAATGGCTTTGGCATCCATTGAAGGGTAGTATTTTGTGATTCAGGGTCATATTGTTGTTGGACTGCAATATAAATTTGCACTTTAGGTGGAGCAAGAGTAGATATCTCATAATATTGAAGATTCTTCTTCCTATGGAAGGTCACTTACTTGGCTTTCATTATCTATTATTTACATTAAAATTTGTCGGGCTCCAATTTGGGATGTTCAAGTTTAAAATAGTTCAGATTGGGAATTTACTATGATTTCCAGCCCACAATGATTTACAAGATAACTTTCAGCTCATAATAGGATTATACATACTACTACAGACTTCTACAAGTTTTTGAAAATGTATTTGTGGTTTGGGAAAGTATTTCTACATTCCCCAGAGTGCTCACACGTCTACCAAAGGTCCTCATTTAGTTTAGTAACTTGGTTAGACCCTACAAGGTATCTACTATTCAAAACAGACCACTTCTTTCTTATCATAGAATTTTATATAAGACCTATTATTACATGCCTATGATCATTGCATAGAGGGGATTGATACATTTGAATAGAGTTAGAAAGCTCTCCATGGGAACTTCCCTTGCAGAGTTACAGCCACTTTTGTGTGTAGTGGTCGTGTGGGACAAACTACAATCCCATTTTATCTAGCCACAGAAAGCTGCTCACATGCAATTTTTAAAAATTATTATGAAAAATATTTTTATATACCCCTATAGAGGGCACTCTCCCCTCCAATTTTAATTATGAATCTTCCCGCTTGAAGCTCCTCAACCAAAGTTATCTCACATTTTGTGACTAGGGGTTTGTGTGGACTACACCTTCAAAATGATAGGGGACAAGGATAAAAGAAAGACTACTGCCCAAGAACTTAGAGCCTTGCTCCACACTTTACAGTGGTTTGATGCAAGGGATGTAGAAAGGCATAAGGATTTGATGGATAAAATACACCAAGCATGCTCTACCCTTGATTAGCTTGTTGATAATGCTGATATTTTGGATGGAAGTATCCTACTAAAGTAAGGGCTAGATTATCATGATTGTGGACAATGACATGATCCATATAATCATTAGTATGCTTATGGATATGCTTCATGTACCTTGGATTGGTATCAAGTTAACGTATATTAAGGGCAGCATGGCCATATTGGGTACAATGCATATGATGGATACCATGGCTCAAACATATAGCATGCTTATGGATGTGGTTATGAGGGTTCATATACCTTGGACTAGCATCAAGTTGGTGGATGTGCTTGTTATTCTAGGCAACCCCCTTTGGATGTACATCATTCTTCTTTCTTGGAGCCACATCCACATGAGTTTGGGCAATGTGCTCTGATGGGGTCGGTCTGAACACTTTGATTGTTGTAGGTGTAGACAACAAAGATGAGGAAGAACAAGAAGATGAGGAAGACAAACAAGAGATTGATGTAATAGATCTTGATAATGTTGAAGAGTGTGCTATAGATCAAGATGAAAAATCACATGGATCTTTTGAAGTTGAAAGAGAATGTATTGAGGATGAGTTTAGTGTTTATTTCTACCAACCACACCATGACCCTATAAATGGTATGCATCATTACATACCTAACCAAGGCTTACAAAGAGAGGAGCTTAATGCCTATGCATATGATGTGGATACTGCTCTTGATGTGGATGCAAATGAAGAAGATGATGATGACATCATGCTTCCTTATGACTCGCAAAATTATGGAACTCGCCATGAAAATGATTACCCATTTGATTCGGGTGGCTGGGAGTATATGGCTAATGATAGTTTTCCCATCCTTGTGATAGCCATTATATTAGGATACCTTTTGATCTAAGTGAGGGTGGCACTCATGATAACTTTTATGATAGAATTCCCTTTGATCCGAGTGGGTACTATGGTAATTAGGATGTCAGAAAACAAGGGGAAACTCACTCATTTTGGCCTTGTTTGGGCTGCAGACTACTTCTAGATAGCAAGCTATTTTGAACTAGTTTTGGTCCTGAAAATTTTCCAGCCCCACCCCATCTATACGGGCTGAAAGTGCACTTCATGAGCTCCACATTGATAGCTCAATCATCCTATTCGGAGCTTCCTATCCAAAGTTATGAGCATTTTTCTATCGTAGTTCTATTTTGGACAACATGTTGTCTCCTTCATCTAGGGCCTTGATTTTCATGAAATGGTGGACTGTCTCTTGTGTGGACCCCCCTTTATGATGCCCATACTATTTATTCCTCTATATGCCCCATTTCACATGGTACTCAGCCCCCCTCCTCTACTTATTTCCCTTATATTAGTACATAGAGTGGTACTTTGCTACCCATTCTTCTTTTGTTTTTGGGGATAAATTAAACTCTTTGAGTGGGAATGGATTGTAACAAGTGGGATATACATGAAAATAAGGGGAAAATACCAATCACCCTGATGGTATTTAAGGTGTAAGAGGGCTAGGTCTGTTATCATGCATTAATCAAGAAACTCTCTCTTCACCATCACAGCTTCCTTCCTCTTCTTTCTCTCTTTATCTATATTTCTGTCTTTCTCTCTCTTTTTCTAGTATTTATCTCTCCTTGTCACTCTCTTTCTCTCTCTTCTACAAAATTTCTTCCTTCTCTTAGGTCTTGTTAGGTTTCGTTCATTACAAGAATATAATCTTGTGTTTTTCTTCACCAATGTCTTATGAAACATGAATATGATGGCTTGTCCTACTTTTCCTTGTTAGTACTTTTCTTTTTATAAGAGATACTATATGATTGAAGCAGCTAATTTTGTATTTCACCATTATCTTTTAATTTTATATCATTCTTTACCATTGACTTATTATACTACTTTTTCTTCTTAGTATTTCACTTTTTATAATATACACTATAAGATTAAAGCATCTAATTTTCTATCCTTCTTCAAATGTCTTGTGAGACACGAATATGATGGCTTATGTTACTTTTCCTTCTTCATATTTCACTTTTCATAAGACACATTGTACTTCTTCACCATTGTCTTATGAAAGGTGAATATGTTATGTTGTACCACTTTTCTTCTTTAGTGTTTGCCTTTTCATAAGACACACTATAGGATTGCATTCTTAAAACCTTTATCGAGAGCTGAAATAGGTCATGTTTATAGTCATTTTAAAGGTTTTTAGGTCTTTGAAACTCAAACTTTGGGTCAAAATCACCAATTTGTTAAGTCTTGAGTATTTTTTGTATGGATCCATATTTGTAAACTAGTAATGGGATACTATAGATCCAAATTATTTTTGCCAACATTAGCATTGAATTTTTCGCAAATCAATAAATGAAAATGGATCTAGCAAGACCTTACAACTTTTTGTAATTGTTATACACATCATTATTAGCATGATAAGTACAAAATCAACTACGAGGAGATAAAGTATAATCCTTAACAACAATCTTAGAAGATTCATCAAGCCTTAAAGTGAGCCAAACTTTCTAGGCCAAGTAATGTTATTTTACTAATTCTTTGAAGAAATCCCATGAAAATATCATGTGTATTTACAATGGTTCAAGGCTTCTCTCATCATTAGTCTTGAACAATATATTGATCAATAGCACAACAAGAAAACGATAAGAGAATGTGGATATTGGGATAAATACCAATGTGTCTTACCACTTAGCTTACTCATTAGTGCTACCTATATATATATATACATACATAGTCATTCTCTATCCATTGAGTAATAAGAAAATAACAAGCTTCTCCTAAGAGAGATACTAGAGGCACTAAAAATATAGTTTCTTATGTGTGTGTGTGTGTGTAATATTTCCACACGAAATATTAATGACCCTAGACCCCACACATCCCGCGCAAGAGCAATTTTGAGTGATCTCCTACAACAAAAAAACTTTGGGCTAAGTGCTCCCTCCGTGTGCATCAAAAAACACCAGCTCCATGTCACGTATAGGAAGCCGTGGCTCAAAAGCCGTAGTTCCATGTGGGAACATCCCTTCACGGGAAAAAAAGGGGATAATTTTTGCAAATTTTTTATGTATTAACTCCCTCTCCTTCACACGTTGCATGGCGGGGAGAGGGAGTATGTGTGGAGTTGTGGAGGAGCATGGGAAGGAGGGCATGCACCCTGCCATGTGCGTGGCTAACCCCCCCTTCATGCCTATATGACCCCTCCTCCCAAGCTTGAGGGGAGGAGAGAGGAAAGAGGATCGCGCTGTGCCCGCCACCTTGTGGAAGCTGCCGCTGTCATCATCGCACTGCCATGCTGCTACCGCCTCCACCTTCATCATCCCCATCATCATCATCACCATCTTCATCATTGTCATCATTATCCTCTCCATCATCCTCTCCATCATCACCTTCTATCATCACCCACATCATCTGCCTGTAAATAGAGCTTGGAAGCTTCTATTGAAGCTTCCATAGGCCTTATTCTCTCGTACCTTCCCTGATTTTTAAAAATCGTGTCTGCAAGGCCCCATTCCTGTGTGGAAGAGGAGAATCTTAGACAGTAGTACCCTCGAAGTATGTAAGGGAGCCAAGGAATATTCGATGTGTTGAAATCTACCACATCAATGGCTCTTAAGCAAAAGGCGAGAGGAGCACACGCGAGAGCTTCCAACCCGAGTACGCAAGTGACAATGCCCCGATTCTTAATGCCCAGGTTCCGATAATATTTCCACATGGAAAAGAGGCATTAAGCATGTTTTCATTCTCGTAGGGAAGTTTAAATGCATTACAAAATTTATTTACTCATGCGATCTACAAGTTAGTTGCATGTCGTGTATTTGCAATTGCTTGCACTTCCATGGTCAAAAGTAACTAAAATTCTAAACGAATGATGCATAAGTTAAAAGAGGAATTTGTGCATCTCCCAAAGGAAAAGATTTATGAAATTGATATTATGCAATTTGCATGCAATGTTAGTTACAATTTAGGTTGCAATAAGCGGTAGAAGAAGGATTAAATCAACCATGTATTCATTGGCATCTCGACATGAAAGAATGATGCATCCATGCATAGAAGCTCTTTTATCAAAGTTCAAAATTGGGAAAGGATGCATTTTCATTAAAAGACTAAATCCTTGAATTTGATGCATATATGTGGGATTTACAATAAGTAGTTCTGAATGTCAACTAATACTGTTTAGGGCAAGGCAAAGAAAGATCATTGTAGATCTTATAGCTGCATAGAAGGAAAAGGTCTATGGTCTTGAAATCGCATATTTGCATGGAATGATACATCACATACATCTTGCAGTTACTTACATATTTTAGGAGAAAGTACTTGCTAATTTAGAAGAAAGTGTTTGCATATTTAAAGTGAAGATCATCTTTACTCGCGGGTTGGTTAGATCAACTAAGTAATCCACATATAATTGAGTAGCTTACATGAAAATCATAAATGTAAGATTAGATTGCATATGATGATCACCTCAAAGTGCTAGGTAGGGTTAAGTTACGCTAAAATTCTGCCTAGTATCGCACTTGGGTTGCCGATCTAATATTTCTGATCTCAAAGGTCCTACCCACATTCACGGAATGGTAGGGTTATCTAAACGCCCATGCAAGAATGATCTAAGGTTCTCACCCTAAGGATCAATTGACCAAATACTAGACTTCCGTATGAATTTAGGAACCCTAGGGCCAAAGCGTTATTGGCCTAGTAGGGTCAGAGGACTCCCCCAAGGCCCTTATCTTGATCAATGGTATTCTTGATCAAGAAAGACCGTACGAAGAAAGATATAATCCCACAAGTTAGGTGCTAACACCTATCACGTGCAACAAGTTGCAACGTCGCATGGTTTTGTGTCTAAATCACAAAATAGTATTGCCACTCCTTAGAACAAGGTTGGCGAGTTCTAAGTACAAGTCTAATTTTCTAGAGGATGAGTAGTCATCCTGCTACATCACCCTCCCTTGGGGCTGATTTGCCAAGTTAGGGGAGTTACGAATTTTCCAAGAAAGCAGTTGACCAACCAAGTTAGGGCGACAAGGTTGCCCAAGATTTATTGTCCTTAATATAAGGAAACCTAAGGTATTGACAATTGGGTATAAACCCTAACCCAAGGAAAGAGGATAAACAAGCAACTCAGCTTACGAAACCCTTGGGATCTTATCAAGTCACTTGTTTATCCTCTTTCCTTGGGTTAGGGTTTATACCCTATTGACCCCAATGGTCAATAGGGTATAAACCCTAACCCAAGGAAAGAGGATAAACAAGCAACTCAACTTACGAAACCCTTGGGATCTTACCAAGTTGCGATTGATCTCGGATCAAATGCTAGATGTATTCGGAGAGAAGGATTCACAGCTTAGCAGTTGGCCGTACAAATGACCACTAGAATGTTCATGATTGTACAGTTAGGAGCACTATTTTTACTTCTTTGCTCAAGGAACTAATGCCGAAAAAATAACTAATGCTTCACGTTGAAAGCCTGGAGGGAGAGGCAGTATCAGTTACCTCCAACTGTCTGCCTGACCCTATCCAAGGGGCTTGTTAGCTGCATCGAGAACGTGGACCGAACCCGCTTCGAGAGGTCTCTCCCTAGGTGCTACTTGGAGCAGGAGGGTGCTTCTTGGGTGATAGGGGAGTCTCTGGTCGTAAATCCCTTGCCCTCAGATCCTGCACAAGAGGCTGACGTGACTCAAGATGGGATCTGGAGGCCCACATACTAGTCAACAGGCGGAACTTGGAATAGCGATCCCTGAGGATTGCTGGAATAGCCTTTGGGTGGATTATATGATGTATTCCAAAGACTAATAAATAAAGATCAAATGTTGAACTTGTTTGACATTGTTTTTCTATGTCAGTGCCTAAGTTACGTGAAGGAACAAGTGATTAATCGATTAATTAAGGAAGCTGTTTTTGCTTGTCAAACTAAATGTGGTAGGTAATTAGATAACTAAAGCAACCTAAGGAAACTGCGGTGGATGTGACCCTGGGTCCGTCCTATGGAAGGGTGGTCCCGTTTGGCTAAGAACTTTTCTCAAAGGGATTGACAGTGAGGCAGCAATGACCTAGAATCTAGAGAGCTAGAGTCTCGATTTATACTGTTTTAGGGAACGGAATAGGACTATGCCTTACGGGCAAAGAGGTCGAGCTTCGCATCCCTCTTGTTTCCCATTCTCCTTGAACCAAGTGAAGTATAAATCTGCTTCGACCCTGATGTTTCTGCGTAAAGTAGTTTGTTTGGGGCTCGACGTTAGTTACTTCCTAGGAACTTGACCATTAGGGAAACCCTGATTCAGGTCGGTCCTATAAGTGGGAATGGCCGGAATGCTTCCGCTTCATGGCAGACTCGGGAAGACCTAGATTGCAAACCCTGTGACATTCCTTGGGAGTGACGGGCGGCGCTTTTTGGACTCTCTTCCCAATGGGCTGCTAAGACGTGTCCTACAAGTGGACAGGGGGACACATTACAGTTGGTATCAGAGCGAACCAATGGAATCTAATATTTACAAGGGAATTTAATGTGGGAAAGTAGAGCAACGATGCCGTTAAGAATATTTCCTTACTTACTTATGGATGCTGACCTGCACAGTCGCGAAGCGTGGAATAAATTCTTGGTGTTCCAGGTTATGTTTATGTCTAGAATACATGCTTTGGATTATCGACAAAGGCTAGGTATGATGAATATCCTAGACCACATCTACAATCCTTCACCCCTATACGTGGAATGGAGATGGACAGGAGAATCAGGAATTTATTACATAGCTACCCACCGACTTGCGTACCTTCAGACCAACTTGAAGAGAATCAAGTGGATGGAGGACTTAAAGATCGTGAAGCTGTTCATCTTTGTTGAGGCTCACGTAAACGCAACCCTACAAGTCGGCGGTTGAAAGGTCAAGCTAAACAAGTATGTGTACGAGGAAGTGACTCGAATAATCCCTGCCGACAAAATCAAGGTGTTGGGACGTTATGAGAAGAACGGGTATCAAAGGAAGGGATACCCCAAGCTTCCTATGACCTATTGATTCCTGAAAATCCATGACCCCTCTCCATATTATTACTCAGTTCCCGTAGCCGAATGTAACACAATCCTATTTTCCCCAAACTGATGTGCCAATCAGCTTGTTCTACCTTCCCAAAGTAATTGCACTCAGAAGGGCTATGCCCACATGAATGAAATAGACTTTTTATCACTGTCTGTCATGGTTGTAAGTGTTGGTAAAGGAGTTAAGTGATTAGGTCACTTGCCTAAAAGCTAAACTGGGCATATTAATGTAATGTGAGAAATGTTTAGTAAGTTTTTAACGTAAAGAATCTTATTGCCCAGGCACAACCTCAAGTGCAGATTCCTAGTCTGACCCCTGCACCAAGTACAACTGTAATTCAGGAGAAGAAGTTCCTTCTCAAACAAATCAAGCCACCTGAATTCGATGGAAAGGGAAGGACTGTCCAAACTGACACCGAGGTCTAGATCGAATCCATGGAGGATTATTTCGAGGCAGCAGGTACTGCACTTGCTAACCAAGCTATGCTCGCCAAACTAAAGCTTACCGGTGAAGCAAGGCTTTGGTGGAAACAATGGTGCAGAGACCAAGGGATCTCGAAAGGGTCGGTTACTTGGGAGAAGCTTAAAAAAGCTGTGCGAGGGAGATATCTACCACCTACCTACTGCACATAGAAGATAAATGAATTCTATGAGTTAAAGTAGCTTGGACTATCCCTTGATGCGTATTATTCAAAGTTTGTCTCTCTTTTGAAGTACGCGCCACAAATGGATATGACACAACAGGTGTCAAAGTTTTGTGCCGGATTAAACCCACCCATGAACACCCACCTAGAATCAATGCGCCCAACAGACCTTCAAGACACACTCATTCAAGCTGCACCCATAATACAGGAGGTGCAAACCAAGCCAAGGAATAACAGGACTTGGTCTTACAAGGATCAAAACAAGGGAATGTATAGGTCTCAGGCTAAGAGAGCACATGGCCAAAATCAGGGACAAAGGAAGAAAGCTAGGGCCAACATTGTCAACAATTTCGTTCCTACACAAGGTAATGGCCGCAATCTCCATTGCTTCCATTGCAACAATCCTGGTCACTTTAAAAGGCAGTGTCCCAAGCTTAGCAGAGGACAACGTCAAGGGCCATCCCAAGGAGCCATCCTTGGCCTAGGAGCCACCGTCATGGCCAGAGGGAGAACCTCCAGTGTTGCCAACAAGGAGCTAGGTGATGAAGAAGACCCATCCATGGAAGCTGACATTGAGAGGGCAACGGTTCATGCCACTCTTCACAACAAAGGCCCGAATCGCCAATTCTCGGTGATTCAAACACCATCGAATTATCAAGGTAAAAGATTCAAAACCTTGATTGATTGTGGCAATACTCATTCTTTCATTTCACCAGTCTGTGTAAGAAGATTAGGAATAGCCACATAAGATGCACCTACCTTACTTGTGGAATTAGCAAATGGTCGAGAGGTCTCTTGTACCATGCAAGCTGCTAAGGTGAAATTCCTACTAGGAGGAAAGTCGATTTCGATCAGATTCACAGTAATGAACCTAGGTATCCATGAATGTTTACTCGGAATGGATTGGCTAATACCCAATGATGCCCACATTGACTGTGGAAAGGGCCAAGTCTCCTTTCGAGATTCTGAAGGGGAATTGGTCACAACTCAAGGAGAGTCTGGGAAGCCAAAAATTCAGCTGGCAAAAGTAACACGGATAATAAAAGGAGTTAGGAAGGGGCTACTTGTCTATTTGATTAAAATAAATAAGCTAGATCAGAATCAGGAATCTAGGGAAGAACCTTCATGGTTAAAGTAATACGCATACATATTTCTTGAAGAGCTGACGGAACTTCCTCCTCAAAGGGAAGTCGATCATGAAATCAAGCTAGTGCCAGGAGCTGTACCAATCACAAAGAGACCATATAGGATGTCCATCTCGGAAGTGATTGAGCTGAAGGAGTAACTCAAGTAACTGTTAGACCAAGGCTACATCCGTCCTAGCAGTTTGCCATGGGGAGCTCCAATGTTGTTCCAGAAGAAGAAAGATGGAATGCTTCGACTATACATTGACTACAGAGGTTGAATCAACTAACCATTAAAAACAAATACCCCATTTTAAGAATAGATGAACTTCTTTTGATCTCAGGTCTGGATATTATCACATAAGGATCAAGGAAGAAGATATCTCGAAGACCGTATTCAGCACAAGGTATGGACACTTTGAATTCCTAATCATGTCATTCGGGCTGACAAATGCTCCTGCTACCTTCAACAGGCTAATGCAGGATATCTTTAGGCCCTATCTTGATGACTTCATACTCGTCTTCTTTGACAATACCCTAGTCTACTCCAAACAGGAAAAAGATCATGAACCCCAGCTTTGCATTGTCCTTGAAACAATGAGGGAACACAAGCTTTATGCCAAGAAGAATAAGTGTGCATTTTTCAAGCGACAGATTGAATATCTGGGATTCATTGTATCAGGGGAAGGAATTTCAATAGATCTGGCCAAGGTCAAAGATGTTTTGGAATGGCCAACACCAACTTCTGTCAAAGAAATACGTAGTTTTCTTGGATTGACAGGATGGCACAAGGTCTTTATCAAAAACTATACTTTGATTGCAGCACCTTTGACTGATCTACTAAAGAAGCAAGTATCAATTGTATGGTCACCTGCTGAACAGACCAGCTTTGACAAACTAAAGCAAAGCTTGGTATCAGCACCCATCCTGAAACTTCCTAATCTTAGTAAGGAGTTTGAAGTGATAACTGATGCTAGTGCACTTGCCTTAGGATGTGTGGTCATACAAGAAGGTCATCCCGTAGCATACTCTTCAAGGAAACTGAAGAGCCATGAGAGGAACTATGCTACCCACAATCTAGAGCTGTTGGCTATCATCCATGCTCTCAAACTTTGGAGACACTACTTGTTGCTGGGTAACAAATTTACCTTAGTGACAGACCACAAGAGTCTTAAATGGATTTTCACCTAGAATGAGCTCAATATGAGGCAACATCGATGGATTGAAGTATTGGAAGAGTCTGATTTTGCAAGATCCATTAACAACGAGATCTCTAGCCACAAAGATATCCATGCCAAACAACCCAATTCTTGAGCCAGCTAGAGAAGAGGCATGCCATGACCCAACCTATTAGAAAATGCTAAGGGAGATCCCCATCAAAGATCAAGACCAGAAGCTTCAAACAAAGTATCAAGAATTCTCTTTCAATAGTGGGCTTGTCTACTATAGGACAAGATTATGTATTCCGGCAAGCCAATCACTCAAGCAAAAGATAATTTGGGAAGCCCATGACTCCCCTTTCTCAGGACATCTTGGCTATGCCAAGACCCTTAATGTGGTCAAGAAAAGCTATTATTGGGATAGGCTCAAAGGTGACGTTCTCAAATATGTCACAGAATGTTTGTCTTGTCAACACATTAAGACCGAATATGTCAAAATGCCAAGGAAATTGCAATCACTTGACATTCCCCAAATGAAATGGGAATTCATTAGTATGGACTTTGTTGTTGGCCTACCCCAAGTTCAGGGGGGATACAACTCCATTATGGTTGTGGTAGATATGCTCACCAAGGTTGCACATCTTATCTTTGTTAAGACAAACTATAAAGCCTCAGACATCGCAAGGTTATTCATCAAGGAAATATTCAAACTACATGGGTTACCCAAAAGAATCATTAGTGATCATGACTCTCTCTTCACCTCATACTTCTGGAGGGCTATCTTCGAGGCCATTGGGACTCAACTTTGTTTCAGTACATCTTACCATCCCCAAACTGATGGTCAAACAGAACGAGTCAACCAAGTCATTGAAGATATGCTTAGAGCACACTGCTGTCGCGAACCCAAAAAGTGGATTCAATATTTGCCACTGGTTGAGTTTGCCTACAATGCTTCCTACCAACAAAGCATTTAGGTGACCCCTTTTTTAAGCATTGTATGGGCACGATTGTCGTATTCCTTTAAGATTTTCAGATCCAACCTTGAGGGTTGAAGCTTCAAAGCAGATGCTGGAAGACATGGATGACCAAATTAAATCAATAAGATAGGACATCCAAGCCACCAAGGGTAGACAGAAGGCTTACGCGGACTTGAAACGGCAAGATAGATCCTTCGTTGAAGGTGATATGGTCTTCATTTGCGTACATCCAAAGAAGAGTTCCCTATCCTTGGGTGAATGCAAAAAGCTAAGTCCAAGGTATTGTGGACCCTACAAGATTCTCAAGTGCCTAGGGCCTAATGCTTACAGACTTCAACTCCCTGAAAACCTAAAAATTCATAATGTATTCCATATCAGTCTACTGAAAAAGTATGTGCCTAACCCTAGTCACATGCTTGATGATCAACAAGTTGTGATGCCTAGCTAAGGAGTCCTTGAGCTATGGCCTGACAGGATCTTAGATGTTAGGGAGAGGCATTTCAGATCCAGGACCTTGAGAGAATACCTCATCCAGTGGAAAGATTATACCAAAGAGGATGCCACCTCGATGGATGAAAGTACTCTCAACCAACAATACCCCTAGATCTTCTCGAGATGAGGACATCTCGATTCCTCTAAGGGGGAGAGAATGTAATATTTTTGCACGAAATATTAATGACCCTAGACCCCACACATCCCGTGCAAGAGCAATTTTGAGTGATCTCCTACAACAAAAAAACTTGGGCTAAGTGCTCCCTCCGCGTGCATCAACAAACACCAGCTCCGTGTCGCGTATAGGAAGCCGTGGCTCAAAAGCCGTAGTTCCACGTAGGAACACCCCTTCACGGGAAAAAAAGGGGATAATTTTTGCCAATTTTTTTATGTATTAACTCCCTCTCCTTCACCTGTTGCATGGCGGGGAGAGGGAGTATGTGTGGAGTTGTGGAGGGGCATGGGAAGGAGGGCATGCACCCAGCCACGTGTGTGGCTACCCCCCCCCCCCCCCCCCTTCATGCCTATATGACCCCCCCATCCCAAGCTTGAGGGGAGGAGAGAGAAAAGAGGATTGCATTGTGCCCTCTGCCCTGTGGAAGCTGCCGCCGTCATCATCGTGCCGCCACGTTGCTGCCATCTCCGCCTTCATCGTCCCCATCATCATCATCACCATCTTCATCATCATCATCATTATCCTCTCCATCATCACCTCCTATCATCACCCACGTCCTCTGCTTGTAAACAGAGGTTGGAAGCTTCTAATTTTGAAGCTTCTATTGAAGCTTCCATAGGCCCTGTTCTCCCTGCCTTCCCCGGTTTTTAAAAACCATGTCTGCAACGCCCCATTCCTACGTGGAAGAGGAGAATCTCAGACAATAGTACCCTCGAAGTGCGTAAGGGAGCCAAGGAAGATTCGTTGCGTTGAAATCTACTACATCAATGGCTCCTAAGCAAAAGGCGAGAGGAGCACACGTGAGAGCTTCCAACCCGAGTACGCGAGTGGACAATGCCCCGATTCTTAATGCCCAGGTTCTAATAATATTTCCACATGGAAAAGAGGCATTAAGCATGTTTTAATTCTCGTAGGGAAGTTTAAATGCATTACGAAATTTATTTACTCATTCGATCTACAAGTTAATTGCATGTCGTGTATTTGCAATTGCTTGCACTTCCATGGTCAAAAGTAACTGAAATTCTAAACGAACGATGCATAAGTTAAAAGAGGAATTTGTGCATCTCCCAAAGGAAAAGATTTATGAAATTGATATTATGCAATTCACATGCAATGTTAGTTACAATTTAGGTTGTGATAAGTGGTAGAAGAAGGATTAAATCAACCATGTATTCATTGGCATCTCGTCACGAAAGAATGATGCATCCATGCATAGAAGCTCTTTTATCAAAGTTCAAAATTGGGAAAGGATGCATTTTCATTAAAAGACTAAATCCTTGAATTTGATGCATATATGTGGGATTTACAAGAAGTAGTTCTAAATGTCAACTAATACCGTTTAGGGCAAGGCAAAGAAAGATCATTGTAGATCTTATAGCTGCATAGAAGGAAAAGGTCTATGGTCTTGAAATCGCATATTTGCATGGAATGATACATCGCATACATCTTGCAATTACTTACATATTTTAGGGAAAAGTACTTGCTAATTTAGAAGAAAGTATTTACATCTTTAAAGTGAAGATCATCTTTACTCGCGGGTTGGTTAGATCAACTAAGTAATCCGCATATAATTGAGTAGCTTACATGAAAATCATAAAGGTATGATTAGATTGCATATGAGAATCACCTCAAAGTGCCAGGTAGGGTTAAGTTACGTTAAAAGTCTGCCTAGTATCGCACTTGGGATGCCAATCTAATATTTCCGATCTCAAAGGTCCTACCCACATTCACCGAATGTTAGGGTTATCTAAATGCCCATGCAAGAATGATCTAGGGTTCTCACCCTAAGGATCAATTGATCAAATACTAGACTTCCGTATATGAATTTAGGAACCCTAGGGCCAAAGCATTATCGGCCTAGTAGGGTTAGGGTTGGGTTGGGTCAAGAGGACTCCCCCAAGGCCCTTATCTTGATCAATGGTATTCTTGATTAAGAAAGACCGTACGAAGAAAGATATAATCCCACAAGTTAGGTGCTAACACCTATCTCATGCAACAAGTTGCAATGTCGCATGGTTTTGTGTCTAAATCACAAAATAGTATTGCCACTCCTTAGAACAAGGTTGGCGAGTTCTAAGTACAAGTCTAATTTTCTAGAGGATGAGTAGTGATGCCAGGAGGCATATTTCACGATGGATTCCATGCCACGGTGGATTCCATGGGGTTTTACGGTGGATTTCGTAAACTTTGATGACCGGGGCTCATACACAAAGTGGATTCTTTGTGCGAGAAGTTGATGGGGATGCCAGTCCTTTTCGAGCGTTTCATTAATTTAGTGTGTACATGGGTGATTCCATAGCAAGTGATTTCGCAAAATGCATATTAAATTAATAAATGTTTATGAGTTTAGAGTACGCACTCGTAATAAATTAAGGTTAGGATTGATTTCTATCTAGTTGATTTATTTATGTAGCTGAAGACTGCTAGGTATTCACTTTTGTCGGTTTAATTGTATTATTTTACTAACGATTGGGAATGCTTCAGTTGATGTGTAGAGATAGCAGCAGTGGCGGAGGAAAGCATTGGAGGATAGTGAGTATTCGATTTACCACTTATATTTTGATGGGTGCATATCTCAAGCATGGCGCCTATATTTTGTCACGCCTATTTATTGAGGCGTTAGATATTTATTTATTATTTTGTATGTGCATGGGCACACGATTATGTTATTTCTATTTGGACATTGTATTGGGTATGCCAAACTCTTTGGGCACCGTCCATTAGCTTTATTCCTATTTTGTGCTAAAGCAAACTCAAAAGCTAAAAGCTTGCTATTTTGTAATTTGGGCTATTATTTGAGCTTGAAGATGATTAATACATAAAATACATGCTTTGTGGAGCGTTCACACAAGGCATGGGGGGAGATTGCACCCAATTGGTCTCTTATTCATGTCGTTCATGCTTTTTACCTTGAATTTTGTGCAAAAAGTAGAGTTCTATTGTTCTTGGGGACCTTCCGACATTCACTACACAAGCGTACAGCATCCGATCTGCACACCAGTGGTATCAGAGCAAAGCTGAGATCAAGAGCTTCCAATCGCTACCCATCTTGTGTGAAGGCGGAGCTCCTGGAATGATCGAGCTCTATGGTCAATCTCGTCATGAACGATCGATACGGGTGGATTCCTGGCGAGCAAGAACCTCTATTTCCATCATTAGACTGCGAAGGACCGGCCTGCAGCAGCGGAGGACCACTCCTACATCCTCTTCTTCAAGTCGTGGAGTTTCAGAGAGATAAGTCTTCTAATCCACAAGTTTAAAAGCTTAATAAGCTTAGCTTAAGCTTAAAGAAGCTTAAACCTTCACGATTTTTTTTCAGCACCTCTGAGGATGTCTGTGAAATTTATGCCGCGCTGAAAAATGCCCCCCCCCCCCCCCCCCCATGATTTCACGTTTTTTACTAACTAAGCTTAAAAGCTTAGTTACTAAAGCTCCAAGTCACTTAAGCCTTACAATTCAGCAAGCACCGCAAGTCTTCAAAGTTCTCCAAGTTCAAGTTCTGCAAGTATTCTAAGTTCAAATACTGAAAGTCAGATAAAGCAACTAAGTTCTGCAAGTCATAGAACTCTACAAGTCACATAAGTTTGCAACTTTGCAAGTGAGACAAGTCACCTGAAGTCAAAGCTGACTTCTGTTCAAAACTCATAGAAGGGTTATTCTTGCGCAGAAACTCCGAACTGCAAAGTTATTCATTGGAAGGTACTCTTCGCATACGCAGGTTTGCTGAAGCATTTTCAGCATACGAAGAAGGATAAAACACAGATTTCTCAAAAGTTACAAATCCCGCAATAGCCAAAGACGAAGATTGTGAAAGCCACAACTAAAAATATATAAGCCTTGTATACCCGATCTTGAGCTATGCTCATCCTGCTAACTTGATTTTGAGAGTGAGAGGTCTTTTGAGTTTTACAGGATGATAGAACCACATATGGATGATTTAATGGCAGAAGGCGACCTACCTGAACCTACGATGGAGCAAAAGCTGGACTTAATTATGATGTAGTTGGATGAAGAACGATGGGCTAGACAAGCATTGCAAGTTCAATTGGCTAATTTACAAAGATCGACTACCGATAAAGACGAACCTCAATCTAAAGATCTTATCCGACGTACCATCGACGTGACTCTCAAAGCTCAATCCATCCGCAAGGAAACAAAGATAAGTAGAAGAAATTTCAAATTCCGTACTTTCAATGGCACTCGAGAGGGATAAACTGTTCTTGCATTCATTAGTCAATTTGATGACTACTTTCATGAGGAAACCTATGCAGAAAAAGATAAAATCAAGTGTGTCACTAATCATTTAGTGGATAGAGGGTCTCTTTGGTGGACCGTGGTTCGCAAGAGTCTATATTGTCCCACTACTTGGGAGAATTTCAAGAAGAAGTTTATGCAGAATTTCCTTCCTGAAAAAGCCATAAAGCAATGGGACCTTCTTCAGCAAGGATTGTGAGCCTATTCCTCAGTACACCGAGCGTTTTTGGAATGCATTACTCTAGTTATGCATGCTTGAAGACGTACCTGAAGTGACACACAAGCGCAAGTATATGTCTAGACTACTTGGGCATTACTACACTGAAGTTAATATGTTCAAGCCTGCAACTCTTGAAGACGCAATTTCATTAGCTCATGACACTGAAGACAAGCTGCGAGGAAGAGATAAGCGTCCACAGCAATTCCAACCCAATGGTAACTATGGATCTAAGCAATTCAACTCAAATTTTAGAAGATTTAATCAAGGTCGTTTTCCTTCATCATCTTTCCGTAAGAATTGGGCAAAACCACCTGTTTTACCATCCAATATCAATCAAAACCCTAAGCCTATTCCACCAGCCTAGACATCTAACAGCAAATTGCCATTCGAAAAAGCCACCTGTCCATATCAACTACCTTGGAGCAATGGAAGATGACAAACATGAAGAAATGCCTGATTTCACGGAAGATGAAAACGACATTACCACTCCTTCAGATACTTTACCAGGTATGCCAACTCCACATTCTTTATTGACAATGAAATGTTTAGTGCATGGAAAGGAAAAGATTATTTTGCATGATGATGGTAGTACTCATGATTTCATTTCTGCAAAGCTAGTAAAAGAATTGAAGTTACAGACTGTACCTACACATTATCACATTAAAGCAGCATTCTTAGGCACTAGGTATAATGGTACACAGGAAGTGCATGACTTAGAAATTCAAATTGGTGAATACACTGAAAGAAGAAATTTTCTAGTTGTACCACTACAGTCCAGTGACATTATTTTAGGTATACCTTGGCGTCATCAGCATAATCCAGATATAGATTATTCCACACATTCAATTAATATTAAATTTCAAGGAAAACATATTACATTGTATGGTATGCATGCATCTAATGCTTTTCCACTGCTTTCGCATACTCGAGCTAAACATGCATTACACAAAAGTAGTAAATCTTATCTCATTTGGGTGAATGAACTGCAAGTTAAAGAAAATCATATGCATCCTAGGCATAAAGAATTTCTTGCACATTTTAAAGACTGTTTTGCAGAAGATCTACCACCTGGTTTACCTCCTTCACGTCCAGAAGACCATAAAATAGATTTGATTCCTGGTACACAACCACCTTGTAAAGCACCATATAGGCATAACCAGATAGAGCAAAAAGAAATTCAGAATCAAGTTGAGGAATTATTAAATAGAGGATTGATTAGACCTAGTAGTTCTCCATTTGGTGCACCTGTTCTGTTGGTAAAGAAGAAAAATAATACTTATCATATATGCATGTGACTATCGTGCTTTAAATAAGATCATAGTAAAGAATAGGTATCCAATTCCTAGAGTCGATGACCTTATGGATAAACTGCAAGGTTCTGCCATATTTAGCAAAATAGACCTTAAATCTGGTTATCATGAGGTAAGATATTTAAGTCTGACATGTTCAAGACTGCATTTAGAACACAGTTTGGTCATTATGAATTTTTAGTGATGCCTTTCGGATTGACTAATGCACTTGCTACATTTAGTAGAATGATGAATCGTATATTTTTGAAATATCAGTATTGTGTTATTGTATTATTTGATGATATTTTGGTGTTTAGTCAAAATGAGAAAGAACATTATGAACATTTGCCATTGGTTTTCCAGTTATTAAAAGATAATCAACTGTATGCAAATCCGGAAAAGAGTGAGTTATTTAAAACAGAAATTGAGTATTTAGGTCATATTGTATCATCTGATGGAATTAAAGTTGACCCTAAGAAAATAGAAGCAATATTGAACTGGCTTGTACCTAAAAATGTGCATGAGTTACGATCATTCCTAGGTCTTGCTAGTGTCTATAGGAAGTTTGTGCGTAATTTTTCATTACTTGCTTTGTCTCTGACTAAACTTCTGAAGAAAGGTATTTTTTATCATTGGTCCGATAATCAACAGAAATCCTTTGACTTATTGAAGCATGCATTAAACCATGCTCCTGTCCTACAGTTGCCTGATTTTAATAGACCATTCTTTTTAGTAGTGACTGATGCTAGTGGATCTGGAATAGGAGCCGTACTTATGCAGGACAATCATCCCATAGCCTATTCTAGTTGTAAGCTGAAACCCTCTGAACTCAAATATTCCACATATGACAAAGAATTATTAGCTGTGGTACAAGCCTTAAGATAGTAGAAACACTACTTAATGGGTTCTGATTTTATGATTAAGACCGATCAACAAAGTATTAGACATTTACTTAGCCAACCTCAAATATCTGACTGACATATCAAATGGGCATCCTTTTTTCAGAGTTTTCATCCTATCATTCAATATCCACCCGGTAAAGAAAATGTAGTGGCTGATGCATTAAGTAGAAGACCTCCCATTCATAATATTTCTGTTATATCATTTGATTCTTTGATTGCTATGAAAGATACTTATCATCAGGATATTACTTTTCACTGATTGGAATAAATTAGTTCAAAATAACTTGATTCCTATTGATTCACTATCTTATAACGATGGATTCATGTTTTATGAAAATAAATTATGTGTTACAGTTCCATTCAGATCTTTTGTTTTGAATGAGATTCATTATTCTCCATATCAAGGTCATAGAGGTATCATATCTACTTTACGTACATTAACTGAAGATTTTTATTGGCTGCATATGGACACTAATGTATCTAACTTTGTTTCTGAATGTTTGATTTGTCAAAGAGTTAAGAGACATCATGGTAAACAGTATGGATTACTTATGCCTTTGTCTATTCCATCGAGACCATGGGAACAAATTTCAATGGATTTTATTACTGGTTTACCTAATACTAAATCTAACCATGATATGATTTGGACAGTGGTAGATAGGTTTAGTAAACAAGCATATTTCATTCCATGTAAGAAAACTTTAACAGCATCACAGGCAGCACAATTATTTTTGAAAATTGTTTTTACTAACCATGGATTACCAAAAGTTATTATTTCTCATCGTGATTCTAGATTTTGTAACAACTTTTGGATTACTTTGTTTGCTAACCTAGGCACAAAAATTGATTTCTCATCTGCATTTCAACCTGAAAATAATGGACAAACAAAAGCTACTAACAGTACTACACTAGATCTTTTACGTGCTTACACTATTTCTAAACCACAGACATGGGATACACATTTGCATTTATTATAGTTTGCATATAACAATACACTACACACACCTACAAACAAAGTACCGTTTGAAGTGATTTATGGTTATAGATTGTCTACACCTGTTGCATCTTTATCAAATAGAATTCAGAGTGCTGATGATATTGCTAGTATGCACAATACTATTTTTGATGAGGTTAAAAACATGATTGCCAAAGCCCAGCAATCATATACCAAACAAGCCAATAAGAAAAGACAAGCAATGAATTTCAAAGTTGATGACTATGTTTGGTTGAGAATAGAAAAACATAGATTACAAAGTGTAGATAGACACACAATTGTGAAATTAGCCCCTAGATTCTATGGACCATTTAGGATCATTCATAAAATTAATGACAATGCATTCAAGTTAGAATTACCACCTCACTGGAAAATTCACAACACATTTTACATTAGTTTATTAAGACCATTTAGAGGCCAATTACCTGTACACCCTGTTTATGAAAACCCACCTTTGTTAGAGGAAGAGACTAAAATACTTGAACCTGAAGCTATCATAGATACTGATTTTATAACTACTAGAACTGGCCGAAGATATTCTAGATATCTAGTTAAATTTAAGAACCATCCTGTAGAGGAAGCACAATGGATGCACGCTAGAGACTTAAATGCTTTCCCCACTCTGTTAGCTCCACATTGAGCTAATAACAATTGAGGTCAATTGCTATCCCACCCCGGGGGTATGATGCCAGGAGGCATATTTCACGGTGGATTCCGTGAGGTTTTACAATGGATTCCGTAAACTTTGATGACCGAGGCTCATACACAAAGTGGATTCTTTGTGTGAGAAGTTGATGGGGACGCTTGTCCTTTTCGGGCGTTTCATTAATTTAGTGTGTACATGGGTGATTCCATAGCGGGTGATTCCACAAAATGCATATTAAATTAATAAACATTTTTGAGTTTAGAGTGCACATTCGTAATAAATTAAGGTTAGGATTGATTTTTAACCAGTTGATTTATTTATGTAGCTGAAGACTGCTAGGTATTCACTTTTGTCGGTTTAATTGTATTATTTTACTAACGATTGTGAATGCTTCAGTTGATGTGTAGAGATAGCAGCAGTGGCGGAGGAAAGCATTGGAGGATAGCAAGTATTCGATTTATCACTTATATTTTGATGGGCCTATATCTTAGGCATAGCGCCTATATTTTGTCACGCCTATTTATTGAGGCATTGGATATTTATTTATTATTTTGTATACGCATGGGCACACGATTATGTTATTTCTATTTGGACATTGTATTGGATATGCCAGACTCTTTGGGTACCATCCATTGGCTTTATTTCTATTTTGTGCTAAAGCAAACTCAAAAGCTAAAAGCTTGCTATTTTGTAATTTGGGCTATTATTTGAGCTTGAAGATGATTAATACATAAAATACATACTTTGTGGAGCGCTCACACAAGGCATGGGGGGAGATTGCACCCAATTGGTCTCTTGTTCATGTCGTTCATGCTTTTTACCTTGAATTTTGTGCAAAAAGTAGAGTTCTATTGTTCTTGGGGACCTTCTGCCATTCACTACACAAGCGTACAGCATCCGATCTGCGCACCAAGTAGTCATCCTGCTACATCACCCTCCCTTGGGGCTAATTTGCCAAGTTAGGGGAGTTACAAATTTTCCAAGAAAGCAGTTGACCAACAAAGTTAGGGCGACAAGGTTGCCCAGGATTTATCGTCCTTAATATAAGGAAACCTAAGGTATTGACAATTTGGGTCAACAGGGTATAAACCTTAACCCAAGGAAAGAGGGTAAACAAGCAACTCATCTTACGAAACCCTTGGGATCTTGCCAAGTTGTGATTGATCCCGGATTAAATGCTGGATGTATTTCGAGAGAAGGATTCACACAATAGCAGTTGGCCATACAAACGACCATTGGAATGTTTGTGATTGTACACTTAGTATTGAGTGTTGAAATGAGTTGTTTTTTGGCTGATTTCTGTTGTTTTTGAGAGCTGAATGGTTGATTTAATGAGATGATTGATTGGTTTGGAAGTGGTTTGAGAGTGTTTTGGATGATATTGATTGTGTTTTGGAAGTTCATGATGTTTATTAGTAGAGATATGTGGTTCTGAGAGGTTCTGATTGGTTTTGTATACCTTCTGTATAGCTTCTGTTTTGTTCTGTTTTGTTCTGTTTTGTTCTGATTGTCTTCTGTAAGGAGGGATGGATTGATGATTGGTGAAGATTGAGATATTGTGAAATCTTATTGAATGGTTTTTGAGAGTTTGGAATGGTTTGAGTATGAGTTATGTGGTTTTGATGACCTTCTGTAACCTTCTGTAGGTCTTCTGTAGAGCTTCTATCTCTGTTCTATTCTGTACTATAGCTGTTTTGGTACTGTACTTTGACTGTTCTGTATGCTTCTGTATGTGTTCTGTTGGATGAGAGTTATCTTGGGAAAGTTTTCTAGCCTTGGAAAAATGTGAATACAAGTGCAAAAGAGTTGAAAGAAGTGAAAGAAGTAGCTCCTGAAGACTGAAGAGAAGACTAAGTGACAGTGACAGTAGTGAGCTATGAAAAGACAATGTAGTGGCTCTGGTGACTCTTCATATCAGACATACCTCTTGGGAAGGGTATCCACGACCTAAGAAGGATTATTGAGAGTGATTATGAGAGATTTTAGTGAGGATATGATGTATTATTGATGGAGAGAGAGAGAGAGAGAGAGTCAGAGATAGCCAATTCTACTAAAACAGAGTGATTGTATATGAGAGATTGAGAGAGAAGACTATGAAGATATTGAAGATGAATACTATGTGATGTATTTCCATTCAAAGATGGTGTATTCCTTTAATTTCTTTGTTATATTGATGTATTTTGTGAAGATATTGAAGAATATGGTTGATTCTATCAAATCCATGGGAAATCTACATGATGCTGCATGAAGATTTGTTGTGCCTGATGTTCTTTTCTTCATTGTGATCATATGAAACCTAATAAACAAGCTTGTTGATGTTACAAGATAGATTTTCTTGCAAGAGAAATCCCTTTTTCTTGGTGTTCCTCTTGGGGCTCCATGTTTTTTGTGCGCAGCCGGGGAAGCTTGCCATCAACAAGCACTAGAAGAGGCTGAAAATGAAGAAAATGGCATTGCCAAGAAGAGAAGAATTCAATGGATGTTTGTAAAGTTCCTTCTTCCACTGAAGAGTTGGAATTTCTCATAATCAGAGCAAATTTCCACAAGAAGTTCATCCCACAATGGCGGAAACACATCACCATCATGATGCATGCTCTATGTGGTGGACAGTTTCCTCATCCTGTTGAAGCAGCAGAAACTTGCATCTTGGTGGCAAACTATTAAGCTCACTTGGCTCTCGACAAGTAGCCAAAACAATGAGTAAATTGTATGCTCCCCTACATGCCTATGAATACACCCCCTCTCCTTCACAAAGAAAGCAAGAAGGAAGACCTCTTGATGATGAAAAAATGTATCGACTTCTCTTTCCATTGTAGCTTGAGCCTTGAAGGAGGAAAATACCCCTCTTCTACCTCATTTCCATTTTCTCTACCCCCTCTTACACCTTCCTCCCATACAACTATATTGTAATGAACGGGGATCACTAGAATATGACATGGGAATATACCAATCACACTGACGGTATATAAGGTGTAAAAGGGTATTTTGGGGCATCACAAAAATTATCAAGAAACTCTCTTTTCACCTTCTCAAGCTTCCATGGCTTCATCTTCTTCTTCCTCTCTCCCTCTTTCTCTCTCTTCTTCTTGCCTTTCTCTCTCCTCTCTCTCTTCTTCTGCAGTCCTTCTCTCTCTCTTTCCCCTTAGTTAGGACAGTTAGGTCTCCTTCATTACAAGTGGTATCAGAGCTTTGTCCTTGATCATTCTCTTTCCCCATAGATTTGGGGCTCTCACAGTTTCCCACAGTTATATCTCTTTCACATCTCTTTCACAGGTACATCTCTTTCACAGGTACACAGGAGTACTTAGGCAGGCTGTCAGCCCTCTTGAAGACTGTGACAGCCTTTCTTGGAGCTTTTCCAAGAACCATGGACAAATCTGGAGGTGGGCAGACAAATTTGACAGGTCGTCACTAATTTTCATGCAAGTTTTTTAGGGTTTCGGGCAAAAAGGAGGGTAGCACACTTAGAGAAGGCCAAAAACTCAGTTACTTTTCAAGAAGACCTTCTCTCTCCTCTCTGCTCCAGCCCAAGAAACTCAAAAATCTTGCTCCCCCTCCTCTTCGTCAGCAAGATTGGCTTGTCCCAAGGTCTTCCTCTCAGTTGGGGCAGCACATTGAGCAGCAGCAACCTTGCCTTTTCCCTGCTTGTGGCCGCCCAGGAGCAGCCCGAAATTTGCGGTGCAAAAAATGGGCTGCTTGCTTGCTTGCAGGGCAGCCCTCCCCTCCTTCCTGGCTTCACTCCTGGCCCTTGGCAACTTTCTTGGCCAGCATCAGAGACATCTTCCTCAGCCCTTGGACTCCCCTTTTGCACTCAAGAAACCCTGGTCTGGTGCAGTCCATGGCAGCCATGGAACCTTGGCAGTAAGCTCAGAAATCTTGAAGATTTTGGTCTCTCCTTGGTCCCCAGGAATCCCTCTTCAACATAGCTTAAGATTTCAGCCATCAAGAAGAACGAGAAGAAGATTACAAGTAAGATTTGAAGGCATGCACTTGTGGGCAGCCATGGCTATGGAGTAGGACTTCAATTTCAGCAAGAACTCTTCATGGGAAGGTCTTGAACCATCTTGCCCCAAGCTTGACTTCACCCTTTCTTGATGGAGCACACCCATTTTGGAAGCCATGGAGCATGCAGGATCAAATGGAGCTCTCATGAAGGACTAAGGTGGCTTTAGTGGCTGCCTTCTTCTCCAAAAGACTCAAGGTAACCGATTCTTGGCTCTCATTCTCTCCATTTAAGCCTCTTGTTGAATCCCATCCATTTTTTTGAGAGAATGTATGAATCCAAGTAGATAATAGGAGGCCCCAGACCTTGAATGCATGCTGAGTATTAGTCCCAATCATTTCCCTTTGATCTTATAGTGCTGAAATGGATTTTACTAATGCTGAAGCTTCATTGTGATTATATTTTGCTTACCCATAACCCGTTTGCCTTCTTGTGAATTGGCTAAGCCAAGAACTGATTTAAAAAAAATCCATTGTATAAGGGTGAGTAGACAGTGAGTCACTGCCGGTAAGCTCTCTATCCCTATTCCCCATTCCAATTCCATGCACTTCATGAAAAGCCCAAAGTTTTGATTCCTAAAATGCATCTCATGCTGGTTGTTTAATTAATAAATGTCTACCATTTATATTACGGGTGAGGAAAAGCCCGATGCCAGGCGAGGTGGCAAGACAAAAGAGGGGTGGCCCCCCCTTGCCATCAAAGACCCTGAAGGGGTGCACAACCCAGCCCGGGGGGAACTTTGCCCACCTCGCGGTGATCTGGAGACCAAAAATTATTGTAGGTGCATGTACATTTGATGGAATAGCCCGAACCATGATCACTTGAGCTTACAAACCCCTACATGCATTGGTAATGTCATAAACCACTTGGTCATGTATAGTGGATGCAATGCAAGAAGGGCAGGGTATGCAATTGTGGAATTGGTCTCAGCAATGAGCTATGGATGCAAAGGATGTATGACTTTATGGGGCATTGAGAGCCACCATTGAGGCCCTGGATGTCTGGGATAAGACCCTCACCATTGGGATAAAGTATGCTCCTTGAGGGAGTCTTTGCAAGATATTGCAGACAGCTAGTACTATACAATCAGCCCACAAGAATTGATTACAGCAAAGCCTTCTCGTGTGATTGAGCACAAGCTCTATACCTTGATTCGAAGAGGGCACATTCCCCTTTGATCTGAGCTAAAAACCTCCCCATTGCGCCCTACGGTTTGGGAGATACACTCAGTTTTGTGCTCAGAGGTATTGTGGGACAAGCAACAGTCCTACACAGTCAGCCCGCAAAAACTGATTACAGCAAAGCCTTCTCCTGTGACTGAGCATAAGCTCTATAGCTTGATTCAAAGAGGGCATCTTCCCCTTCGATTTGAGCTAAAAATCTCCCCATTCTGCCCTACGGTTTGGGAGATACACTCAGTTTTGTGCCCAGAGGTACTGTGGGACAGGCAGCAATCCTACACAGTCAACCCAAAAAAAGTGATTACAGCAAAGCCCTGGTCATTTATTGTCGAAGATATTATTACATACCCTCGTAGAGGGGATCAAGAGCTTTCATTTGAATCAGAAATTCTGGCAATCGGAGTTCCCTAGCTCAAGTTATCATCATTTCTGTAACAAGGGGTCTAGTGGACTGCACTTGGGATGGCAGGCCACAAGGGTAAAGCAAAGGCCTAGGAGGAATTTCAGCATGAAATAAGGGACTCCCGTGCCTCAATGAATGATCCTAGCTCAGCCCGGGAGGATCGTTAAGACTTGTTTGAAGAAGGTGCCCCCGAGATAGATCGCTTGTCTCTGCTCAACCAAACCCTATACCAACATGAGACTCGTCATGCTGAACGACATCGAGAGATGGAGCAACGCCACAAGGAGATGGAAACCCGCCAAGATCATTGTCATTCTGAGATGATGGCCAAGATGAACTTACTCATAGAGCGCATGGGTGCCCTCATCCCCACCATTGCCCCCCCCTCGGATCGACCCAAGGAGTATGTCCCTCCCCGTGAGGCTAACCGCCCTCCCCCCTTGGAGACCGGGCGTAGCCCACAAGGTCTTGGTGGTACCCATGGCATTCCCCATAGCACTTATGAGACGGGTGAGCCCTCCACTCGACATGATGAGCCCCTCCTTCCCTCCCCTGTACGAATCCTTCCAGCCCATCATTGGCACCCCAACTCCCTCGTAACGAAAGCTACTTGCACATTCAAGGGAATGGCTCCAATGCAAATCTTGGGCAACATGGAATGCACGGAGTGCATGGGCAACATGCATATGGCAATGGGCAGCATGCATATGGCAATGGGCAGTATGTATATGGTAATGGGTAGCATGGACATTTTGGACAGCAAGGTCCAAATGGGCAATTTGGTCCTCATGTAATGCACGGGCAGCATGGCCCCCATGGGAATTTTGGACAACAAGGCATGTATGGGCAGCATGTAGCACATGGCATTCATGGGCAGCCAGGCCCAAATGAGCTGCGTGACAAGATTGTATCTACAAAATTCAATGGGCAATCCTCATCCCCAGCTGAACTAGAGGAATGGACCTCTAAAATGGAAGCCTATTTTCTCATCTACCCCCGTACCAATGAAGCAAATATCATTTTTGCCTCCCTTCACTTAGAAGGTTTTGTCCACACATGGTGGAGATTTGTTCAACGAGAAAACCAGCACTTTCGTGATTGGGAAGAGTTTAAGATGCATATGATCCAAGTTTTTGTCTCCCCGGTAGAAAAAGAACACTTGGCTAGGCAATGGTATCAGTTTGATCAGTGAAATCTCACCCTGAGGGAGTACACCAACCAGTTTATGAACCTATCCATGTATGTTGAGGTAGTTAGTGATGAGGCAAAATTGCATAAATACATTTATGGGCTGGATGCGCATCTCTCAGCTGATGTAATGGCTCAAAAGCCAGCCACCCTATTTGCAGCCATAGAATTGGCCGAATGCTATGGCCGAACGCACCACCCTCCAAAAGTGACCCAAAGTATGCTGAAAATAAGGCCAGGAATGGCTTCAATCCCAACGGTCAAAAATTCATTCCTCCTGAAGTTGTCAAGGATAGAAAAGCCAAAGGCTTGTGTTTTAAATGCGGGGATAAGTACACGACTGATCATGCATCCAAATGCCCCTTTAAGAATGCCACTGTCAAGTTTAATAACATGTATGTGCTGGAAGATAGTGACAAGCTGGAAGAGGACATGCATGATAGCTCTCAAATAATGACACTTACTGAAAATGTTGAATATGAGGAGGATATTGATCCCGATCAGTTTTGTGACTCACCGGACAGGTTCCCTTTTGACCCCGGTGGCTGCCCCATTGATGACATGCTTGGGAATTGGCACCCCTCATTCACCACTATATCATCCTGCTCAATCTCCATGGATGCATGGACCGGCTCTAGGAGTCCGAACACCTTACAGGTGCATGGTAGCATTGATGGCAAGAGTCTATACATCCTCATAGATAGTGGCACCATACACAGCTTTGTAAATAAATCAACTCTTGGCCGTTTGACATGTGTTCCCACTGAATTACCGCAACCTCTTCAGGTTCAAGTGGCCAATGGAAATGAGGAAGTGAGCTCCCATGTATGCACACAAGTGTCTCTTGTGTTGGCTGAAAATTACACAGCAAAGGTGGACTTGATTACCCTTGATATGGGCCCTGTGGATGTTGTATTGGGATGTGATTGGCTTCAACAGTTGGGAAAAATCTCTATGGACTTCTCTCAGCTGTATATGGAGTTTGTAATGCATGTGCAGCTTGTACACTTGGAGGGAATCAAAGAAAATGCAGATTTTTAGCTTATAACAGCAAGACAACTCAAAAAGGAATTTAAGAAACGCTCCCAAATCTTTGTCTTGCATTTGCATAAGGATAATGATGACCAACATACCTTGGGGAAGAAAAATGCAGCACTAAAAGCACTTTTGGCTGAATATGAGGACCTATTTCAAACCCCCACTACCCTTCCCCCTCAAAGATTGGTGGATCACCCGATTGACTTGGAGCCCCATGCCAAGCCCATCAATAAACCCCCATATAGACTCTCTAAATGTGAGAGAGAGGAAGTAGCAAAGCAAGTCAAGGAGCTTACTGAGATGGGATTCATAGAGCCTAGCTCTTCCCCTTATGCCCTCCCCGGTTCTATTGGTTAAGAAAAAGGACGGATCTTTCCGATTGTGCATTGACTACCGTGATCTCAATAAGATCACCGTCAAAAATAGATACCCCATCCCTCGAATTGATGACTTGCTTGATGAACTCAAGGGAGCACGCTACTTCACTAAGATTGATTTGCAATCCAATTACCACCAAATCAAAATGAGGGCGGGTGATGAAGTCAAAACAGCCTTTCGGACTGACCGTGGCTTGTACCATTTCCTTGTCATGCCATTTGGGCTCACAAATGTACCCGCCACATTTCAGAGCTTAATGAACAAGATATTGCAGCCATGGCTTTTCCAGTTTGTGTTGGTATTCTTTGATGATATACTCATTTATAGCAAGTCAATGCATGAGCACTTGAAGCATGTCATGCAGATTTTTGATGTACTGAGAGAGCACCGCCTCTTTGCCAAAGAAAGCAAGCCCGTCTTTATGCAAACAGAGGTTGAGTACTTAGGACACATCGTTAGTGAAAAAGGCATCCAAGCTGATCCAAAAAAAGTGCAATGTGTCTGGGAGTGGCCCACCCCCACTACCACTACCTCCTTGTGTGGTTTTCTTGGTCTCTCCTCCTTTTATAGGAGATTTATTCGCCATTATGCCACAATTGTAGGATCGTTAACAGACAAGCTGAAAAAAGAGGCTTTCCTATGGGATGAATCGACTGCCCGTAGTTTTCAGCAGCTGAAAGACTTGCTCACTTCAACCCCCATCCTCGTATGCCTCGACTTTTCAAAGGATTTTACCATCCAGTGTGATGCTAGTGGATGGGGTATTGGTGTAGTTTTGCTGCAGGAACACGAGGTAATAGCATTTGAGAGCCGAAAATTGGATGACAAAGAGAGAGAGTTGCATATCTATGATCAGGAGATGTTGGCAGTCATTCATGCTATCAAAAAGTGGCATCACTACTTGTATGGCAGTAGATTTAAGGTGAAAAGTGACCACCGTGTGCTCAAATATTTCTTGACTCATCCCAACCTCACTCCCAAACAACGTAGATGGGTGGCGACACTACAAAACTAAGACTTTGAGATTACCCACACCCGTGGCAAGGACAATGTAGTGGTTGATGCACTCTCTTGCATGTGGACATGCAAGGCTTCATCCATCACTAAACTCCACCATGATTGGATTGAAGAACTCCAAGAGGCATACTTGCTTGATGCTGAATTTAGCCCTCTTTTCCAGAAATTACAGCAAGGTGTCATGGATAACAATTTCCAATATTAACTCCATAATGGCCTCATTTGGATCCATGGCCGTATTGTGATTCCCCATGCCTCTCCCTTCACCCAAAGGATCCTTGAAGAGATGCATTCTTCACCGATTGTGCTGGCCACTTAGGGTCTTCAAAACATATGATCGAGTTTCAAAAAGCTTCCATTGGAAAGGCCTATGGCGGGATGTAAAAGGCTTTGTGTCTAGATGTGTGCCTTGCCAACAAAATAAAGATAGTTCTCTTAAACCGGGTGGCTTGTTGTAGCCTTTACCTATTCTCCCAAAGACAAATGGACCCACATTACCATGGATTTCATCACCGGTTTACCTACAACCAAGAAGGGTTGGGATAGCATATACGTGGTAGTTGACCGACTCACTAAAGCATCCCATTTCATCCCTACAAAATCCCAGTTTACAGCATCCCAAGTTGCCACTCAGTTTATGGAGCATGTTTTTAAGTTGCATGGCTTGCTCCAAGTCATAGTACATGACCGGGACACCAAATTTATGAGTCAATTTTGGCAAACCATTTTCAGCTCCATGGGGACCAAATTGGCTCCGTCCACAGCCTATCATCCCCAAACGGATGGGCAGACCGAAAGAGTCAATAAGTGGCTTGAAACTTATTTGCGATATTTTTGTCATGATGTGCAGAATTCTTGGGACGTATGGCTACACTTGGCTGAATTTTCTTACAACAACTCCACTCATTCAAGCATTGGAGTCTCTCCCTTCGAAGCATTATATGGTCATTGGGTGCCCCTTCCTACAGTGATCTTCAATGAAAAGCTCAACCCCTTGGGAAAAGAAGAGTTGACCGCATGCAAGCTCTACTTCAATAATGCAAGGTAAACCTCAAAAGGACTCAAGAGCACATGAAGCTCCATACTAATGCAAAAAGAAGACCCCTTGACTTTCAAGAGGGTGAAATGGTACTCCTCAAGGTCCCCAAGTCCCGTTATGCCACGCTAAAGGACAGCTCTTGCAACAAGTTGGCACACCGTTACTATGGGCCCTACAAGATCATTAAGAAGGTCGGGGACTTGGCTTACTGTCTCCAACTCCCTCTCACCACTAAGATCCATGATGTCTTCCACATGAGCCAATTGAAACCTTTCATTGGCACTCCCAAAGATCATGTAGAGGAGCTCCCACCCATAGATGAGGAGGGCCTTATTCAGTACATTCTGGAAGCGGTCATTGGGCAACGTGAAAAGCAACTCCGCACCCATTCCATACATGAATACCTGATCAAATGGCAAGGCCTACCAATAGAGGAAACCTCTTGGCGCCCATCATCTATATTGGATGAATTTCCACACCTCAAGGAGGCTGTGTTGGCTGGCACTTCACCATGACCCCTGTTTTGGGCTACAATCTGCATCTGGACAGCCACCTGTTTTGTACCAGATTTGGTCCTGGTCCATTCTCAACCCCATGCTCCTTACATGGGCTGAAAGTAAACCTCGAGGGCTCCATGCCGACACCTTATTTGCCCCAATCGGAGTTCCCTAGTTGAAGTTATGGCTGTATTTCTCCAGCCATACCACCTAGGACTGCACATTAGAAATTCCTGGACAGCCCTTTATTTTGTACCAGTTTTGGTCCTGACCTGATTGCAGCCCTGCCTCACCCACATGGGATGAAAGTACATCTCATGAGATCCGTAACGACACCTCAATTGTCCCATTCGCAGTTTCCCACACAAAGTTATAGCTGATTTCCTACAGCACACCCTTACAGTCCATGACTACATCCCTTGTTTTTTAGGACAAAAACTTTATGAGACGGGATGGTTTGTAATGAACGGGGATCACGGGAATATAGCATGGGAATATACCAGTCACACTGACGGTATATAAGGTGCAAAAGGGTATTTTGGGGCATCACAAAAATTATCAAGAAACTCTCTTTTCACCTTCTCAAGCTTCCATGGCTTCCTCTTCTTCTTCCTCTCTCCCTCTTTCTCTCTCTTCTTCTTGCCTTTCTCTCTCCTCTTCCTCTTCTTCTGCAGTCCTTCTCTCTCTCTTTCCCCTTAGTTAGGACAGTTAGATCTTCTTCATTACTCTTTCTCTCTCTTATTCTTGCCTCTCTCTCCTCTCCCTCTTCTTCTGCAGTCCTTCTCTCTCTCTTTCCCCTTAGTTAGGATAGTTAGGTCTCCTTCATTACACATATTGTTAAGCAAAATGCTGGCGAAAATTTTCTAAATGACCTCCAACTCTCTCGAAACTACCACATCAATTTCACCTGACATCCATGACTCCACGAGGTCGCAGAAATTCAAAAAGCCCATTTGAAGCGAAGGAAGAAATGCATCCGATGGAGAAAATGACGCAGTAGGAATTGTCCAAACCCTCTTGTTACATCAAAACTGAGAGAGGTAACATCTTATCGGTTCGGAAAAAAAATAATGTTTTATAAGCATATCGCTATATTTGGCTTTAAACGATTACAAACGCATTCTAAAGAAAATGTATAGCCTAAGTAATATAATAATTAACTATTCGGTGAAAATACTCTTTCACTTGGAAAATTATTATATGCCTATCATTAAGAAAATATATTAATTATGGTTTATTTTGTAATATTTATTTTTATTTCATTAATGAAGCATGTGATCATAATAACAGAAAAAAGGTAGACGGTGTTAGAGAAGGGAATATTTTATTAATTTTTCTTAAAAGTGACTATCTCTATTTCATTTTTCTAATCATAAATACATGCATATGAGTTTTATAATAATTTATAGAAAACTATTTAGATAATATCATGAAATAATCAATGCATTAAATCAACAAAAAATTACATAGGAAAATATATACTAGATGCGCATAAATTAGGTGTGTGGAAATATAATTCAATGTTTGAAAGATGAAAGAAAATTTTCACTTTTGATTTTTGCATTGCGCCTAGAATAAAGTTTTTAGAAAAACAATCAGCATTGCACTTAGGACATATATAGATAAATGAAAATTGATCTTTCTAGATAACGTTGAAAGTTTGGCAAATGGTCGAACATCGTTGATTAAACCATAGAATATGAGTATAATAAAAGTAAAATTATTTTATTGCTAAAAGTACACTCAATATTAATATTAATGATTATATTAGCGAGAGCATCAATATCATGAGTTGATCCATGTATGAATCAGCAAGAAAGCCTAACCTAAAATATTGAGAATGTTGAAGCAAAAACAAGTATGAAATACTCAACAACCCTGAAACTATCAGGATCAGGAAATTAAATAAATATTGGAAGTATGAAGGACTTATTGGACATTGATAAGAATTTGTCGATACAAATTCTAAAGTCTAAACACACTAGGAAAAGCATTTAAAATCCTGCTAAGCACGGGTTAGGGGAAGACTGTGCATGAATTGCATGCCATAGGTATAAATGCCTATATTATCTTTTAGGGTGGAAATACCAAATTTTTATTATGGATAAAATAGACTTCAGATTCGCAAAATAACTTGGGGTCCCCAGAAAAGAGTTGCAAGTAGGAAGTAAAACCCTAAGAATAAGGTGGGACCTTAAAAGAGAAACCCTAGATTTCGGTGGGGTTGCTTTCTATGTTAAAAACACTTGCTCTGCTATTTCTTTTTTATTTGTGTATGCATTGACAGTTGCACAAGAAAGATTGATTGTGCTTGCAAGAGATAGATCTGATTGTAAATATATAATCAAAATAATAAGAGAAAAGATCGCACTATGCCACCCCCATGACTAGATGCGGAACCCTGATCCAATGAGGATTTTTTTGTACCATTGTGAGAGGAGCTTTGGACTAGCCTTGATGGCGAGTGGTCTCTCGGTGAGGAATCCCTTAGGCAAGAGGAGGTGGGAGCACAGAACACTGATTGAGGGAGTGTTTCTAATGACGCTACAGCTCCCCAAGGCTAGCATAAATAAAACCTACTCCAAGGGGTTGTTTTTTTTTTGTTTCGCATTTGTGAGAATAGACCAATCACGATGCAAAAGGTCTTGTCGTAGGGAACTCTAGTCATCAGTAGGAGAAGGTGAGGTACCAAGGGGCTCTGGTCAAAAATCCTTAGGTTTCTACAAAATGCCAACTACCCTTCGATTTCCAAATTGTGTCTTGGAAGTTCCAATACTAGTTGGGGAACGGAACTTGGAGAGAATAATACATTCGAATAAGAAAATATTTGTAAAATGTCATTTTTATGAAAGAAACTATTAAGAAGGAATTTATTTACTCTATTTTTGTGTCATGAATTAAGGCGTATAATGAATTTGTATTAGGAAATAATTCAAAGAAGCTATTTTTATATGTTGAACCTAAAGTGGTAGGTAATTAGATAACTAAAACTACTCTCTCAAGGGAAGTGGGAGAATGATCCAAACCTATGGTGGGATAGTCTCAGTAAGTTGAGGGCTTTCATAGAAAGAAATAAAAATTGCACTTAATGGACCATTAGAAAACCAAAAGGCCTGATTTGCATCACTTTAGAATCCATTAATACTAATTAACCCCTAGTAATAGATTTGACCAAAAAAAATGTTGAGAAGTAAGCATGGGAACTCTCCTTATACTGGAGAGGATAAGGGTAGCTAGGTGTAAATGGACTAGAGGACATGGGAGCAAGGGGAAACCTTAACCCTAACTTCTTCAGTGGCTATATAAACTGCCTAAAGTACACACTCACAATTGAGGAGAGTATACTAGTTGTAGCTTGAACAACTAACTAAGCAAGATTTTCTTCTTGTACTGGAACTCTCTCTCTCCCTCTTGTGCACACTCTCTCATGCTTCCAACTCTGCTTTGCCACAAAAGCTCAGGTGGATCCTAATGGGAGTGGCTAGAACTTCCACTGCGGGGTAAACTCAAGCAAGCCTAGTTAGCAAACTTCGAGGGTTTTATCAAAATCTTGGACGGTGCTTCCTAAGACATCTCTTGATAGACTACTAAGAATGTACCACCAAGAAAAGCTTGGGCGGCACGTCATAGTTAGTATTAGAGCGCACGATGATGTAGGACACAACACCAGTAAATAAAACTAGCTATATTTACAGCATAAAATATATTTCCCCTTAAGTAGTGAAATCTTCTCTTGTTGATATATGTTTTTGATTTCTGGCAGAAAGATGAACCTTGAAAATGATTCTTGATTTTCCAAGTTATGCTTATGTCAGCAATGCACTCCTCTAGCTTTAGCTGGAGAAATTAGATGGTGCAGATATTAGATTAGAAATACAATCCTTCACCCCTGTATTATGAAAAAGGCAATGCATGTTAAGCGAAGGGTATTGTTACATTGATGCAAACTGTCTTGCTTACCTCCAGAATAATTTAAAAAGGTTAAGATGGATGGAAGCCATAAAGGTTGCCAAGATTCATCTCTTCTATGAGGCCAAAGTAAACTCAAATATGTTCACTAGAGGGCAACAGGTCAAACTAAACTGATACATCTATGAGGAGGTTACAAGGGTTATATTGGATAATCGAGTCATGGTTGTAGGATGCTCTAGTTGCCGCAACAAGAAAGATGGATTACCTAATCTTCCTCTAAAATATAGATTTTAGGATATTTATTCTCAGAATCCTAATTACTATGCGATGGATGTATCGCAATGCCATTCCTAGATTGTGGTAGAAAAATCTTTTCCAAGAATAATATGAGCTCTTGAAATACTCGAATAATGTATTCCCTTCCTATTTACGTATAAAATTATTTTTGTCCATCTGTTTGTCTCCTTGATAGAATTTTTAAAAATGGTAGATAGATTTTTTTTCCTGATTAAAAATTAAAACTCTCTTTTGAAGTATAAGCCTTAATCATTGTCGGAAGAACAAGTAGTACATAATTTTCCTCCTAAATTAGTGAGGTAGAATATGCAAGTAAACATCCTTTTTTTTTCTGAATATGATTGGAAAGAAAATTGATCATAAAATTGCATAATTCTCAGAACATCACCTTTAATCTCAATACTATGAAAGCCCATGAGAAGAAATTTCTTCTCAAGTAGTACAAGCCACCGGAGTTCAATGGTAAAGGAAGGGACATTCCAACTGAAGCAGAAACATTGATCGAATCTATGGAAGACTATTTTACTACTGTAGGGACTGCACTGTCAAATCAAGCCATGAGCACCAAACTAAAACTAACAAGAGATGTCCGTCTTTGGTGAAAAAAATGGTGCAAGGATCAAAGAATGTCCAAAAGCACTATCACTTAGGACAAGATTAAGGATACTGTGTGTGGAAGATATCTTCCACCCACATATCAAGCCCAAAAAATAAATGAGTTCTTCAATCTAAAGCAGTTGAGCCTAAGCCTAGAAGCCTACTATACCAATTTCATAATAGTTCTAAAATATGCACCTATGATGGATGTTTCACAGCAAGTATCCAAATTTTGCAATGGTCTGAATCTGCCCCTAAATATGCATCTTGAATCAATGAGAGCATTGAATTTACAAGATGCATTGATTCGAGTAGCTCCAATAGTTCAGGAGATTGAACGAAGGCCAAGAAATACAAAAATTTGAAACAGAAATAGTCAGAATAAGGGAAACTTCCAAGGTTATGCAAAAAGAGCCCAAGGACAGTACCAACCAAACAAGACGAAGAAGGCTAAATCAAATGCAGTAGGAAGCTTTATACCCATAGGAAGGAGCAATGAGACTCCAAGGTGTTTCTATTGCAAGGAACCTGGACATTTCAAGAGGCAGTGACTGAAGCTACAGTTTCGTAGGCAAAGCCAAGATGCCAGGGGAAAGGTTGTTGGAATAAACCTAAAGGAGAAAGATCCCATGATGGAATCCAATATGGAAAGAGCTAGAGTACATGCCATTCTCAATAAGAAGTGTCTAAATAACCAATTCTCAATAATTTAAACACCAATAGATTATCAAGATAAACCCTTTCAAATTTTAATCAATTGTGGAAATACGCACTCTTTCGTATCACCAAAATGTGCAAAAAGGCTAGGTATAAACACTATTCTCGCACCTAGAATGCTTGTGCAATTAGCAAAGGAAAAAGAATTTATATCAATACAACAAACTAGCAAGGTAGAATTTAGCTTGGATGGAAGATCTTCTAAAATGAACTTTCAAATTATGAAACTCGGAGCTTACGAGTGTTTGCTAGGAATGGATTGGCAAATAATGCCCATATCTATTGCGGAAAGGGCCAAATTGCATTCTAGATTCCAAAGGGAGAACAAGTAACCACTTAGGGAGAAGTAGGAAAATCTAAGGTTTAGCTAGCTAAAGCCTCCCGAATAGTAAAGGGACTGAAGAAAGGATTACCTATCTATCTAATTAAGCTCAACAAGGCTGAGCAGGATAGTGAAGCCAAGGATCAACCATCTTAGCTAAAAGAAGATGTGGATGTTTTTCCAAAAGACCTGACAAAGCTCCACCAGCAAGGGAAGTAGATCATGAAATTCAACTCATTCCAGATGTTGCCCCCATTGCCAAATGGATGTACCAAATTTCAATTCCTGAAGCCATTGAGCTGAAAGAACAACTCAAGTAGCTATTAGACTAGGGATACATCCGGCCTAGTAATTCACCATGGGGAGCCCTGGTTTTATTTCAGAAAAAGAAATATGGAACACTCCGCCTTTGTATTGATTACTGTGGATTAAACTAGGTGACAGTGAAAAACAAATATCCAATTCCCAAGATAGATGAGTTGCTTGACTGACTCCAGGGAGCAAAGGTATTTTAAAAGATCAACCTTAGATCAGGATATTATCAAATAAGAATTAGGGAGAAACATATCCCTAAATTTTTTTTAAACACAATGTACAATCATTATGAGTTTATTGTGATGTCGTTTGGGTCAACAAATTCTCCTGCCACCTTCAATAGGTTGATGCAAGACATTTTCTAACCCTACCTTGACAACTTTGTCCTCATCTTCTTTGATGATATCTTAACATATTCCAAGAATGAAGAAGACCATTGAGAGCAAAATTTTGGTGTCGAGAAGTGCTTAAAAATAGCTAAAAATTATGAATATCAAGGGAAAAATATTCAATGTCGAAGGCGGCGGCTTGATCTAGGATGATTTTAAGCACCAAAGTGCTTTAAAGGCGCCCAAGTGACACTTGTTGATTTTTCATAATTTTTCAAACTATCGTGGGGTTGACAAGAGTTACTCGCCAATGCGAGATGTCGAGCCGGACGCCCAGGATTTTTCAAAGCTCAATTCGGAGTCCAGACGGGAAAATGGCCAACAAATGGGCAAGATTTGAAGAGGTGGACTTGTTTTGGCCAAGAGTGGGTAGTGACCTTTGGGGCCAAGAAGCAATTTATGCCACATGAAAAATCGTGGAGAGAGAGAGAAGGGAAAAATGTGAGCAGAATGCGCCCGAAAATTGCACCATCATGGGAGATGCTCAACCTCCAGCCTGCAAACAACCCAGACCAATGATCATTGCCCTTGCTTCCCTCCTGGATGCCAATCATTTCGCCGTGCTTCGCTCCTCCAATGGTGGTCTCTATGAAGAATTCTGATTTCAGTCTTTCTCTCTCCTCCCTCTCTCTCCCCTAAAGGCAGATTCATGTGGTGAA